>NC_060212.1:133815000-134415000 GCF_021130785.1 Homalodisca vitripennis
TTATTGGTTTCTGAAAAACTTAGGTTTTTCCTCGAAACAAGAAAGGTTTTTGTGATCAGATTTGTTTGTCTTTTTGTACAAATTTTAACTACTTTGGTGGTACAGCAGGTACTGAAACGGAAATTGAAGTAATCATAAAAGTCTTAAACTGCTGTTCTATGGGTTGTGTCGAATTTAGAAGATTATTGTGTTGATGACGGACACTGCGATATTAGAGACGTTAGTAATGGTATTGTCAATAGCCTATTGTGTGTTTGTCTCCATTGGAGGTCTATCTGCAGTATGCGTTTCCCAATTTTTAATTTAGAATTTGGTTAAAACCATTATCGGTTACAATAAATATCTGTTTTTATAACCTCACACATAAATTGAAGTTCTTCCAATTTGTTAGTTGCTGATTGGGCATTTTCATGGAGCAGTCGTAATGAACCTTCATAGTATATTCTGCTTTTAACAATATGAGTTAGCTTACTTAATCTTTTGCCGAAAATTGGGCTCTCTAAAATAATCCATTGCTTATTCATTTGTTGAGAGTTAGTCTGTCTCATATTTGGCAGTGCTCGTTGGCTTCCATGGTGCCAGTAAGGCTCTCGAGATACATCGAGCAGCTTGACTAATACTAACTCTCTGTGGCCCTGCCGTAGCAGATCTGGACTCATCGTCACAGTCCAGAGTCCGGAGCAGTGGATCCCATCACAATTTCAGCTTACGAAATGTCCTGCAGTCTTCTAGGATGTTGAAGGATGACAGCAGCTGGTTTCTGGCAAAAAATGGGAGAGGTAGGGGTTGTTGGACTCGATAGGCGTAATGAACTGGAAGGTATCATCGACACAAACCTCACAATCATCTCAGCTAGTATCCGCGTGTCCCTACTTGTTAGATTTTGACCGTACCCCTAGAATAACTTTCAGCCGATCTCTCCCAAGATTAGTACCCTGATATTGTGCTGGGCAGCCACCAATTCTTCAATGTTAGCATCGGTGTCAGCTTGCTGGGTTGCAATGTGTCCTTCTAATTGGTAGCATATATTATTACTCTATGCACAGACTGCCAAATAATTTGTGGCGGCAATCAGCTCCTCACAGCGGGGCCCAGGTCCAGAGGATGACTGGTTGAGGTATTAGTCAAGTAGTCGGGCAATAGGCAATAGGCATGCACACTCCGCTAAACGAGGTCGCGGCTGCACTCAACATTCGATTTGTACTTTGTGTTAAATACCAAATTGGCAATAACAAAATCACTGCCTATCTTTAATTAAACGAGCTTTCTTGAAGTCACAAAAAAGATAGCAGTTCGAATTATTCCAATCTTAATTCTGGATACACTGGTTACTGAATGTTGTGAAAAATGCTCAAAACCTTTGCAGTCTAGTTTGGGGTCATGAGATAGTACGAACCTTTCAATTTATATATCCTTTAATTTGAGTCACATTGATAAAACACAGCTACATTTATTTCATTATTGATGACGTTCTAAAAATGTTAAACTTAAAAATTTTGTATTTGTTGACTTTGACTCAGCTGATCGGAACTCCTTTATCTTTTCAATTTACTTTTTTAGTCTTTGGGAAGCTTACGGGTTATGATCGAGTTGTCTGTTGTGTTTACATACATGTGCGTCTTTAACCTCAAAGTTAACTACTCGTATAAACTATTTGATATCTAATGGGATTTCATATTTTATAATTTTATTTTAAATTTCAATATATGTTTCCTAGATTAATAAAAAATTATTTGGTAAGTATTGAAATTAATTGAAATCATAAAATAAGTAAAATAGACTAGTCTACCGCTTTAACAAACCTTAGAAACTCTTTGATATATGAAATTATAATACAACTAATATGAGTTAACTCTTATTTTACCCTCATAAAAACTACTAACTTAATGGCCTGATATGTAACAGCAACATGAACAGTGTTGTTCAACTATGGCAATAAATGTTTTAAAAACGTTTGTAAACATTGTAGGGTACAGTTTTCTATTTGCCAACCCCTCAAATAAAATTAAGTAATGGGTATACACGCATAAAAGCTATACATGAATAATGTTAACGAAATATCAAAAAATATACTTGACTTGACCTGGGTGTTATCAGATACAGGACATTCCAAAATTAATTGTGATGTCTGAGTATTTGAGTCTATTTTCTGTCTAGAACTAAACTCTCCCAACAGATCTATTTGTTTCTCATAGGTGTTTCCCTCTGAGGCCATTGTGATATTTCTGGCCTCTTAGATGTTTCATTTGTGTATAATTAAGAAGTGGATCATCTAGTTCCAGTATCTGATAAAACGTAGCCTACACAATGCAACAGAGAAAGTATAAAATAAAATGGAGTAGGTATTTTGTTGTATGCTATGTAATCAGTTGGAGCCAGATCCACTTGGCTTATAGCGTTTTGTCAGAATTGTGAGTTTTCATTCCTCCAACACCTGTTTTTTTACTATTGAACTCGTGAAACACTAGTAGCTTAAAACAATCAGAAAATATGATTATTAACTCTTAATGGGCGATGAGTCAATACTTATGTTGGAATTGCACTGAATGTGTTAACTGTAACCTTTGGTAGTAAATGTGTTGTTAATTGCCTGTCTAAATGATATTTTAAACTACGTTTCATAACTTGACACGGATGTTTTCTCTTTAAGCCTACACTATATATCAATGATATAAATAACCATATACATATAAAACTGCACAGTAAAGAATAATTTATCAAACAACTACCATATATTTTTTAATGTTAAAACAAAATGCGTCTGATTTTTGAATAGATGTTCTTATTTTACAATGTTAAGTAGAGACACAGGTTTTTATTTAAAGAATTATTACATGCAGCTTTAACTAATAACAAATAGTGGTTACTAGCCTAAACCCGCGGCTCCGCTCGCGTGGCAGTAGAGAGGGCTGTTGCTGCAACACATTCCTAGTGCCTCGTTTGGAAATTTCCGTGCATGGCAATGTGGGCAAGTTACATTCATGTGACCGATATTCATTTTTGGGTGTTGATTGTAGTCTGCTGAAGGATCGTAATTAAAAGCTTGTTTATACATGTCATGTTGAAGTCGTGCATCGCCTGATCTGTTTGCAACCGCTCGATTACTTTGCATTCTCAATCTATCATTCAAATTTGATGTTTCTCTTTCTTCTTGCGACAGCATCATTCTTGATGCTGATGTTCGTATTCGATTCAATTCGTTTACCTTTGCGCGCTGGTCGTTGCTTTGATTATTACGAATTCGTTTTGTTGCTATCGCACGTGCGCTGTGACGGCTTAAAGCACTTTTTTTTCTTGGCGGCATTATGTTATTTTCCAATAAAATTCGTCAAAAAACTGCTCAAAGGAATTCTGTAAAAAAAAAATGTTGAGATAAACATTCTTCAAAGAATATTTACATGAGAAAACAAAAATACTTGCCTATTTTTTTAAACCTTTTACTGATGGAAAATAACACTGTTCTTGGAAATTGTAAAAAAGATATCAAATCACGTTTATCAAAAATTTGACATTTGTGACACGTTGTAAATGTCAAAAAATGTTTGTTTACATAGAAACGTCAAAAATATTTTATGTTTACTTAGTTACTGTCAAAAATAACAACAATTTTTTGTCGCATTATATATGTTTACAAAGAACAGCTGATTAAAAATTTGAAAAGACTCTTTCACTTAATAACATATGTTTGCTGCAATGCATTTCTTACGGGTATTTCTGTAACCAGTGGGGCGGAATCCTGAATCGGGAAAGGGATAAAAAGTATCCTATAACCTTCTACAGATCAAGACGAACAAATTAAAAAAAAAATTAGGCGAATCCGTCCAGCCGTTTGTGAGTGATGCTGTTACACACGAACAGTTTCATTTTTATATATATAAGACTAGCGGACCCGGCGCGCTTCGCTGCGCATTTCAATAAGTTTCCCGCGGCTTCGCACGCAATTTCCCGTTGAAAACAGTACACTATATTCACTTATTCATTTTCTATCACATTCTAAACATTGCTGAGATAATTGATAGTCGTTCCTTCGTGAGCTTCTTGGGCGCATTATGAAGGTATGTACCACATTCCTGATACTTCTGTCAAAAAAAAACAACTAAGGTTGATTTTATAACATTCTTTATATTTGTAGCCAACGTAAGATAGTAATTATGATATCTGCATTGCTCTTCTGATCAAGCATGAGCATGGTTTATATTAAATAAATATTGCAGTTAAAGGTGAATTTTTTACGTCAAATTTGAATTGTATTATCTGGATAGTAAAGTCTATGTTTAACAGTGATTGCAGAAACAGTTTAAACAAAATTTGTCGTTTCTCTTAAGCTTACTCTATGCTTTAAAACTATAAGTGTAGTAATTAAATTATATATAAATATATTTTTGTCGCACTATATATGTTTACAAAGAACAGCTGATTAAAAATTTGAAAAGACTCTTTCACTTAATAACATATGTTTGCTGCAATGCATTTCTTACGGGTATTTCTGTAACCAGTGGGGCGGAATCCTGAATCGGGAAAGGGATAAAAAGTATCCTATAACCTTCTACAGATCAAGACGAACAAATTTAAAAAAAAATTAGGCGAAATCCGTCCAGCCGTTTGTGAGTGAGTGATGCTGTTACACACGAACAGTTTCATTTTTATATAATAGATAATGATGCGTCTTTCCAGCTACGTGAATTTTAATAGTGTTTATTGTTGTTTTTGTACAAAAATTCACATAAAAGTGAAATAACCACGTTTTATTCATTAAACACAACATAATTATCCATCAGTTTTGTAAATTTTAATTCGTAATACATTTTTAATCCTTGATAGTGTCCATATCATAATGGAAAATTATTATCTATTACACATAGGTAATAATAGAGGTTCATTATAGAGATTAAGTTTAAAAACATTAATTTACTTTATCTTATACAAGTCTTCATTTCACTTCCTAGGTTTTCATTGTGTAGAAGGAGTACCTCATCTCGATTTATGACCAGTAGTTCATTTAAAATGTTATACTCTATTACAATATTTTATTCTTCTTCTTCCTGAGGGAAAAGGACAGTTTGTCCCCGCGCTTAGTCCTAAAAGGACCTTTGCGCCTCCCTTACTTTAATTTTGTGTCCTCAAAGTCCGAGGCTTTTGCAAAAACCAAATCAGATTTGAGGGCTCCTGTTCTCTGATATCCTTGGGGCTGAGGAGATATGCTCCCAGGTATCTTTTCCGAGTTTCTAAGATGGCAGGACAATCTAACCAAATATATTACACTAGCAGGATTAAATTTACCTAAGGAAGTGATCAGATTACACGACTAAAAACATAATATTATTTATTGTATTGTATCACTGAACAATTTCAAATATTGTAAATACTATAATTAGAATAGTAATGATATATAACTCATTCACTACTAGAGGTTACAGTAAAAGCGAGTAGAACGGATATATATGAATTACAGTATGAAATAATTTCCACTTCCACAAGAACGCACTCAAGCAATGTTGCTTTGGAGAACTGAAAACAACTGTTTCTTTGGTTTGCTGAATTCAATGAGAATCATGCGGTATTGGAGTAGTGTGTACTGAATATGCAAGTTTAGTTGTAATATCAATTTGAAAAATGGCTTCTATGTTGAGGTGCCTAGCCTGTATTATTCTATACTCCATTATTAAACCTCATTCTGGGGTGTGATGAATTACCTGGCAAACTTGTTACAGAAGCAATTTTCATTGCAAAAAACTTTAATTTTGTTCAGTCTACTTTTGGTCCATCAGCATAATATAAGTAATCTTCATAATATCTTAACTTGGTGGCTTTGTAAAGCGAATGAAGTCAACTTAGAGTTACTTTAATAATGGTTTTGCTGAGAAATTCATAGTTCTAGTAGGTATCATGTCAGAAGTGCAATATAAAATTGTGTCAACCTTTTTTTAACCTTGTTCAGTACCATATTCAGTACAATTTTTTGTATCCTTTTTGTTTACATTTTTGTGCCTTTTTCAGTACTATATTGGGAAAAATGAGATGTTGTGATCACTCTGTTTTAGAAAAGTGTGTGGCTGCTCAGATATCTTCCTATGCCATTATTGCTAATATGCTTGACGGTGGATTAGGTTTCCGCTCTCTGGCCTTCATCACTAGTTTAACTGTCAGGAAAAACAGATTACAGTGCTAGTACCCACTTCTTAAAACCTTCACTGCTGGTCTATACTACGTTACTGGTTTTACTGCTGAGTAAAATATCTAACTTATTGCTCACATATTACTGCCCCCATAAGAATAAAAACCCTAACTCCAAGAAACAAAACTGTTCAGGAAATGAGGATTACTAATTTTTTTACCTGCATTAACATTTTAGCACTTTAAAAAAAGGTTTATGCTAAAATGTTATTGATAGACCTACAAAATATTTATGTTGATGTGAAATTTCATTGATTAATTTTTTTTTAATAGAAAAAGTGGAGTTAGGGGCTTTTATGTCACAGTTTGTGTTGGCCTGAAGCGCACCCTTGAAAAGCCCTAACTCCTTCTATGGGAGTTAGGGCTTTTTATCGTCAAAATGGACTTGTTTAGTTGTGACACCTAATTGGCATAATCATATTTTAAATGTTGCTTAGTGTTAAAAACTGCAGTTTAAGAAAACAAACCAACATGTAATGTTATTTTATTAGATTTTACTCAAATAAAACAATTGAACAAGTACAAACAAAATATTTATGAAGTAAAAGTTTATTTTTTAATTTAAAAGCTTGTAAAAAACAATATATTCCTTTAATCAAGGATCAATTTTAATTTGTAAGCTTATTTACTAGAAATAAGAAACCTATCTCGTTATATTTGTTGACATTCATAAATTTAAAACAGTAAAGTTAACAAGTACATACAAATATTTCAACAATTTTACAAACTTTTAAAAATAAGTTACTTAAAATGAGAAAAAATGTTAAATTGTAGGCTGCCTACTACTTAGAAAAAACTAAATATACATTGTGTGTTTTAGACATGACTTAAATAAAAAAAATTAGAAGTAATCTATGCACAAACAAAGTTTGTTCTGGCACAAAGTCATTAGAATAGTTTAACTTGTAGACCTATTACACAGTTATGCTGGTGATAAATAAGTCCCCACTTACCTTAACTTTAAAC
The DNA here is from genome assembly GCF_021130785.1 of Homalodisca vitripennis. Classification (NCBI taxonomy): domain Eukaryota; kingdom Metazoa; phylum Arthropoda; class Insecta; order Hemiptera; family Cicadellidae; genus Homalodisca; species Homalodisca vitripennis. The sequence goes on from NC_060212.1 coordinate 133,822,141, forward strand.
AGTAATAATAATAAGATTAGCTGAAAAACAAAAACACTTCTGCCATTTATAGAATTGATCACTATCTACTTTAACTTTTGGCATTAACTTTTGGAAATTAGTTTTTTACTCATCACAGTCAATCAAGTCTCGTTCTCCTGACTCTGGAAGACTTGTCCAAAACCCCCGACGGTTGGATGGCATAAGGGGACACAGTTTTTCAACAATGTTTTTCTTTTTGGTTTTATTGAAACCCCGAACTTTATTTATTTTTTCTGGCATAGGAAACTTCTTGATATACTTGGATTGAATGAAGTTCAACTCTTTTGATGGAAATTCTTAATATTTCGTAGAGTACAAAAGCGTAGTTTTACCTCTGTCAGCAGTTACTTTCACAACATCTTTGATATGGTACATTTTCTCGACACTTAAGCTTTTTGTTTAGAAGAACAGTCCTTTTCATTCATACAAGTCACTTTCACCAAGTTCTTTGATGTCTACCTTTCCTAAATTAGCTTTTTCAACACATTTAACAAAGTCCTGGAAATGATAGACCTTTCCACTGTGTATTCATGTTCCATTTTTGCAAATCAACAATTACAACTTAAAAAATAAATTACCTGAAGTGCAGTAGAAAAAAAATCAGGCTATCTGACACAATATAATTTAAAACATTGTAAACCGAATAACTAATTATAACCAAAAACACACGTTCATGACACATTAACTTGATAGGTTGTTGTTACTAAGTGAGAAACAGCTGCAAACAACAAAAACTCTAGCCTAGTCATGCTGTTATGTTTGATGAAAGAAGGCCCTAATTCCAGGAAATCTCCTACTTAGTCTTATGAGAGAAGGCCCCAAGTTCCTTGATGCTCTTGGGTGGACTATTGAACCATAAGTCTAAAGGCCCTAATTGCAACTGCCTATGCACTTAGGGTGTTTTTAAACAATTTAATTGTTACATAGGGCCATCTTATGGTCAAAAACCACGACATTTCGGAGTTAGGGCCAATATAAATTGTAGTAATAGTAACCATGAGAGTTGAATTTAGGGCCTTTCTATGTCATAAAAAGACGTATTTTATCCCAGTAAATCGAAAACAACAAAAAAAGTCAATTTAAAAAATTTTGGAGTTAGGGCCTTTTAACTTATGGGGGCAGATTAGTCAAGCAGTGTGGTGTCACATGGAAGGAAAGAAAAAAATGAGCTTAATCTCTCTTGCCATTTATTATAGTAAAAGAGATTAACTCAAACAAGAATCTTTTTTCATTCGAACCATTTCTTTCACCTGACTACGGATGATGAATGGTATATGGTAATTAAGATGTGACTGGATTCTATTGGTGGTAGTAAATGATTTGAATTGTTGTGATTTATTTTAATGGTAATAATATTATTAAATATTGTATAAAGATCAATAAATGAATAAATAATACCATGTGTTACAAAATATTTTTATAAAACTATACATTTAAATGTGTTTCTTTCAGATGTTATCAGGATTAGCATATCGAATCACTGAAGGAAGCATAATATTTGGGCGACTTAACAACATAAGTGTTTTTAGAATACTTGGATATCACCAAAACAACTTTGCCCGTATTATCCAACGATCACACAGCAAAATGAGTTCTGATCTCTCGGACAGCAAAACAGAGATGAACAGTGAAATGTCAGAACCATTTCCAAGCCAAGGAAGCCCAGAGCATTGTGAAAAAAACCTGGAATCTTGTGAACCAGTTTCACAAACATTTCTGGATAAAGGTAACACAGAAATTAACTTGGAAAAAGCCAATATTTTAAAACCGGTTTTAAAAACGAGTCCATCTGAGGTGAGTTTGTGCGCGGTTGTCAGTGTAAGTGAAAGTGAAAGTGGAAGTGAGTGGAAATCAGTGGGAACTCAGTGTAATGGTTCCAGTGATGAAGACTGTATTGTGGTGTTCAAGCAAGCTTGGTCCGAGGGAGAGGAGGAAGTGGAGGAAGACACAGCACTGGATGAAACTGACAACACAATACAGGTAAGTTACATCTTTCAACAGCGTACTAAAATAGTTTAAAATTAATATATAGGTGGTATTTATGAGCTAGATGTATACAATACAAGACAATACACAGGTGTTAGAATTGTAAACGTGCTTGTAGCTTTCTTTTTTAAAGGTTGATAAAACATAATGGATCTATATATTTGCACAATGAAAATAGCAACTGAAAAACACATTAAAAACTTTATAGGTGACATAAAAAATTCAAAAATTAAACTTATGGATCATTGGAAATATTAGTGAGTTGCTAACTTCATGTGTTTAACGTCAACTCTCTATATATATTTAAAATACACTGGTGTTTTTGTTTACTGTGTTCCTGAGGCAATGTCTGAACAGATTTCTGTTTCCTTTATTGATGATACTTTTGTGTAGGATCTAATGTCAGAGTTCGATTTTCAAGTTAAGTTTTCGGTTTTTTTAAAGCATCATAATATTTAAATTAAATTAAACAGCCAATAGCAGCATTTTTAAGTTTTAAAATTACTTATTTGAGAAGTTACAAATGAGCTGTTTATTTACTATTTTTATATTATTCAAACATTGGTAGGAACAATAATTTTTTATTAAAATGTGTTTATTTTGCTTATTTGTTAATGTCGAAATGATTTATTTTACATTATTTTTCATAAGTCTTCTGTTTCTCATTGACCATGTGACCTATGTAGTAGAAGCTGTCATGGAACTGTTTGTTCAAAGATTAGTTATATTGTTACCACGTAAAAGCTGTAAAGTATATTTCACAAAATTAGGAGTTAATAAATATTTTGTAACAGGTGATAAGAGCTACCATTAATCAGTCATATCCAAAGAAGAAAATTTTGATTTACTGTAAAGAAATCATGAATTAGCTGGATGTAATAATCTTTTTTATTAGAGTAACTTTTTCGTATACTATATAAGCATATACTGCATATATGGTAGACAATAACTTTCAGTGTGGATTCATAATTAGACATTCTCCATTTCACAGATGCTTAGATGGAGGATACTATGATTGACACTAATACATTAACACCTTCACCGCGACTTTAGAACAGCCGGAAGATTAGTAAGTAGTGTCCATCGCAGTCAATGTATTAAACTATGGTACATCTCTAGCTACAGAATATATATTTAACAACTTCACTCATGCACCGACTTTAAGACAGCCAGAAGAATAGTAAATAGTGTCCACCGCAGTCTATGTGTTAAATTATGATACATCTCTAGCTACAGAATACATATTTAACAACTTCACTCATGCACCGACTTTAAGACAGCCAGAAGAATAGTAAATAGTGTCCACCGCAGTCTATGTATTAAATTATGGTACATCTCTAGTTGCAGAATACATATTTAACAACTTCACTCATGCACCGAGTTTAAGACAGCCAGAAGAATAGTAAATACTATCCACCGCAGTCTATGTGTTAAATTATGATACATCTCTAGCTACAGAATTCTTAGTTCACCCTTTCAGTGCGTCACGAGTCATGTACCAACCTTAGGACAGTCGGGGATGTCTAGAGGTGTGCCCACCGCATGTGTTATACTATGATACATCTTTAGCTACAGAATACTTAGTTAACCCTTTCAGTGCGTCACGAGTCATGTACCAACCTTAGGACAGTCAGGGATGTCTAGAGGTGTGTCCACCGCATGTGTTATACTATGATACATCTCTAGCTACAGAATACTTAGTTAACCCTTTCAGTGGGTCACGAGTCATGTACCAACCTCAGGACAGTCGGGGATGTTTTGAGGTGTGTCCACCACGGTCTATGTGTTAAACTATGATACATCTTTAGCTACAGAATACTTAGTTAACCCTTTCAGTGCGTCACGAGTCATGTACCAACCTTAGGACAGTCGGGGATGTCTAGAGGTGTGTCCACCGCATGTGTTATACTATGATACATCTTTAGCTACAGAATACTTAGTTAACCCTTTCAGTTCGTCTCGAGTCATATACCAACCTTATTATAGTCTAGGATGTCTTGAGGTGCGTCCACCGCAGTCTATGTGTTAAACTATGATACATCTCTAGCTACAAAATACTTAGTTCACCTTTTCAGTTCGTCTCGAGTCATGTACCAACCTCAGGACAGTCGGGGATGTTTTGAGGTGTGTCCACCACGGTCTATGTGTTAAACTATGATACATCTTTAGCTACAGAATACTTAGTTAACCCTTTCAGTGCGTCACGAGTCATGCACCAACCTTAGGACAGTCGGGGATGTCTAGAGGTGTGTCCACCGCATGTGTTATACTATGATACATCTTTAGCTACAGAATACTTAGTTAACCCTTTCAGTTCGTCTCGAGTCATATACCAACCTTATTATAGTCGAGGATGTCTTGAGGTGTGTCCACCGCAGTCTGTTTGTTAAACTATGATACATCTCTAGCTACAGAATACTTAGTTAACCCTTTCAGTTCGTCTCGAGTCATATACCAACCTTATTATAGTCGAGGATGTCTTGAGGTGCGTCCACCGCAGTCTGTCTGTGTGTTAAACTATGATACATCTCTAGCTACAAAATACTTAGTTCATCCTTTCAGTTCGTCTCGAGTCATGTACCAACCTCAGGACAGTCGGGGATGTCTTGAGGTGTGTCCACCACGGTCTATGTGTTAAACTATGATCTTTAGCTACAGAATACTTAGTTAACCCTTTCAGTTCGTCTTGAGTCATATACCAACCTTATTATAGTCGAGGATGTCTTGAGGTGCGTCCACCGCAGTCTATGTGTTAAACTATGATACATCTCTAGCTACAGAATACTTAGTTTACTCTTTCAGTTCGTCTCGAGTCATATACCAACCTTATTACAGTTAAATATTTAGTGGCCCAAATATAATGAGTTCCCATGAAAAATATCAATTAGGCTGTACTGTACTGTTACGAACAAAAGTAAAAGGTAATGTTTTATACAAAATCACAAGAAAGTTGTTTGGATATGTTAGTGGATATTTTTTCAAATCACATGTTAAATAGTTTCTTATTACTTCATGGATATGTGTAATAAGTGTAATAACATTGCTCTCCACCTAGTTTTGACTGTGAGAAAAATATCAGTAGGCACTTCAGCTTTGGTTGTAGTAATGGAATAATTAAATCATTCTTATTTGAATCCTCATGTCTTCTGAGCTTTAGAAACTATATCTTGGCGTTGAATACTAATGAATGTTCAAAGCTTTAGAAATAATATTTGTCATTAATATAATTTTACATGTTTGGTCTCTTTAATACCAATTTATTGCAATACCACCTAAAAAATAACTCTTGTTAACATTGTTTTAACATTTTATGAACAAATTCATCATTTGATTTCATCTCTACATGTAAACTATAAAAATGAAAGATCATGTGGCTTTATATTTTTTATTTTGCAAAGGCCAATCAAATAAGAAAGGCACTTCATTCTAATTTTGATTTCAGGAAAGACATAATTAAGTTAATAACTCATCAAGCTTTTGTGTAATTCTTACATAACATTTTACAAAACTATGCATCAAAAGATTGTAGAAGAAATGCAGAATCAAAAGAAAATTATTAATGAAATTCTCTTGAGATTTGTTCATGAACATCACTTGGACCAATGCTGCTTCAATGAACCAACCATGTCTCACGTGAAATTGTTGACTGTGTCATGCCCTCTAATCTATGTAAAACAGTTTATTCTAAACATGGGGATCTAAAGATAATTGATTTTGGCAGTATGCACAGGGGCTGTATGTACTACTTACATATGGAGATGTGGCACTGAATAGAATATCTCTATGCCAACAGGATAGTGAATGAAAACTAAGATTCATGAACATCGTATCATGCGTAAATATATTTTATATAGACTTGCAGCTCTGAACCTCTCTAAGATAAGAGGTAAGTAACTTAAGTTCTCTCTCCAGAGCTGGGAAACTAACACAACAGTTATTAGTGGATTTGTATGGGTGAAGGTCAAAATTATTTGCAATCATCAAAACCAGCTTGAGATGAATACATATCTTGCATTGCAAATGCTTTGAATACAAAGATAAACAAAAGGATCTGATAAGTGACCATATTTAGTTTTCTTTTCTTATATTAACTGTAGCAAATGAAATGACATAATTATCAGGATACAATGGCTATGGTCAGATTTGGAAAACCTGACATTTCATCACATTTACTTGTAACAGCTCAGACCATATGTAATTAATAGTAATTAATTATAAATTGAACTTTTGATGTTCCTAATGTCACTGAGCGTTATTGTAATGTTTTAATAGTAAGGATGTCAGAAGGTAAATTTACAGTAATTCATTAATATTATGGACATTACAACATTAGAAATGAACTGTTATAGATACTATTTAACTGGATGAGACACTTACTTAAATAATAAACCTGACCGTACTTTTCATTCCAAAGACAAAAATCCCATTAATAACAAAGAAAACTATTTTTAAAGGTTTTCCAACTTAATGGGCTGCCACCACACAGCCTAAAACTACAAATTTGAGTAAATGTAAGTTTACCAAGGAATTTGAATATAGCAAGCAGCTTATTAAATGGAGAAAGAATAATAAGTGAAAAAATATTTTAACTATTTACAATGAACAAGAAATTCGTACTTACACCAATATAACTTTGAACATGGTTTATAAAGGAATGGGAATACCCTTATCTAGAGAAGACAAGTGAATACCTTTAACACTGGATAACTGAATTAAGAAACAAGTGTCCTAGTCATGTTCCTGTTAGCTAGTTACTTGTGTAGTCAGCAATTGTGAGGGCTCTGATATCACTATTAAACTATTAGATGTTGGAGAAAACTTCATTGAAAGTCATTTAGTAAATGTTTGATGTACACCACACCATGTATGACATAACAGGCTTCACTGAGGTTGCATGCAATCAAATTTTAAGTGTTTTTGAAACTTTTAATAAATATAGAATAAAGTATTAGTGAATAATACATACAGATAGAATAAAGTATGTAACAGAGAAGTATTGTAAAAAGGTCTTACATACGCCAGACAAAATAATTCCAGTATTAATTTAATTCTTTTATGACTGGTTTAAGACATATTAATTCAAATTAAAATCTTCTTTACTGCATTAGAAATTTTTACAGCTGTATTGCATACGTCAGTCATATAACTTATATTAATACAATTATGTACATTTGTATTAAGTATAAAACATTCATTTTGACTCAAGTTACATTAATCTCTTTTTTATCAATCATCAACATTAAAATTTCATTAATTTTGACAACAGAGTGAACAAAAATGTTTTATTGTTCCCGGCGATTTGTCATGAACTCATCAACAGAATAAAATGCATTTGACACTAAAAAATCTTGATACATTTCTTTGTTGCCAATTCTCAGATGCACTTGGGAGTCTGTTGTTCACATAGATACTAACCTGAGATGGAAGTTGTTCATAAGCCATCGTGTGACACTGAATTCTCAAGTTGTCCCTTTCTCTCGTTTACATACGTACATCACTACCATGGGTCAACCCATATTTGTATTGACACCACAGGCTCCAGGATATAGAGATAAGGCAAAGTCATTAATCCTAAACTGAATATCTGCACAATTCTTTAAATTTTAAATTTGCAAAAATTCAGATGGGTATCTTTAGGAGTTGTATAGGCTTTTTCAAATTTGTATTTTGAGCAGCCACCCCACAATTTTATTCGATAATGAAAGTGTAGGTATACTAACTCGTAATAGCCATTTTTATAACACTTTCAGAACAAAATTTTTCTAGGTACACATAGGAACTATTAGCAACTCTGGAACATAACACGTTGATGTGAACACTCCAAGCACCTATACAGGTGTATAGGTATATTAGGTATATGCACCTCACCTGTATTGAGGTGTATTCCTAAAAATGTAGTGGAATCGACTTCCTTTAAAGAGAACTGTTCACTATGAACACTGGCAAATTTTCATTTTCTTGCTGTTGCAAGTTGAAATTAATGACGTTTGTAAGGTATTTTCAACAAAGAAGGCATGTATAAATGCAACAATTTTAGTCTGTAGGTTCGACAGACATACGACAGAAAAGAAGTTTTTTAAGTCCGTCAAGAATATTGTGAAGAATCCAGTGTGAAATTTCTAAACTCGTAATCGGTATAATTTGATTTCAGGTGCATTGGCATTAATAGTAATTTGACTGTGTATGTTCGCACAATCATCATGTAATCTTCAGTCGTGAAGAGGAGGTATTGTGTTTTCATACACTGCCAACGTGCCAACTCACGAGCCGAGACGTTCAGCCGGAACTGTTGTCACGTTGGAACATGTAGCTACTTGTCAACTGTCCTCGCTACTAGCGGCACAGGCACCATGTGAATCTGTCAGCTTCGTTGAGACATATTCTATGCGACGATGAGCCAATTACAGAGAGGCTTCATTCTTTCCTTAGAGAGCTCTCACTAATGAATGCGGTATAATTTATAGCCTAGTTAATTTTGGAGTTTAGATTGTGTATTAAATTGTTATCTAGTTTGTGGTTGATGGCTTTTGTACCATGTAGAACATAAGGCTGGGGAATTTAGTGAGTGCGAGCCTCACATGTCTAGAGGAACCGCTAAGCACCCTTTAGATATCTGGTAGAGATCTCCCACCACCTTGAAGCAAAACCCTGTTATTATTATTTATTGTTATATTTATCGAGCTGACCCTTTTACAGCCATTTCAGTTTAAAAGATATCAAATTATTAATTGGATAAATTTTTATCGTAACGTTTATTTTTCATTTTATTTTCTGCTCGTACGAATATATGTTTGTGTAGCAGTCTGACACGATACGAGGAGGTGTAAGTTTTCACCAGGTGCGTTGATAATCAAAGTGTTTTCGCAAAAAGTTATCTGCAGTAAAGATGGGTGTATTCACTGTTATTGACAAATTCAACGACTGTACAAACTCCACGTAAAGGTGATGTTCTTCGTGCTTTACAATTTTGTCATGGCAGTGCTGTTTTCATGATTTCAAGGATCTAAGAAGAAAAACAAGGATCCTAAAGTAAAACGCAGATGTTGATATACAGTAGTCACGCTGCTCTAACGGTAACAAACAGTTCACAATTTTACGAATGATCAAAATCCGTCCTTTGTCATACACGTAAAGCCTTTTGACGGGAGTAAAATATAAAAAGCGTCAAACGGCTTGGAGTTTTCACCAGTAGAGCTGCCAACTGCAGAAAAGGAATTTCCCCTATGGTGAACAAGTGTATGATTTGGGGAACTTTTTGACTCTATCTTATAAAATAATATATTCTACAACATTCTCCTTCGATGCCAGAGTGGTATCCCTCACATTATCGAAGTAAGTGAAACCCATTGAGAAAATCCCTTCATATCAACTGGAAGAATCCCCAAAGGAACTAAAAATGTATATTATACAAGAAACTTGTGTTTTCAGCCATAGATGGGTTATGGACACCCCAAGTAAAAATTAGTGAAACTTGCCAATTCATCTGTTTCTAAACGTATAATGTGCAAATAAATAAATTAAAAATACGTTTCAAACATATAAGGTCACTCAAGCCTCACACCAACTCAATTCAAAATCTGGTACTGTATTTACCATATCTTGTTAAAATGTAATTGTTTTGATGTATATTACATACAAAAACAATGTAATAGGTTAGTTGTATCTATGAGGTTTCCGAAATCTAAACCAGTTTTTCCTTAGCGTATTGATTCTGCACTAAATGTTAGCATTGTTGTTTAATTCTTTTATTATTTGTGGCTCTTTATAATACCATCATGTAGTTTTTGGACTATGAGAAACTAATGAGCGACTAATTTGACAATAAACAATAATATGATTCTGTGCATGTTTTAGTCATACGCTGTTGAAGTAAACAAACGCTGATATATTGCATTTTAGACATGTTTATAAAAGATTCTACATATAAAAAATAATGTATTTTCCAATAAGTATTGATGGTTTTGTTGACTTTTTGTACTGCCCAACCATGCAACGTACTCAAGGAGATTGTTTAGTAAAACTGCAAAACACAAGTGCTGATACTTGAGTTAGCATAAAGTTCCACAACTAGTGACATTGCTGCAGCCAATAAAGCTAAGGTTTAATGAAGGTATACTAGAAACAGAAGTGTGAACTGCGCCCCCCGTCCCTCTCCCCCTAGACTACACATTGTGTTGGCTTAGTGACTAACTTATGTAATGAATGCAGGTTGAGAACACCTAATGCCAGTGAGCACACAATATAACTAATGCTGCTTGCCGAGCTTAAACCCTCTTATAAATGGCCGCCGTGTTACAGGTCACACATCACTTTAACACCGATTTACATAATTTAAGCGCTAATCTCACTTGTTGAACTCTGGTCTGCAAGTTTACTTTGGGTTTGTGGTCGTCCCTGGTGCGTCGTGTATGGGCCGCGTGTGTGAGGCTGAAATGTTTTCTTGCTTCAAGTAAAAATGTTTTATGAACAAGTTATTTTGATTTATTATTAATCTTGAAAACTGACTGATAAAATCCGTGCACACGTATTGTTGTTTGTAAAAAACTAACGAATCTTTTAATAATAAAATGGTATAGTATTGGTGGCAAAAGTGCCAAAAAATAGTTGCCAAATAGTTTAAAAAAAATGGTATCCCTACTTAAATCAGTAATTGTACCTGCTAGTTAAAATATTTACTTGGCAATATATAGTGTGTGAGACACGCGACAGAGCATATGATAAATATAGACACATTCTAAAATACTTCGAAGTTATTGTAAATCTATACAGTGTGTCCATAAAGTACGGATGTATGAAAAAGCTTAATAATGAGATATATAAATGTTTGTCTGTACGTCCTTTATAGAATCGTAAACTATTTGACTGATCATCATGAACATTTGTATTTAAATGTATTTTTCTATGGAAAAGGTGGATATTATATACTATGCTCATTGATGTAACTCGCCACCAGGCAGCGCTGTACAAGATTTCAAAAGTTTTCAAAGCGCCTGCACACTATAAACTGCAATTACGAAGATTCGCGAATATTAAATAGCCAAATACTATTTGCAGGCGCTAATTTATGATGTATATTTATCTTTAAGATAAATTTCTGGTTGAACTTAAACCTTGAGTGTTAGACCATTTTGTAATAAAATAAATGTACGCGTATAATGACTGTAAACATACACAAATCTTCTTGATCGTGGCAACAAGGCAAACTCTACATCGGCGTTTGAAATATAATTCACTTGATCCAGAACACGTATACACATACACGGGCAAAGCTTACTAAAAGTGTGGGTAGTCGCGAGAAACAGCTAGTACAAAATAAACATTAACCGCTAATATGTACATAACATTATAGTTACTTTCAGTTTGGTAAATTTTTATTTTTGCGGCTGCTGAATCGGACATTTTGGATTTAGGTGTATTGTTTCACGTACGAATAGGCTCGTGTGACGTGCTTTTATTTTATCATGAGTTCAATGATGAACAATGTGGTTAATATCTCAATGCGTTTAAAAATTATTGCAAAAACAGAGTTTTAAAATAATTTATTTATATTAAACATAATTTGCCTTGACAGTGTTTAAATTAGCCTAGTAAGTGCCAGAATACAAAATTAACCCGCTTAATATTATGATAGTTAAGTGAAAAACACCATTATTTTAAAAGTAATTAGTGACATACACTTTCACAGTTCATTTATTTAGGCTTTTATAGTTTCATATTTTATAAACAAATTGTATAATAATTCAATTCTTGTTAATAAGTTACAGACCTTAAAGTTGCAGTTTCACTACTGAAATCAGAATAAAACAAAATTTATGATCTCATGGCAAACAGTTTTATGCCTATTAAAAATATTAGTCATAACTTGAAGATGGCCGCCAAAACTCAACACTGGCCTAACTGAAAGTAAGTTTTGCCGAGTAAATCTGTCACTATAATGATTTTTCATATTTCTCGTATTGGCAAGACCTCCCCATAAAAATAAGGGGGGTGGGGGTTGGTTACTTATAAAACTATGCTTAGTCTTTTGAGACACCAGCGTTATTATAGTTCATTTAAGTGAGGACGGTGAGGGGGGGAGGGTTAAACCCCTATACTCCAACTTGTTACGGCCTTGTTTTTATCAATACACTGTCCTTTAAATTTAAACATTACAATGTTCTGATCAACTTTTCTGGGAGCAATTTTCCATTCTCACGTGAAAAGTTGGCCGCTGTACACGAAGGAGATGTAGGACGACAACATTATTTAATCTCAGTGTTGTTGGCCACGACAAGTATCGTGTGTCCGAGACAACTGGCGCGGCGCGGCGCACTTGTCACCGACACTCGACAAAGACAGAAGAAAGCTGATATTGGCAGCAGAAGGGATTGCTGAGGGTCGGTAAATAGTTGGAGCAGCTGAACTAATAAATCGCTCCAAGGTTCAATTTCTTCGGCCAACACAACATGGCAACGAGTGACAAACTGGAGGGAACAAACAGTTTTGCCGTGTCTGCCAAGTTTTGTTCTACTTTAGGCTATACAGCATAACTCTATTTCTTGCCCAACTAATCGGACATTTAAGGACCAGTGGTCAAATTTGAGTAATTTATTCTCATCAACTGTAGAGTGTTCAGTCATAACATTGCTTTCGCAGTGATTAAATTTGTTGAAAAAAAACGTGATTAAACGTGGATTAATTGTTTCCTGAAATCAATTTATGTGCCTTCAGCCATAGTGAAATAATTACGTTATGTTTCACCCCATAAACAAATATAGAACTTTGACACACTTTTACATCCTTATTTTTGGTTTTAGAATTATGGGATTTTAAAGATCTTACTAATACTCTTCCAAACGCTTTGTATATTTAATACTTTTCCCATATGCAAACGATAAAGTACTAACAGGTTTTGCTACTTTGGAATTATTCGGAGGCGGCCACTCTGTCCCTATCTACTATTTGTTTTTACGTTATAATAGGCCTATAAGTAGGTAAATATATTCGTTCGTATTATGAATAGAACAGATTAAAGTTAACATTTATGAGCGCTCTACGTGATCTGAGCTCTAATGTCGAGGGATGTTTTTCTTATTCGCCATAAGTGTGGGGAGGTGCCGAAATCACCACCTAATGGCTAGAGATATTTCCGATCGGTACTATCCCAACCTCGGATCACGCTCTAGATCGTCAAACACCAGATTCCGGCGTCGCTCGGTGGCGCCTTCCCGCACTTCTGGCGAAAAAAGAGAAGCATCCCTCGAGATAGTACTAAACTCAAGAGATCACGTGAGCGCTCGTAAAGGTTAATTTTAACTTGGTACTACTAGTAACATATTTATGATAAGCTAATTAAAATCTACTTTTACCGCGTAATAACAAGTATTATAGTAATAGGGACAGAGTGTCTTGACCTTCAGATAATAGTACTAAAGTATCATAGTTTGTATATGTTTGTTGAAAATAACCAATAAAAATAAAAAAAAAAAAAAATAAAAAGCGTTTGGACGTGTATCAATTATACCTTTAAAAAGAATTGTCTCCGACAATTCTAACACGATACATATACACTCTGTACTAGAAGAGCGTAAACTTTTTTAAGTTTAAGATTGTACTTATGAATTGTTGTTGTAAAACATCGTGTACAAGTGGATTTTAAACGGGTTTTAAACTAATCTGAATTATTTTCATATAAAAATAAACATTGCGAATGAAGTATGAGTATAATCTCAAGGCCATATTATACGCAACTGAATAAAAATGTTGACTCTAATAATTTATAGTAAATCTAATGAAGGTATCAGAAAGTATGCACTTTATAACACGTAATGCTCCAGTTGTAGACATTATAAAAATAGATCACATATATGTTAAAAAATAGATACACAATTTGTTGTGTAGCTGTTTAGTGAAATTAGTTAATTTCATACGAAATTAATTAATTTCATACTTGACCCTCTCTATATCAATAACACGCAGTAACGGTCTTAGGTTCGGTAATAGGATCACAAACTTAGTGTTAAGGCAAATAAAACCAGTGAGCTCCGAATCTGTAAACTGTGTAGTAAAAGTTATAAAACTAGTAAAGAAGTCTAATGAAAATATATGATGTAAAGTTTAATACTATGGATATTATGGTACTTTGGGATTATACCGACCATACCAGTATGAAGAAAACAAAAATATAAATTTATAGAAACAAACATGATACAACGAAAAAACAACTCTTTAATTACAGAATTACAAACTTACAACGATTATCAATTATTGTTAATGTGGTCAGATTCCGTTATATGCCCCCAACGCTTAAACCTTTTTCAATGAACTTAGAACGTTATTAAACGATGTAGTTGAGTAACAGAACTAACATTCCATCAATCAACACGCATTTCCAGGTATAATGATCGGTATTGATGTCGCTGTTATCTTATCTTTCTCGAGAATCCCGATTACGGCAGGCCGCGCGGCATCACATGATTATTTAAGGTTTTTGCACGGTACATAATTATTGCCTTTCCATTAAAATTCAATTTCTATTTCTGATCAGCCCCTCTAGAATTTGATATTTTACTGATAGGTACTATCTCGAGGGATGTTTTTCTTTCGTTGACATCAGCGCGGAAGGTGCTGCCAAAGCCCGCGCTGATGGCCGGAGGCACTCGCATTTTGGGTGGCGGAGTGTGATCAAGAATAAAAACAAGCTTTGTGTGTTTTTTTCAATAAAGAGGTTAGTTTTTGTTTGGTAATGTTTGTTTTTTTGAATTTTTGTGTTTGGAGAAATGTAGGAGTAAAACACGGAAGTACAACAAAGCGACGCACCAGCTGAACGGGCGGCGAGACTCTGCAATCACGTTATCTACTAGACCGCTCGACTTTGACCTCTGTCTGAGGATGGGGAGGGGTTTGCGATAAGACAATTCCTGTTTTATATTGACGAAGTATTGTTCTACGCCAATCTAGTAATCAGTAGAAGCAAAATGTCAAATAACGATTTATGTCTGGGTGTGGTCGGTATAATCCCAAAGTACCGATATTATTAACAAGCTCAGTTTGAAAATCCATACTTGGTCAAAAACTGCAGGTTCTAAGAGAAAGTCATGATGGTAATTTATGTTATCTCTGGAAATAATAAAAAAAAAAAAAACTGGTTGGTTACATGCTACTTACGGTTTTGTGCAAAATAATTCTTGATTTAGTCGATAAAATAGGTAGACTTATTAAAAGTCGTAATTTAAATTCCTTCTGAATAAGACAGGTAAGCTATAGCATAGGCAAACAATAATTTTATCTAATCCAACCGCATCACCATCTTTATTTCACTTTTGGCGTTTCACACTAACAATCCTCTTCATATATTGGTGGTGGGCACTTCTTCGGTGTGTCTATGGAAGAAGGCTGGGGAAGCCTGTAAGTCATCAGTTCGACTTGCGCGTCGTAGAAGGATGTGCAGTGATAGCTGAAGTATTCTGGATTCTTGTAAGTCCCCTCTTTTGAAATCCCGGGAAACGACTGTCCTTCACTGATTTGGTAAACGTTGGAACTCAAACCAGGAACGTCTGGGGACGGTATGAAAGGTTCTTTACTGATCTTGACATCTTCCTTACCTTCGTCTTTTTGGCCGCTTTTACAAGGAGCAGATGCACCTTCCTCATCTGAGGAAGCCGAGGACAGGTCATCTATCTCTGATGATATTGACCTCGTTTGTAGTGCAAATATCCTTATGTTGGAGCACTTCAGTCGTCTAAGGAATCGCAGACTCATGAACATAAAAACTGTCAAACTTATTACTTTATTTAGAATTAAAAGTGGAAGTGTGAAATTATAACTGATTCTTGTAATGTTTTATTTCAATAATCAGCTGTTTAGTTCTTTAACATTACATACGATATCTTAGAAAATAGTTAGAAGATTGTTAGTCATCTATTACAATAAGAAAAATATCATATTAATATGCCTTAGTAATCAGTGCAATTATGGAAGTACTACTTTTTTTCTTTTTTTTTAGTAGATAATTGATTGATTACCCTTTCGTACACTTAATATTTAATAAGCTGGATTTTTAAATATTAGGTTAGCTGTTACTCGCGCCTTTGGAAGCATTAAACTGAAATATAATAAGTACAAAATATAGTTCATTTTTTGAAGTTCTAATTCTAGTTCTGTAACGTCAAAATCATAAACGTCTAATATTGTGACTTTTACTTAGGCTACTATTTATTGGTTCACGACCACATTTGGAAGTTTATACCGTATCAAGTGTGAGTGACGTAGCAGAGGAACATAACGTGACATATCGTTACGTGACTATGTACCTATGTACAAGTTTTTTGTAATATATTTATCATTCAATGTGTTTGTTTGAAATCCTGTTCATTTTTCAGCGTATATTTGTTTGTATCCCCATATAAAACAATTTGACCGAACGTAGGTTTAGATTAGGATATTATAATTATGTTACTAGTAGTACAAAAGTTAAAGATAACTTTTAGGAGCGCTGAGCTTACATTTCGGCACTATGGCAAGGGATGTTTTTCCTTTTTCACCAGATAGCGCCGAAGGTACTTGCCCGATCTCAGGTTACGTCTCAGATCGTCCAACTTCTCCTCAGATATTCTTCTTACAGTGTTTTGTGGGCATATAGCCGAATTTGGCCGTTTTTCCAAGGTCCAGATTTTTGACAATGACTATCAACTTGATGCTATAAACGATAGCAACACACAAAAGATAATTAAGTAACAAATAACTAACTACATTCTACAATACAATACAATACAATATAATGTCATACGGTATATATGTAACAGAGCGGTTCTGAAACACATGGCTATGTGTTTTGAGGGTTCTTTACCAGGATTGGTGTTATGCAAATTGCATTAATGTAGACATTTGAACATAAAATATAAGTGCGTGTATGACAATTTTAAAAGATAATTGTATTTCCCAACCTTCCGTAAATTTCAGTGATATTTTTATACCATTAGTGAAAAAAGAAATCCATTCCAAAAATTATGAATTGCAAACCATATTTTTCTACATAATTCTTTTATAATTTATTAGTTTTTGGTCTTTACAGTTAGTTTTAAATTTGATTCTATTTTATCATATGTTTATTCTATTTTACACATATGTTCTTTTCTGTAAACAATTCAAACTGATGATGCCTTAACCGGCGAAAGCGCTTTTTAAATAAATTTTACGTGGAAGTAGAAAAAATGTCTTTTCCATTAAAACCTACACACTTCCACCAAGAATACAAAGCAGAAAATAAAATATACAGTTATTAATCACATTGCAGATCAAGTGAAGTGGTTTTGTAAGTACATGTGATGCCAAGTCAAGTATAAACTGACATTCAAGAAACGTGAGAAGGTTGCCGATACATGTCACTGTTATAATATGATGAACATCGTGTTAATTAAACTTGACATATAAACTAATAATGATATGGCCGTATGTGAACGATTGAATAAACTTTCTGTCCAATATCCACTACTAAATGCAAAATTTTATTGAATTTAAGGAATAAGTTTGTGACAAATCTACTATCACTAAAATAAGAATATCGCATAAGATCAAAACGTTTAAATACTAGATAGCAACGTAGTACAGACCGCGCCAACTAGCATGAAATGTGAAGAGGGGAGGTCGATCCGCCCCCCACCACCCGCAAATAGCCAACCCCTCTCGCGGTTCGCCCGAGTACAACCTGTTCCAAAGTGCACGCGCCACTGTCAATACAAAAAGGTATCTCGAGAAAGATTTCAAAATATTTTTTAAATATTGCATGTACTGTAACTCCATTTCTTCATAATTAAGAATGAGCTCTTCATGGTGCATGTGTATGAGCTCCGGCTTAGAGTCATTGAAACCTGTCATTCAGTAGGCTGCCAAAATTGATCTTTTGTCTAACTGGGGGCTGTTTTACTTCTGATTGGTCGTCTGCCACACACATCTCGGGAATGGAATGAGCTGTAGATTAAAAATGTTACATTTAACTTTTTTTGAATCGCGCTAATCCTGTTACGCTATATGCGGTCTGGCGTACTTTTATTCTGTATCAATTCAATATTTATATATTTTTACAAATTAATAGCTTTTATAGAGTAAGAAAATCCCTGATTGGTGGGTTGTCTTTAATATCCTATACAAAACTTGGGTATGAAATCGATTTTAAATATTGAAAATATGTAATAGTCAAGTAAATGTTTTATTTTTCTTATTATTGGGATGGTGCGGCCAATTCCTTTTTAAAACGGCATACTTTTCCAAGTGACTGCAATTCTTAAGCTTCAGCTTTTCGAATCAGAATCGTAGAAGTTATAGAAATGAAACTTCACCAATGACTGAGTTTGTATTCTAGACAGTTACAATACAATACCCTTAATATGCCCTTGAATATTCGCTTAATTTCCATAAAAATGTACATAAAAACTCCAAATACAGATTTAGATACTTCATGATACTCAAACATGTAGCCAAATCAATATCCTATCCTAAATAATTAAATAATTAATTAAGTTATTCTAGTTTTAATGTTCAAGGTATTTTGTAGAATTTATTTATTTTTGCTACAAAGGTACTAGGAAGAGCGCCAAATTCAAATGTAAAACTAAAGTGTTTAATGCGATCAATTATGTCCCTTCCTGTTGGCAGCTGTTGCACCAGTTTTTCTAGATATCTGAGAGAAAGGTACAATTAATTATTGCTGGAAGCTGTAAAACGTCTCAATAGATTGTTCAAAGGGAGAATATTGCTTTCTGTGCCAACGAATGAAGCATGTGCTCGTGGAATAAATTTGCCCGCTTCGAATCGTAAAATGTTAGCGTAGTTAATATAGCTCCATAAACTTAACAATATGTACGGTTTATTTTAAACTTAGTAATTAAATGTGGCAATACACTCTTCTGTTACTAACTTAAAATCTGTGTATTGTATTGTCGTTTCTATGGAATATATTAGATTTACAGTAGGCGATTTAATTCTTAGTCTCAATTCTGTTATCTCTTAATATATTAGTACGTTTTTATTTCTAAATATTTGTTATATATAATATTACAAATTGACTTAAAAAAAATTGATAATACTCATTTCTCACACTAATATTCCTTACATATTTTAGTACAGAAGGTCGAAATAAATTAAATTAGCACTTTTTAATGTATTATTTTTTATCGATTTTAAAATATGAGTTTGAAAAAACTCACATGATGTTACGTGTTGTGTAGTGTTTCAATTTAATACTTATATACATGGTGTGTGGTGCGTACTCCTCTACTCGTCTACTTTTCCTGGAGAAAACAATGATAATATTCAGGTTGTTCCATAAAAAAGTTGATCATATTAGAAAATGGCGACGGTTTTTACAAGTTTAAAAGGACACATTTTTAAATGTCTCTAAGAACAAGGAAAGATTTTCTATTTAAAGTTTGCTTTCAGATTTATAATTTCCTCAATCACAATGGTGGCACACCCCCCCCCCCCTGCAAATGGTGGTAAAACACTGTATGTATTTAAATAAAAGAACGGTTGTTCTGTGCTTGTTAAGGCAGAGAGAGAAACCATGATGTCAGGGTGAGCGGACGTCTAAAATTGTACCAAAATTATTATACGCGTATTTCAACAACATAGTGGGAACAAGTGGAGTCCATACGACGGCAACAAAAGCCTCTCTAACAACATTTCCATGTTAAACACTGACCGGCATGTAAGCCAGGGATTGTGAACAGATTAGAGCTGAAGTTCGCTTCATCAGTTTTTTGTCCGCAGTTTCAGCCTCGAATCATTCAATCAGTTCACTTCAACAGAGGAAATATCAAATTAAACTTTACTCCGCCATACATGGAAATTTAACAACTGATTTTCCGTTCTATTGCTAATACTAGTTCGTGATTTTCATTTTCGATATATTAAAAAAATAATTGAAACGGTTTTCAAATTTTTAATGTGCTAGTTTTATATTTATCTACGTTTTTCTATAAAGGGTTTCAGAAACTTCAACATCTAAAGTAATACAGTTCTATCAGTTATTATAACAGAATAAGAATTGAGATTAAGCAATCTATTTATTTAGGCATTTTTGGGGTTCTTTTGAAGCCAATATTTTCCCTCCATCTCATATCAGGATGCAACTTGCTAACTTTTTCTATGTTGGGTGCGAGGAATATACGTGATGAAGGTTATCTCGACATGGGGATGGAATAGACAGTCGGTTGCACTTTGTGACTGTGAAAATTAAAGCATAGTCCTACATTATTTCGTCATTTCTTGTTATTTGAATGTTGGAGGTATTTTTTGCACACTAAAGTTAATGTTAGGAATACAGAAATTGATAGATTGTAAGTTTTATGTCTGCCAGCACCATACATATTGTCTGTGAAACTCGGGTGTAATCCAAACGAAGTATGCTCTGTGTGAGCCATAAACACGGTATTTTATCGCCGTGTCAGGGGCCTCCAGAGGGTTGGCAAGCCTGACTCTGAGCGCACCTGCACATGTACGTATATACCGTGTCGTGGTCAATGTAGGTACTGATTACATGTTAACCAATTTGAATCTCAAAATGATAATTTTTGCTCAGATTATGTTTTCATTTCTAAACTTGTATTTGTTAAATAAAATAACGGCAATGGAACAACAGCCTGTGGATTATTGTATTGAGCACTTGGACAAAAATTCACTTTACTCGATTATATTTTCTCTAGTGTTCTCTATTCTCCGGTACACCATCAGTACTGCGTGTTGGATAGTACTACTCAAAGGACCTGTGGATTTTTAATGTTTATAAATTTAAATTATTTATCCATGGCTTTTCATCCCTTATATTTAGATTACGTATTATAAAACACACAAATAAATAAATAATAGTTATCTTTATTGTTGTGTTTTCACCAAGGCAACAAACCAAATCTCGTTTTAGCAGTGAAAAATTATGTTGGTCAGTTCAAATTTCTGGAAATTCTAATCTCAAAATTGTCACAAATGGCGGCTCCTAAATTGATCAAGCTCAGTATGCCGATAGTGGGACAGATCCGCCACCAGACGGGTGTATGCGGCATCGAACCGTTCAAGCCGGACCCACCCCCGCCGTTCCCGGCCCCTAAGAAGTTCCCGGAGCACCTCCTGAGACCTCCGTGTCTCCCCGGGGGCGGAACCGGCCGTTTCCCCCCGGACTGCTTCACGTTCAAGGGTTACTACTGTCCACCGGAGAGGATCAAGTACATCTATCCGCCGTTCTCGGAAAACATCGACTTCGTGCCCTCGGGCGAGGTGGAGTGCTGGTGGACCCGACCGCGCAACTGCGACTTCAACAACATGGACGAAAATCTGCCCATCAGAATTTAGAGTAGGTGACCGACTGTAATAAATTCTCGTCGATGCGACGCCACTCAGTCGCTGACTTTGGTACTTCCATCACTCCTGGCGGTTATGGTGCAGCGTTCTGGGAGAGGTGAGAAAATTTCACTCAAATGTACGTTTCCTAGTCAAGCCATGGCCGTGGATAAAATACAATGTTATCTGACACAGTGCTTGAGTTTTATTCTCTTTATTTATTCTACTATTTTGCTTCCTATTTTTTTTAACTTATCGTAACTGAACCAATATAATGTTTAATTTTTCTAACTCTCATTTCCAGATGACGATTTAGACAGGCTAATAATGAACAGTTACACCGTAACTAGCACTGGACGGTTAGCATTGCAATAAAATGACTAAATCATATTAATTTTTATGTTGTAGAGGACAACGTCAGAAGTAAGGTATATCAGTGCCGAATTGAATGTGAACGCATTTATGTATATATTGGGCTTGTTCATTAATGGAATGAAATATAAAAAGTTCTCAATCGTAAAAGAAATGTCTTTACAACAACTCCTAATTACGTCAGAACATTAAAATTCCCATTCCAATATTCATCAAATTCGCGATCGCCCTTCTTGGAGACAAGGTGAAGATAGATAAGGCCTACTGATTATGAACAAATGGCAGTATTTATTCCAATACAATATAACAAACCCTCTAAAGGCTAATCACCAACTGGCAATGCTTCCATACCTACAGATTTATTTTACGCAACTGCAACATACGTATAGTGAGGATATAATTTAAATTGAACATCCTGAATATTGAATGACAGGTATAGTGATACACGTCCAATTCACAAATGGGTTCCTATTTATAGGGAATATCAAACCAAATATATTATGAGGAAATAAAAAAAAGTAAAATTTAAAGATTTTATACATTAATGTTGAAGAACAAGCCTTATTATTATCATATCTTGCCATGTTATTCTGTGGAAAAAACGTCTTACACTCTGCAATGGGAATTGCTAGATATATTAAGTGACAAGAAGGCATCATATTAATCAGCTTTTGAGTCTTCAGGATCGATGATTTATGATTTGAGTGAGATACGCTTGGGTTTTTTGGTTTTCGTGATTTCTGTGCTGTCAATTTCTGGAAAATACTTTAAATAGCAACTCGATACTCTAAGAAACAATATAGGTCTCAGTAAATCATATTTCGTCCAAAGTGATTATTTGGATCGTTGCTTTATCAGGCAGTGTAAATAAAATGTACAACTAAAGATAGCATTCGGAAAGTTTTATAAGTTCATATTTTGAAACAACTCAAACAAACGTAATTATATGTTAGATTAGTTATTTACCTGAAGAAGAGAACAAATTGCAGATCTCGAAACGTAGTGTTTCTGATTTTGTTTGTATCACTGAGCGATGGAAAATGTCCGGAAACTCCTGTTTCCTTCACAAACAAAAGGTTTTGTATTCGTTTCTGAATTCCTAAATAATGAACACAAAGTGAACAATGTTAATCATTTTAATTCTATGTGAAGTAAGCCAGCCAATCCTTAGGTCGTAACTTTAGCAGGTTCCTGGAGATACAATCTGGAGAGAAACCATCTGTAGGTTTATGTCGGAGTCCCGCGGGATCTCGCCTGGTCTCTCAGGTGTGAAATTAGAGTTTATAGCTGGAGCAGGGCACTCGTGTAACTGACGTGTGAACCTTGACCTCAGTATATCACCTGACCTGACGTCACAGTCACCTAACTGTCGCGTTGTAGCAAATATTTAAACGTGGCAGATAAATCTATACAAAGTTTAGTTTGTGTGAAAAATCTATAATGCAATTAAAATACTAAGGACACCTAAGACGTATAAAATACATTATATGTATTAGGTTGTAAAAGATCAAAACAAGTTTCGTGCAATTGTTTTAACCAGAGTACTTATAAGGATGAGCAGAATGTATTAATGTTACATATTGCTGCCTGATTCATCGCTTGCATGGTTGTAATGATTTCGTTACTTCTGTCTGTACCTTACAATAAAATAAGGTTTATGGTATATTTCTTATAACTTTTGATAAATAAATACAAAGCTAAAATATAAAACATTTGTTAAATATAAGAAAGTCATGTATTAAATAATTTACAAAATCCCCTAAGAAGAGTGTAAATTATGAATGGAAGTTCAGCATTGCAATCGCAGTATGTCCACTTGATTTAAAGATTTTACAAACTTATTCAAACCACATTTTGCACGAGAGAAATTATACATAGTCCTGAAAGTTGTACATTTTGAAATTTATTGGTAAGGAGTCTCCCTTAATTTGTTAATTTATTAATATTCAATATAAAATTGAAAATAAAATTCGAAGTTTGTAAACTTTTATGGTGTTTGTATGTAAACTAATTGTTGTGATCATATTGTATTGCTATATAACTTACATGAAATATTGAGCAGTCAATTATCTCTACATTCTTGTTTCAATAAAAAAGAACAACTCTGTCTTCTGTTTCAATCTTATACAGTTACTAGAGACAAAACGATTCTTGGAAAAAGGAATGGCTACACATCTTACTTATTACAAACTACGCCCAGTTAAGAACTTTCTGTAACGCTCTATAACGGTTGTCCCGTTGTAAACAGTTAATATGATTTAAACTATTCCCAACTTGTTTGTGCGAACCTTTAATGTTACAAAACGCACCAAATTGCTGACGAACGATTTTAATTTTTTTATAGTTTTAGTGTATTTATTCCTTTGCCTAAGATAATGAGCCAATAGGAGATGAATTATGTATATAATGTGTGAGGTGCTTTGTGGAGTCATTAATATCTCAAATAAAAAGGGACATTATTTAACTGCCCATTGGCCAGGGAATTAAGGTACTACAGTTTAATGTGGACTCCTGGATATCGGTCCGATTTTGTTTAGTGAATGACTAGGGCAAGTGTAATTTTCCATCTTATCCGACTTAAGAGTGACGTACTCTAGATAACATGAACATAACACAATAGTATAATTTTGTGCGCACATGGTTACCAAGTAAGAATCGCTAATTAAAATTCACCGTCAAATTTACGAAATATCTAGCCTCAAGATAGCTGGATTATCGCCCAACGGCCACAGGAGGAGGTATTCTTTGTCGCTAAAAGTAAAAAAAGGTAAAATGGAGAGTGACTTAAGTGATTAGGCTTCCTTAGACCGACATTGGTTAAAACTGCCAGAGCCTGTACATAATCGAGTTTAAACTCACAGAATTCCTTGTTCATAAGTCAACACTCTAGCTGTCACAATACGATTTCAACGATTGTAACTAACGATTTTTACTAGGATTTTGAAACTGGGTTAGTGCAACTTTTTCTTAACTTTCGACTTTTAACCACTTTCATCAATACAGAGAATGGTGAAGCCACGTGGGGACTACCTTAGATAGTAGCAGCCACTCACAAATCCAAGTACGAACAGGACAATCTCAACCAGTCAACTCTCCAAATGCTGTATTCAACACCTTAGTATGTTAAATGCTATCATTTTTAACGATGCCGTGTATTTAATTCGGGTTTTTATACGATCAACGTACAAATGGATATCGCAAGTAAATTATGTTAAATATTTATTTTCCACGTAAAATTTTCGCCTCATAAATAGCCCAGACACAATATCCTTGCATCTTGGACACCAGACCTTCTCCAGTTAACCTGGCCACGAAACCCTTGTAATGGGTTCCCACTTTGTTGCGACATTAGTGGCGTGGTGGTCCTTTTCGTCAATTAATACTATAACCTAAGGCTCAAGACTCCGTACATTTATTATTTAAGATCACAAATGATCAATTCGGAATAAATAGATACTTCCCGGATAGCTCTTTATTAAAATCATGTTTTATAAAGCAAAAATCTATTATACTTTACAAAATATTTATATTTACTCACAATCTGACCTTAATGAAATATGTTACAACTTTTGGTTCGATCGAAGAAAATTTCGATTACCATCTATAAGAACTAATAGTGTATATAGTCTGTATTGTAACCACATACATTTTACTGGGTGACTTATCTGGTTACCGTACTGTGAGAAGATGGATTTCATCGAATATCGCCCCCTTCTGACGAGCTCCACCTCACATTAGGCGGCCTTGAAGTAACACGGATGGCTCACTGTCCCATAACGCCGATGGATTTATGTGTTAATAAAGGATTCGACTGAACTGCTCAATTCATCCGGTCCAGCCTATCAAATAAAACTGTCCCTTTAATGAATTGTCCGCCCAGTAAACAAGCCACTTCTAATTCCCCAGGATACACCACACTTGGCGCCACTCTCCCTCATACCAGTTCCTATAACCACACCTTGGCATTAAACACACTTTCGGCGTGAGATATTTAAGTTCCTTAACTATCCACCCTGGGCCAAACCACTTATCCATCTGTTACTTTTTTCTTCGACTTCCTTCCCCTCTTTCTCCTCCTTGATTTTTAACGTTTTTCCCTTATTCTGATCATGTGACTGACATATAGAAAGCGCGTGGATTCTTGGAGAACGTCCTACCTCCGGTTCCTCTGGTGTATTAAAATCCCTTGTGTTTCCGGAAAATATCTCGGAAAGTCCGTGCCGTAGACGATACTTATTTGTTGATTCAAAATATTATTACATTTTCTTTTCTTTTAATTTGATTTAATTAGTGACTTCATACTCTCCAGTTGTCTTGGCTATCAAATCCTCCCGTTGTCTTGGCCAGAGTTGTTTGGAAAAGGGTTTCTCCAGTTGTTAGAAATGCATTCCTTGGCGAATAACAGTCGGTTGGTCAGCCATAACTATGCCTCTTCTAGAATATCGCGAATTCAGAAAAAAACTTCAAATTTACGACGAGAAAACGTTTCTTGTAATATTTTGAATAAATGATTTGAAAGGAATTGAGCAAGTATTGTTTTCAATTTGTAATAGGCTAAGTTTCTTGTCTTTTCATCTAGCATACTGTTTTGTATATCTTTAAAAATTAATTTATATCAAATGATTTTTCCGGTTTTTTTTATTCTAGCCGATACAAACCCCATCTGTGACAATCAAGCACAGTAATGACGTGTACAAAATTGGTTATTATTTGTCTTTTTTAAAAGCTAACAAGCCGTTTATATTCGTCACCCTTTACAACACAGAGAAGACATTGTATAAGGCAGAGAGTAACTGACTCTTTTGGCTCCATCGGAGCGGGTTCGCCTCGTTAATCCTAGATCGCGCTAGTGTCAGTCAATAGGTTATGGTACAGCAGGAAGCGGTACCCATTCACTACTAACCTCGACCTGGTTCCGTTAGAGTTTGGTAGTAAATTCGTGCCGAGCATAGCGTATCTCTTAGATATACTAATATTATGTTCTCCAAGCTTACATATTCATGTTTTTTATTTGACGCCTGACTGTATAAAATCAAATTAGTTTCCTATTTCCAGTATGTAATATATTTGGACATGGGTTTTTTTTAACAATGCAACTATGACTTGGATAATCCTCTTTCACTAACAACATCCTGGGTACTTGTGATATTCCGAAACACTCGACAAATGTGTTGTGATTTGCTGATGTAAGCTTTATTTCAAATGCTCTTGAAATCTATAGATTAGTAGATTGATAATATTGGCAAACCCAGTTATATCCAAATGCATTCCAATCTCTGCATTTTACTGCTATACAATACTTTGGCACTGTTTACATTAAGAAGAGAGAGATAGGACTTATCGCGAGATATAATGCGCATAATTCCGGTTATGTCTTTTATGATTTCGAAGGTTATTTTCACAAATGCGTTTTGCTCTAATGTTTCAAAACAGAGTACTGAGATTTCGCCATTTTGAGCCGTTATGTATACGCATGTATATTATGCAACAAAGATCAATAATTATACATTTTTTCTCTACTACGCTTTTAGTTAACATTTGATGGTTCGCTTTTTAAAACTCAAATGCCAGCAACCCTTTTTTTTAGATATAAATAAATAACAGGAATAACAGCTACTATAAACGTTTCAGTGATATGAAATAATTTATTTACGTTCTACATTAAGTATAAAACTATAAAATTGTACGTTATTAAGTGTAAACGACCTGAATTTTGAAAGTTCCCCAAGTTAATAAGCTTAAAACATGTTAATACTAATATAGTGTAATAGGTTAAAGCTGTGTCCCTAGATTATAACTGTAATAATAACGGTAATCTTTATTAGGCATGATTTGTTATGGTTTTATGATCAAATAAGATATGAAAATAGTTTTTGAATTAAATGACTGCAAATGAAAGATTTTTGCGTCTATCCAGAGTACTTTACATCTAATAAGAAGTGCGCCCAAGCAAGTGTTGCGTAATAGAATTCACTAAGAATAGAATTATTTTTATTCCTCGTAGGGACATGCATCATCACAGATTTAGATGTTTCCTACGTGGTGATAAATGTTAATGCAGCATTTAAAAGCCATAGCTTTGGGATATCCTTATCAGGTTCGCTAATGCTCTGTCAAATCCTATATGAGGACAAGCTTTATCATGAACTTGTTTTATATATATATATATATATATATATATATATATATATATATATATAAAACAGTATATAAAACTTATATATATATATATATATATATTAAGTTTCAGCAACTTCGGCAGTTTATGGCAAAATTCGTTTTCGAGATATTCTGCGGACAGTTAAACTGCACTAACGCTCACTTAAATCCCTCTATCGTACTTGCATCATTATCGAACTCGATCCTACTTACGCATATATGGTGTGTTAAGTCTGGGCTTAATTTGTTCTTGTGATATTCTGTGGACAAGCTGAAAACAATTTTGTTTTCATTGTAAATAATAGATTTTGCTAACGCTCAGCCAATAAACTGGCTCAGTGCTGCAAAATCCACCAACTTGGAGACCTGGCGTTTGGGAGTTTTTAAGAGGTAAGTTGTATTTACCACTCTTTCATGTTGTTCGAGTTTACATCTACAATTTTCGTGTGCAATTAACATGAGTGGCTTACTTTGTACTGGGTCGGATCACGGCCAAAATGAGAATTGACTTTCGTCGATCAGACCAGTACTTACGTGCTTCGGATTCCAAGTTAAACTGTCACGGCCAAAATGAGACTTGAGATTTGACTTTGTTGATCAGACCAATACTTACGTGGTTCAGATTCCAAGTTAAACTGTCACGGCCAAAATGAGAATTGAGATTTGACTTTGTTGATCAGACTAGTACTTACGTGGTTCGGATTCCAAGTTAAACTGTAACAGCCAAAATGAGAGTTGAGAGTTGACTTTGTTGATCAGACCAATACTTACGTGGTTCGGATTCCAAGTTAAACTGTCACGGCCAAAATGAGAGTTGAGATTTGACTTTGTTGATCAGACCAATACTTACGTGGTTCGGATTCCATGTTAAATTGTAGATTCACTAGTTTAAATTGTATTTTTTATGTAAGTTAATAGCCCTTTCTAAACATCAGTCGTTCTTAGTAACAAGACTACAGGGGCATTGTTTCTTAATCTAGTATCATATTCTTATATTCACTTGACTTTCGGATCATTAATGGAATAGGAGAAAAATGAAATAATCAAATTTATGTCTGACATTAAAAAAATTCCGCGTTGATGATTTTTTAAAGTATTTTAGAGAGTAGATTTAAATGTTTCAGTATAGTTCTAACATAAATAAATACGTTACTTTAGTGAGCAATGAAGTAGTAGCGGCACATTGTACCCATTTTAACGTAATAAAAACTTAATTAGGGCGTACAGCAATTAATTACTGATTAAGGCAACTGGAGCTAACTAGTCATTTAGGCGTAACTTGTAGATACTTAATGGTATCAACTAATAATAAACTTCAAAAATATTTCAGTTTTGAAGGTAAAAAACTGAGTAGATTATATGTGTGGAGGAAATTCATTGTCTGTGAAGGCTTTCTAGAACGTCAGCAGGTTTCGCTCTGACCGACTAATTCAATAAGTAATTGAAATTTTTATCAGTGTTCAAACCTAAATTTATCCAAATCTTATGAGTTTGATTTGAAAATAGACACATTATCCCATTTATAGGAAACTAAAACAAAATAATTTTTAAGTGTTTCTTTTAATAAAAATAAGCATTCCTATGTAAAATGATACATTCGAGTATCTGTAATATAGTATGAGTGTTTTTATAATCTCAAATACTAAGTACCAGCGCTAAAAAATCGATGTTGTGCAATAATAATAATAATAATCTTTGACAACAAATTAATTCCAGTATAATGTGAAAATTAAAACCTAAGAAATAACTTTTGTAATATGTCGCGAAACTTGATAGAAATAAACTTGAGGAAGTTGTGTGTTATCATTCATCTTAGATTGTATTGTTTTGTTTCTGAACAGAAGGAGAGTCTCAACAGTCATTTAAAGCGTAAACAGCCTGCCATTGAACATTCACAACGCGAGGTTGTAAAATATCCCACAAACTGTTGTCATTCCCCTTTAATTGCGTAGTGTCGGGTTTGATACTTTATACAACGCTTTGGGGGTGGGTTGTTCTACTGATTAATTTAAAGTACTATGTGTGGCTAGTTTAGTAACGCCACATTGTCATGGTTATCATGGATGAGCTTGTTTGTGGTTTAAAAAGCGTAAATGCTTAAATAGTATGCAATACGATACATCAGTAATAATGTTGTATGCACCTATTTTAGGTGTGAATAACAACACAAGTACCAAACACACACACACGCACACGCACACGCGCGCGCGCACACACACACACACACACACACACACACACACACACACACACACACACACACACACACACACACACACCGAATGAGGTACTTCAAATGTGTTCTAAGTAGTTCGTGTCCTTTTATATAGCAGTACTTGACTAGCTAAAGAACATTATGTCATATATTAATACCTGACTAGCTGAAGAAAACTATGTTAACACTCTCAGGCCCACGTGAAGATTGATAACAAAATTATTTGTACTTATTGTGGAGCTACAGACGCGTAGAAAACTGTGTTAAACAATGCTACATTTTGTGTGGTTATACCAGATAACAATTTAAAATCATGTTTATTGTTAAAAATTCTTTTATATAAACCTGTCTTATCAGTGACATTTATTTATTCGGTAGGTATTTACAATACTACAATTATTGTAAATTATAGTTCACATAACGTTGAGTATAATAACTTATAAGGGGAAATATCAGTGGAGATTTAAAGGTAAGTAAAATCCTAAGGATCCCAATGATTTTTAAAATTAGTCAATATATATTTCCCAACATAAATACTTATATAACACAATAATTATAGTTGTCACTTGAGGACGAGCAATTGGCAGATCTAATAAAATGGTACTACTGCTGTACGAAGATTGCAAAAAACTAGGCAGTAAAACTCTTGAGGATGAAATATTGGCAGTGCGAATCACGTAGAAAGTTGTGATCAAAAATAACAATCACTGGAGAATCTTGAAAACGTAATATTGACAGATTTAATTAGATTGAACGGCTGCTGGGCAGTTGTGACCCAAAATAACCTAATCAGTGGAAAATCTTGAAAACGTAATATTGACAGATTTAATCAGATTGAATGACTGCTGGGTAGTTGTGACCAAAAATAACTGTAAACATATGAGAATGAAATAATGACAGATTCTATCAGATGAGATTTTGTGACCTGGGAGATTGTGAATGTTAATTTGGATCTTAACGTCCACCCTTCAGGCAGCAGTTAAGTTTGATGTTCACTAACTAGCAAAGGTTTAATATACTCAAACCAATCTTTTCGTATTTATACGTTGACAGAGTTATGGGCAATGACAAAGATTTTAAGGGTTGATAAAACAGTCTTAGAAATAATTTTTTTTAAATTAAAATAGCAAATTATAAGTATACATGTTATAACTAGATGTCTGTTTTGTAAATATTCTAACTGATATGTCACCTTTTTCAAATTTAATGCCTGCTGTATATACGGTGTAAACTTTACTGTTATCACATCGAAAATATGCATTGTAATAATGTAGCATTGAACTTAATTTTATAATTATTAACGCAAAAGTAAAATATAAATTGTTGCAGCCAGTATAAACCTATTTTTCTTGTGTGGGCGCCAAGTTTTTTTCCTTGTATACAACATTTTCTATGGGGTACGGGCTGTGATAAATCATAATGTTTTTATGGAACGAAATCTCCTAGGGTATCAAAATACAGTAATTGTATTTCTATCGAGTCAGTAGCTTTGTATACACTCAGGCAAAAATTAAAATGAAAAGGAATGTGACGTACCCTTAAATACTAGATGAAACTCGGAAACGTTTGTAATAAGTTGTACTCCAGTTCGTACAGCAGAGTTTCTACATCCATATTCAGTTTCCGAGTTGGAGGAAACTGTTAGATCAAGGCGATATTGTGTCTGGGGGATCTCAGCTTTACAAAGGAACCATTTGTCGACCAGCGACTCATACTCGTATTTACTCAAGGCTCGTTTAAAGAACATAGAACACAATATTGTTCACTTTGAAACAGTGAGACCCTGCCGGGATATTACAGTTCTTTATTACTATCTTCTTTTTTGTTCTCGTTGTGCGTGTGGATGGAAATTTTCATTGTTTGTACATATTTAGAAAAAGTCAAACTTAATGTACTTGTTATTTTGCGGACACCCATTGAAGAAGCAGACTTGCTATTTTTGTAACATAATCTCGTTATGTAAGGAACACATTTTATGGCGGTCGCATTCAATGATTTAATTTAAATAATGTAAAGATACCAAGTTTTATTTTTAGGTACAGTCGTAATAGTTTAAATAAAATGAGATGTTTCTAAAAAAACCATTTGTTACAAGAAAATAAAGTATCTTGTAAAATTCCACGCAACGGGCTCTTGTTTGATTTAAGAAACAAAGTCCCAGAAATAAATGTCTGTGATATTTCGTGAAAGTTTTGACAAGTTTTTATGTGTTGAAAGTTATGCGTTATCATTCATCTCAGATTGTGCTTTTTTGTGTCCGAACTGGAAGGAATGTTCAACATTCAGTCGGAGAAAGTCCATTTGGAATGAAAACAGCCTGACATTGAGCATTCACAAAGCAAAGTTATAAATTATCTCTGGAACAATCGACATTGCTCTTTCATTTTGCAAAGTTTGTAGTTGATATTTCATATATCTTTGTATTGAATTGGTTGGCTTGTATCTAATATGGTTTCTCATACAGAAATTGATGATAACAGGATTTCGTAGATATGTGTTATGTATAAAAAAGCATAATAATTACGTATTGATAATTTCCCTTTGTTACCTCTTTCATTTTTCAAATCCATTTGCTTAAGCATACCCGAAAATTAACAAATCAACAAAGTTTGGTAAAATCGTATTAACCATCAGAGTATTCCGAATTCAAAAGTTCAATGGTTTGAGCATGTCCATTTCCGCATTTTATTGGTCTTAGATATTGATAACTGACGAAGGAGACATATTATACAGGTCATCGGGTTGCGAGTGTTGAATTGACTCCTGGAATATAGAGTTTTGAGCTTTCTTCGCCAACTTTTTTTCTCCAAGCGAACATGATCGAGATACCAGCCGTCAGCTTCTCGACTCGGCACTAAGGGGATTGTATTTGATCTGCATCCTGTTATTCTTTCAAACCATCTATCACCAATATTGTCTACCCAAAGAACGCTCATTTCGTTGTATCCAGTTCTTTGTTATTTGTTTAAAAATTCTCATTTTTTGTTCGAAATCAGTTACAAGCAATGGAAGGGGAATATCATAAATGTCGCTCTCCATAACCCATAAAACAATTGTTTATATATCAATGTTCCCCATACACTTCAAATTCATTTATAATACATCTTTCACTGTAACCGCATGGAGTATAACCTTCCCGATAATATCAGGACTAATACTGACCACTCTGAGTATTTATGTCAAGGACGTTCTTCTGCAGGATGAACTTTGGTAAAAGTATTGTGTTTCTTCAGTTTGTGATTGTGGGTGAAGATCTGCTTTCTAGGTAAGTTGTGACCAGAAAGTTTACTCGATGAAGGATAATATTTTTTTTATTCTTCTTTTAAGTTATTTATTTTATAATAAAATATTATGGGAATGAGTGAGAGTATTTGAACGAGAGCGTGCGAACGGTACTTGTCTTGTCGACTCGCATTGGGCTAATGGCTGCCTGAAGGACTGTAGAAATAAATTCCATTTGAGCCCAACCACCCGGCACTGCCCCGTTAAGCTTAATTGGACGGGCAGTCAGGACATGAACGAACCGAGCACGCAGTATATATTAATTTGAATCGTAAAAAATTAGTACTGGCATCACTCATACACATAGTCTGTAAGGTTTTAGAACTTCAACAATTCCCAATAGGCTGAGTGTTCTTGAGTAAGAGTGCTCCAGTAACAAATTATTGTATTTGCGTATACGAAAAGTTAGTTGACTTTCGGTACATAATCCAATTCTACTTACGAATTGATCCCGAAAGGTTTTTCAAAACATGGGATAGCGTAGAATGATTTGAATTGAATAGCTACTTTTGTATAAACATGTTACACTAGATTTTTCTTTTACTTTTCAGAGAGTACCAATAAGTCGTCAGTGAGATTAGGAGTGTGTACGTATGTGTATTTACAAACATGTAAGGTACACATGTAAACGTAAAGGGAGTTAATATTAATACATACTTCCATCAAACTGTTCAAACAGTGGGCGTGGCGAAAGATTTATGAATATGGTAGGTTGAATTATTTTTCTATTTCGTCAAACTTAGTCAGATAATTTTAATTACAAAATAAATAGTTGAAATCTTGATACTACTTGTAAAGTATAACTATCCAATGTAATCCAACCAACATCTTCTCTCTGTACAAAATCTTTGGATAGTTTATCTGCACTTATGTTTCAAGTTAAAAAATTAATATCGACTTTGGTAAAGATAGACATAAGAATACTTTCTCAAATAATTTTGAAACGACATAAATTGATTTATTAAACGACAGTTTTTAAAGCTCAGAACTAAATCAACTTTTTGGCCAACCCCCCAATCAACCCCGTCTCTTCGTGGGTCCTTTCTTACGTTTTTATTTTACCTACTTAACTTGCTTTAACACTTGTATAATTTTATAAAAACATGTAACAAATGCTACAGTAGGCATAACGCTACTGTACGAGGGGAATCAGCTAGTGTCACTTGCGTTGTCTCCTACTGGCCGTGATGTTGTGTCGTGTTAAATATTCGTGTGTGATTAACCTATTAAGTGTTGTGTGTTACGTTATTTATTATTTTGTATAGTCATTACAAGTCTTAAACTGTGACTAAATGGATAGTCCTCTCTTTTAATAGTAGAAGTTGAAACTATACAGAAAATATTTGAAAATAAGAGACCATTTTCCAAATTTCTTTGGCCCTCTGGTTCTGGGAAGGTCCTTGACTCCGTCTCTTCAAACCGTTTTATTACTAGTTGCTCTATTTTTCGTCCAGCCAATGTAAGAGTTAAAGGCAACTCATTTCACTTCATTTTAATAGCACTTAACGTTTTAGACCAAACATGGCTATCCTAAGCTTCGTTAGGTATAACGATGCAGCAGCTGACGACGACGCTTCCATTAAAACTTCGCTCGTTTACTTCAAACTGACTGTATCAGGTCAACCAATTAACTTATTTATTATTATAGGCAATACATATGTCCTTTTCATTCTCTCTTGCTATTACGCAGTTAGATATTGAGTTACTTGGTAGAGCGTTAGTGACAGGCTAAAAAATAAATAATTTCTGTCTCTGTCCGTTTGTACGATATCTTGAGACTTAACTCACCTATAGTCTTGGCATGTTACATGATGTGTCATTACTATATAAGAGAGTTCGAACGTGTTGCATGTTTCACTCTATGAAATTTAGCTGAGCGTTAGTGAAAACCTTCACATTGGCCTTATTTGTAAGCATAACTGCCATTTGTAAAAAGAATATTATAACAGTAACATTTATAATATTTTATCATATCAAATGTAGCCTAATGGAATGAGCTATTGACTTGAAACTTGAAATGCAACGTCAGCGGAAGCTGTTTCGCCACTCGAGGTGTTGCATATTCCAACTTGATAATTTGCTCGAGTGACTAAATGGAAGGAAAACTGCATGCGCTAACGGCACAGCTTAAAAATAGAAATTTATCCATTCAAGAGGGATGGATGTGTGTGACATTCACGAGTGGGTCCTCCAGGCAGCGATTACGCTTGGTGTGCGCCAAGTACAGCATTTATAGGCGGTTTAATCTCCTTTAATAGTCGATTACATAAGGCAAGGATTAATATCTCTACACTAAGGACAGTGTTTGGTGTGTTACAATGAGGTCAGGTTGTTGTGTGTATCTGTGCGTTGTGTGTACGTGTATCAACTCTACTACAGGCCAATTTAGTTTTATTTACATTCTCTCTGTATTTATATTTTTCGTTTGATTTTGTTTGTAGTAGATAGCAATAAACATTGTTTTAAGTTTGTCAGTGTGCATAAAAAGCTAAAACTAATTACAATTATAATAAAACGAGAATACAATTATAAGATGAAATAAAAAAACACTTATATTAGTAGCCTAGGTCTAATTTGCTTTGTTTAGCTAAGTATAAGAACTAATCTTAGTATTTTGAAACCCTATACAGATATTTGAAGGCGATAAAAGAAGGAAATTGATCAAAACCAGGCAAGTTTTCTGCACGGATCAAAATGGATGAGGTATCGAAAGGGTTAAAAATAACAGATGATAGTTTTTTTTCTTAGTTTGGCACATCAACTGCGAAATACGCGAAAAAGAATTAATTTAATAATAATTAATAAATAATTAATTAATCAGCGTCAGGTAACCTAGACCATATTCTGGGTGGATATAGAACTTTCACTCTCTATCATGCTGTATATCGGTGATATAACTATTATTTTATTTTCTGGCGACAGTTTTATGTGACTACATTTATATACATACATGATCCTTCTTAAGTGCTAGTGAAATTCGATGTTTGCCTAAACGTCAAGGCTTTTTCAAATTAGGCTGAAGCTGAAAAAAAAAACGCAATACTCTAAAGCCATGAAATTGAACACACATTTTTATGTCCTCTCATATTCTCACATGTTTTCACAACTATTCCGGCTAAAATGATTATAAAACTAACATGGGAGTAGAGTTAGGGGTGAATGATTACAAATATGCCCACCACTGTTTTAATCGTATTCTATAACTTGATCCAGTGTTTGTCACCCAGCCAGATTAAATCCAGCAAGGATCCTACTGCAGTACTATTGTTTGAACTTTGCTAACAACCGACATATATCAGATTGCTGTAACAGAGATCATTCATGTAAAAATCCATTTATTAATAACGTGTTAAATTAACATCTAATTGAATTACGTTAACTATAGATTATTCAATTACCACACCATAAACACACGTATTGAATAATTGAAACCAAATATAATAAATTGTACTACAAGTAACGAGTTTTTAATTTCCAACTATAAAGTCCAACACTTTCAAGCTGGTCTTTAATTGTGATCACTGAGGTTTGATGTACAAGCGCAATAAGCCGAGTAGTGCGTGATCAAGTCGGAGCAGAAAGCTTTTCATTAGACTTTTACTTTTGAAGCTTGTGTTATTGTTCTTATGCACCAGCGGCCTGCGATGAAGATAAACGATCGCAGGGGCTTTCAATAATTTTCAAATAACGTAAATGTAATGATTAGATCGTGTGTGAGTTAAGAATACAACACAATGAATGGAATAAAATAGTGTGGCTTTTAGATTTAAATTTAAAAATTCAATAATTCTATGAGTACATACAAAGCCTCGAAAGGTGTATGCGATGATACAGGTCCTATTGTGATATATATATATATATATATATATATATATATATATAATTTCAATAAACATTGAATCGCAAAAAGTACTTGCTCCGCCGGGAGTCGAACCCGGATCTCTCACTTGCCGGGTGAATGTGCTACCACATATATATATATATATATATATATATATATATATATATATATATTATATACATATATAACACATATGCAAAAGCACACACATATACGAGTATATATATATATGTATATATATATACATATATACATAAATAAATATTTATTGTATATATATATATATATATATATATATATATAAATTTTAAATACATGCTTAGCCCGATGTATAATGTCAAGTCTATTGCTCATTAGACTACATGTGTTACTATGTAACATTATTGTACTCAACTTGTTTCCAGTGTAGCAAATACAGAGGTTACAGCAAGATAATTGAAACAAGCAACATCGAGCGTGGCTGCTGCTTCGATAGGTGACCGCTGAGCGATCCTGTCCCTTCTAGCAGCTCGCCTGCTCAGGAAGTCTTTCGGAAGTCATCGGAAGCCGTGCGTCCCTAGATTACTGTTAGAGAAGGATTCTGGCTCTAACTTTGCTTGCTCAAATAAGACTTCCTTTATTTTTACCTTTTATTTTGTACAAATTTGTTTATTGTCAAATCTTCTCGTTGCCATCATTGTTATCCATAACACGAATGTAAAGATGTTTTCTAACGCTAAGTAAATGTCATGGAGTGATATGTACTATTATTAAAGTTGGTTTTGCTTCATAAAAATGTAAATCCTGTACTTCAGTTCGTTCTTGACAGATCGTAGGGACATTTGACAGCTAGACAAACAGACATAATTGAAATTCGGGTAATTCTAAGCAATATATGGCTCAACCTCGATTTTTCTCATATTACAATATAATGTTCCAATAGTCAATTAGAAAAGGAAATGACTAGAATTTCTTGCCGGAAAGTAGTTATAGGGAGCAGGCAACCGCCAGACGGTCATATATTGCTTAGAGTTACCTATTAGTGATCAGGGGCACTGACGTGATCTGGGCTTCAAATTTGGAACTACTCGAGTTAATTTTTTTTCTAAAAGAGCAAGCAGCGCAACGCGCTGCGCAGCGGGAAGGCATCGTGCGTGATCCTTTTTTTTATTAAAAATTTCTGATAAATTGTTATTACATATTACAATATAATGTAGGTAATGTATGTAAAACAATGTTAAACACATAATTACATGCTGGAAAGCAAAGTAAACCAATATAATCCGCCCAATACAAAATCTTCTTAAAAATCTGGTAAAGGAATCTGTGTCATTCCTCTGGCCTGAATCAATTCAGTATATACGAAGCCCGCTGCCCGCTGCGCAGCGCTTCGCGCTGCTTGCTCTTTTAGAAAAAAATTAACTCGAGTAGTTCCAAATTTGAAGCCCAGATCACGTCAGTGCCCCTGATCACTAATAGGTAATTCTCGCGGTTGCCTGCTCCCTATAACTGCTTTCCAGCAAGAAATTATAGTCATTTCCTTTTCTAATTGACTATTGGAACATTATATTGTAATATGAGTTGCCTGCTCCCTATAACTGCTTTCCGGCAAGAAATTCTAGTCATTTCCTTTTCTAATTGACTATTGGAACATTATATTGTAATATGAGAAAAATCGAGGTTGACCCATATATTGCTTAGAATTACCAAAATTCGTTTAGAACCTTGAGTGATAGGCTTCGCCAACGCGTAGAAAATAAACAAGATAATAAAAGCTAAGTGAACAGGTTTTCATTAATGACAATTTTTCTACTAGTTTTTCGACTTCCTAGGCGAAACGTTACTAACAGCTTTTTTTAGCATTTTACTAATCAACAATCCAATTTGGGGTCCTTTTATAGTCCTATAAAAATTTAATTATTTAGATTTCTGGACATGGATTATACTTTTTTTAGTATCGTGCGTTTGTATTATATTTTGTGTCCTTTTTCGTGTTGTTTTTGCGTGTGTAGCCGGAAATGTAAATAAAAATTGTGCAAAAAGCATGCAAATAATTAAAAATCGAGAAACATAAAGTCGTGAGTCAAACCCGCCATCTGAAACCTTATAATAAAAAGGGGAAAAGAAACAGATCCTCAACAACATAACACAGCGACCTGGAATGCCTGATACCTTGTTTTTCTTAGCTTGTTTTCTGTGTTCTGAATTGGTCGCGTTGCTAATTAATTTAATTTTGCGTTATGAACGGTTTCATAACTTCATTGAGAATTTTTACAGATTATGTATCTCCGTATATTTTAATTCGCGATTCACAGGTAAAAATGGCGTTTACAGTTACACCGTTATAGGTAAACCCTAGATGAATAAATTTACTAAAATTTAATAACCCTTACTACAAACTATGTTCTCAAATATCAAGACTGCAGTTAAATATAACTGAAATAAGAATAATATATCATGAAACAAAAATATATCCTAAAAGCAAAAGTTGTGGTATAGTAGGGTTTGCACAGTAAATATCATTAATAATTAGAACTTTACATTTTCAACGGTTTTCAAAACGAAGAAAAACTGTGTAATATTAAACAAAAAAACTACAATTCAGTTTTCTTTATATTTTTAATACATTTCTCGGTCGCAATAATGCTTTATTAGCAACTGATAAGATTCTATTTGATAAGATCCAAATAGGAATTAGGACAACAGGACAATTATTAATCCTTCAGTCTTCAGTGTCTGCACTGCCGACCTACCGGTTCGAGTCAGTTGCATGTGTGATAAGCCTACCTTGTGTGTGTGTGTGTGTGTGTGTGTGTGTGTGTGTCGTAAATAATTTAACGTGTCTTTGATTCGTTTATTGAATTTGTTGGTGTTATTGAATGGTACTCTTTGTGTTTTTAACCTCAGTTGACTTTTGCGTTTTGAAGAGACTCTAGTTCATAAAAATGTAAGGTGAAATATGCATATAACAAATTTAGGAGAGCTTGACAAAGGAAGGTACCATAATTATCTATAATTAGTTTCGTGGATTATTACAAACTTGGATTTAAAATTTATGATCATATTAACACAAGAGATTAAGAAATGGTAATTTTACCTAATAGCCATTATAAAAGCCCGTATTGCCTAGCAGATTTATCATGCGTATAAATATCACCGATCATTCAGGCCAGGGATATCCGGAGACATCTAATCATCCAGATAAAGATCGCTGATCATTTAGTTCAGGGATGTCTGGAGACATCTAATCATCCAGATAAAGATCGCTGATCATTTAGTTCAGGGATGTCTGGAGACAATCATTGTCCTCACGTATACTTGCTAACCTTTTGATGCCTTACTAATGCCGATCTCCTCTTATGCCTTATTCTGCCCGTCCTCATTGGCCACTGGCCTGTGCGAGGATCTTATCAAACAGAATAAGGTATAGAGTCGATATAGTACAAGGTCGATGGTACTGATAAAAAGTGCAACGGTCACCGACAGGATTCGAATCTGCGCTATCTCTAACTCAAAGTCCAACGTCTTAGACCACTCGACAATCGGCACTCCCAACAAAGCCATTAGAATTAATTTAATGGGTAGGCTGTCATTATGACCACGCATTATTACCTTATTTACTCAGTTGAATTTAATTAACGCGAACTACATATTTTACTTAACTTAATTTCCTTCAGCTTTCTCAAGCACCTTACAAATCCTATTCAAGATAATGTGGGTACAGAAATATTTATATCTTATCTTGAGCCTAGTGTTTTAATTTAGTAATTTATATGCAAACTGATAGATATCGCTTTTTGAATCATCACCCTTATTAGTTTTCAAAAAGAGAAGCAATGACTGGCAACTACATTTAAGTAATGAGGAGCATTCCGTGATGCTGCCTTCACCCCCCATCACTATGTTTCTGTTACTATAATTGAATATAAGTTTCGTTATATTATTAACAGCTTCATTCGAAGACTGGAGTGCCGTATCTCAGTTTCCGTGCTGGAGAAAATGTTCAAACGCGCCGTTATTGAGTCTTCGTAGCCGTAGTTTAACAAGAAGTACATTTGCCGCCCCAAAACTCATATTTGCTCAAGGTCCTTTCGAAAGAACATATAGCACAATATTGTTCACTTTGAAAGCAGTGAGACTCCATCAAGGATATTACAGTTCTTTATTGCAGTCGTCTTTCACATTTATGTTATATTGATGATAATTTCTGTTATTTACGTAACGTTGTGAAACGAATAAAATAAGTTTAACTCACTTCCTTTATTATATTTGAAGTATAAGGGTAATCATTTGTGATATCTCATAGATATCTTTTGTAGTATTCGAGCGAATATTCTCTAGAATGTTTACTAAGCTATAAAACCTCGAACGATGACTTTATATTTTACAACTGCATTAATATAGCAGCATTTGTGGTGGTTATTTGAGTACTAATGTCACTGTTAAAAAATACTTTTTAACCCCTTTTAAGCATTATTTT
This sequence comes from Homalodisca vitripennis, assembly GCF_021130785.1. Classification (NCBI taxonomy): domain Eukaryota; kingdom Metazoa; phylum Arthropoda; class Insecta; order Hemiptera; family Cicadellidae; genus Homalodisca; species Homalodisca vitripennis. The sequence goes on from NC_060212.1 coordinate 133,863,784, forward strand.
TCCCGTCCTCATGGGGAATTGGCCTGCCTGCACGAAGGTTATGGTCGGAGAGTATGTGATCTGAATGAACCTCAAATGTCGGTAGTGTAAACATGCTGTTTTTATTAATAGATTTTGCAACATAAGGTTTGTTAAATTACATGAAAAACATAAAACCAATATTTAAAACTTATTGTTTTGTGAGGCCTTTCGATAGCAAGGCCATCATCTTCAGACACATCACAATAAATATTGGTTTTATGTTTTTCATGTAATTTAACAGTGACCAATATAAGCTCCATCTACAGCATAAGGTTTGTTGTTCTTCAAGTGTAACATTGAACGTGAGCTATAGAGGATAATTTATTAAATACTTAATAAATTACAAAAATAATTTAAAACTAACAGATTTGCAATCTGTAAGCTCAATTACAGATACGATATTATATCATGTGTACATACGAAATATTATGGATTTTTAAAATTTAGTTATGAAATAAATGTTATGAATACAGTTAAATTATGATTATTATTGTTACCTTCATATCTCCTTCGAACTAACTGCCAACTACCATAGGTTCAACGGATGGGAGCAACAGGTATACAAAATAAATAATATATTTGTAAATGAGTACAGGAGTACATAAAACCGGTTTGCCGTTGTTCGAGTGATTAAAATATACTCAAACAATGATGTAGACTCCAGCCATTGGTGTTCTAGTTTGGTAGCGATACTGGATATTAGGTAGGAGTCGGTAGTTAAGGTATTGCAAAGGGTATTTTGGCGTAATTGTTCTCCTGGCTAACTTATATTCGATATATAAAACAATGTGTAATTTTATGTAAGTAATTAGCGAAAATTTCGCTATCTTGTGAATACAGTAATTTTATTTTTAATTGTAGTAATTATATTTGAATATTTAAAATTTTGTTTAAAAAACTTAAAAAGTAAATTTTATTTGTTTAAAAATGTTCAAAGTTACCTCACAGAATAAAGATTTATGTTGGTTGAGTTTAGTTTAGTTAATATGTTTTAGTTACGTAATTATATGTAGTTGAAAATTATTCTTATAAATTATATATAATTATAAATAATATATAAATTATATCTATTATAAATTAGTATATAAATTATAAATAATATATAAATTATATCTATTATAAATTAGTATATAAATTATAAATAATATGAATTTGAAAATTTTTAATAATCATTTAAGTTTTATGTAGTAGATATTTTTAATTTAAAATGTTTATATAATGTAATAAAATAAATTCTGTGGATTTTAAGATTACTTTAAACTTAGTGCTACTTACAGGGAAAGTTTTTACCCTTTGTAAAATATAGGTGAAACACAAAAACCAAACTGCTCTTCGATTCTCAATATTGCAAGCATTAAAACTTGACCCACTTTTTCGAATTAAAAGCATTTCACGGATAGACAGAATGAAAGGTTACAATATATTTGCTGCAGGAAAGTGAAATAAAGTAAAGGATATTTTATAACATAAATGTAAACTATTAAGTGAAACGTTGCCAAACTTGTACGCGCGTCTTTTTGTACACGACGACTTGATACTTTATTTTTTAATTCCTAATTATTGTTGTATTAAAGTAAATCCTGACTTAACACATGCCTGTGTGTCATATACGGTTAGGCTCATTTGTATGCGCTAGAAATTAATTATATGCGCGTACTCGTGTATTGTATAGAGGTAGTCATGAATTGTTTACCGGTAGTCGGGAAATGTATACTGGTAGTCGTGGATCGTATACAAGTAGTTGTAAATCATATAGTCGTGGAATGTATAATAGTATCACCAGTACGTATACTATTAAAATCTTGCCGGCCCAAATAAGAGAAAGAATGCACGTTTCTTACTAACCCGATAATTATATCTACTATTGATTTCAGTTACTAGTGAGTTCTGTTGACTGGTTAGTCCTAGTTGGCAATGTCACAGAGACGTTTATGTTTATTACCTTTGGTCATGAAATTGTGACACGACACTATGTACAGTATTGACTGCGTACGTGTTATCACACGAATCGTGATGTCGGTGAGCATCAATCACAAAAACATCAAACTTCCGCTATCATCGATCTTTCCACATTTGTACATCAATATTTGTGTCTTTGCAGTCTTATAGACAGCTCAAAAATTAAAATATGAACCGTTCCCAGTATTTACAATTAGATTGAGAGTCGTGGATGTTGTAATAAAAGTACAGAAAGGAAAATATATTAGCTTGTTGTTCCAGTTGTTAAGTGTAAGACTAACTAATAATGTTGCACAAGTACTCAGTGGTTTACATATCCAAACTTGTGTAATGACGCCAGTTGATGAGACAACTGTAGAGATATTGCGGCCAGCGCGGTGAGCTGATTAGTTACCTTCGGGATATCATTAAACAGACTGCCGTGTCTAACAATAACTCTGTCCCATTGAAAACGTGTTTTCACTGGTGCCATATTTGAAGACAACGATAGTTGTAAAGTTGGTAACAATTTGTCCATAGACAGAATCAATAATAATACTCTGGACTGCTTTTAAACAAAAAACACACATACAAACGCGCACGCGCAAGCGGACGACCATAAATGCAAGATATTCAGTTGCATTGTTTATCATATGAGTGTGTGAATTACAATATACGCGATGTTGTTCGATATCTCTAATTGAGAACGGCATAGAATATGAAAGAAAAATTGGTTTTACGTATGGAAATATTTTTATAATTAGTTTCACTGAATAACTAATAGCATACAATCCTTTGAAGCATGATTAACTGAGCTAAATTAGGAAGAAATCTGAAACATTTGTCACAGTGGAATTTCACTCTTTTGTTGTTAACGATGGAATTACCATTCGTGATTGAAGCAACGTATTTGTTGGTTGGAATTTAGTTTGTGAACATTTGGAACGTAAATTGTATAGATTATTTTCCATTTGTTATTTGAAGAGAATAGAACATTCTGTAATTGTTGTTCCATATATATTGTGGTTTACTTTATATTCATCCCACTTTAATTTCCTGTTTTATTTATTAACAACCCAACCGCTCTCACAGTGCAGACTTTGAAGTAGGTGTACTATGCTTTAGTTCAAGAACGAATTTAGATAACATTAATAAATATAAAGAACTTTCTAATAAACATCGATAATTTTATACTGACAAATCCATACTTCGTTAATCATATTAGGAAATTTAATGGAATTATATTTTAACACGCTTTTATTAGCTTAGGTTGTATCTATGTAACGGAATCTTTGAGCATAATTTTCACGAATTTCCAGAAGTCTGATTAATTTGAAACTTTGCATACGTATCAAGGACCGATGACAATGCAATAATTTGATCATAGTTTTCCATTATCCTTATAAGGACCGCCAGGATTAATAAATTCTTTTATAGATCCTCTGTGATAGAGCTAGCGCGCGATCTGCGCTAACCCAGCGTTTAAGTCTCCATTCGTCTCGGTATTCTCAGATGTGCTGACACTCTTAATGTAGTAATATTATAGTAGTCATCCAGTCTCTGCCATTTGCAGTGGTTTCCTTGACAGCCATATCTCTAAGTACACGATCCATGCATGTTCTTTGTTTAGTATACATTACATAATACTAATTTGAGTTGTTGCTTTACAGAAACATACATAGTATTTTTATCAGACAAAGCCTTTAGTTTTTTTTAAACTAATTCCATTTCAACAATATTCCAAATTTTTCTTGCATTTTCAATTTTATTTACTATAAATAAAGTTTAACAAATACAGTTTAGTTATTTTACACATTACCGAAGATGTATAGCTAATAAATTAAATAATAAATGTACCAAAATATGGATATATTCAATTATGAACTACAATAACCATTAGTTTTATTATGTATGTGTATTTTTGAATCGCAAAACGTACTTGCTCCGCCGGGACTCGAACCCGGATCTCTCACTTGCCGGGTGAATGTGCTACCATTACACCACAGAGCCCTCACTTTTAGATATCAAAGAAAAAGTGAGGGCTCTGGTGTAATGGTAGCACATTCACCCGGCAAGTGAGAGATACGGGTTCGAGTCCCGGCGGAGCAATTACTTTTTGCGATTCAATGTTTATTGAAATTATATATATATATATATATATATATATATATATATATATATATCAGAATATAGCAATTATATGATAAAAATATAAAATGATTTACGTTACGAAAAATTTAACTTAGTTAAGGGTGTAACGTTTTATAATAGTATATCTCAAATAAGTAATAGTTTAAATACAACTCAGTAAAAATGATAAATGATATATACTAGCCAACATTACGTTTATTAAATACTTCACATACCTAACCCTCAAGTCCGGCAAAGGTGTTTCAAACAGCCACAGTTCCTTGGTAGCTTAGATGCCAGCCTTCGATTTTTACGACAATAATTAATCTAAAGAGAACTGCGAAGCTCCGAGTCTCCAGGGATCAGAGCCGACATCTTAAGTGCAAGCTAAAGGAGTCATATTGAGGCGATGCAGGTTGCTATTTCCCCGTTGGTAGCTATTAATAGGACAGAACCTTTAATGAGGCACCGATGACAGAAACGCACCAAGCGGGCAAAGACCTGTCCGACCCTACATCCTTGATCTAGACTCGCGAGAGTTTGCTGCTGGACAAGCCTATGTAGCACTTAGTCGTGTAAGATCTTTAGACGGTATTCGGATTGAAGAACTTGATTGCTCTAAGTTAACAGGAAATACCCCATGCAATAGTGAAGCTTTAAATGAAATTATGAGATTGCGGAATGATTCGTAAGAAATACCATATTTCCACAAGAATCTAATTGATTAATTTAACTAAAAAATAAAAAATAAATAGTAGTTTAAAAAACTAAAAACACGCTTTTATAGCTAACCAAACTAAAAAATAGAAAATAATTTTTAATTGCAAAGAGTTTATATTATGGTAGTAGAAGGCAAAACAATCATTCATAGTCAATCACCTCAAAATAAAATTATAATAAAATTTAAGTTATTAACAGAATAAATTAATTCAGAGTAAAAAGCGTGGGGTGCATTTTACTACAAGTCTCCTCTCAAAGATAATTACCGATAGAATGATTGTAATATTTAATATATCAAGCACCCCACGCTTTTTACTCTGAATTAATTTACTCTGTTAATAACTTAAATTTTATTATAATTTTATTTTGAGGTGATTGACTATGAATGATTGTTTTGCCTTCTACTACCATAATATAAACACTTTTCAATTAAAAATTATTTTTTATTTTTTAGTTTAGTTAGCTATAAAAGCGTGTTTTAGTTTTTTAAACTATTATTAATTATTCCATAAAATCATATATATATATAATACAAATTTAGATACTGATCCTTAAAATTGGAGGGTAGCAAAATACGTTACTGTTTAGTCCATCGTTCAAATTGTACTCGTAAATTAAACCTTGCTTCAAGATTTTTCATTTCTACCTCCTTAAAGAGGTGTAGTACTAGTAACAAGTTAATAAACGAAGACCTTTGTACATTTTCAAAACATGCTATTCGTAAAGATTTTTAATGGTCTCATGAATGTAATGTTTCGTTATTTTGAAAATGGAAACAAAATCCACATAGTCTATCAGTGACCCCCACAAAATGTTGACTATCACAATACATTTCACCCATTATGTATTGTTATGATTTATTTTATTGAGTCTTTTAATATTTAAGTCTTTAATCTAATCACAGGTACATTTATTTTTGGTTACAAGGCTCGTATGTGTAACCATGGATTTCCCATAAGTACCTAACAAGGAGAAGAAGTAACTTGCCGGTCCAACTATTTCGCTTTAGATATTTTGAGACATGAATATACCTTATTTTGTAATAAACTGTCCTGTCACTACCAATTCGAAGGATGGAAAGAATGTAAACTTATAGAGAAATATTAAACATTGATTAATAAATAATAATTTTAATCTAATATATTGTAGGTGAATCGTTTTTATTTTTCTGTATGGCTTGAATAAATAATGCCAATGTTACGAATAGATGGTCATTTTTGTGGTATTTTTGTATTTTAATATTATGGCCGATGCCGTACATGGATTTGACATTAGTTCCTGTTTCATCCTATATAATGAGGCCAATAGTTTCATATTTATTAAAAATAAAAAATTGAAAATCACAGCGTTGTTTGAAAACGAAGCCTATATGTTGTAGTTTTCTGACCGTTCTTTTTTTGCAAAACGAAAATTACTTTGGAGATTGCCTAATTGTACATGAATTGTCACAACGGTGCAGTGGTTATACAAATTGAATTTATTAAATAACAATAAAAATTAGTATTTTAAAGCGTTTACAGTCAAATATTTGTGACTCAATGTAAAAGAGGGCCTGAATAGTCAAAGGGAATCACACAGGTGTTTGAAAGATAGAAGGCTTCCATCACTTCGAACTCGGATAAAACTTTTGAAGGTCTTTTGAAACTTCTACAGAGTAATTTTAGATGTGCCTCAGTTCCATCATAACCTTTTCACTTTAACTTTTAAATAGTATAAAGTATAATTTCATCCCGTTAATTCCATTCAATTATATCAAATCATACAACATATTACTATTTGTTCTAATGAAAATCATTACAAAATTACTACGTAAGGTGATATAAATGTAAGGTAGCGTGGTACATATTCATACATTTACTACAATTGATGACTTGTGATCATTTAATTTAATTTGAATTAAAATATGCACTTTTTTATATTGCATTTATTATACCTAGGGATGGGATTTATTAAGGACTGGAAAGGGCCTTCGTAAAATCGAGTCTTTTTCTATCCATCTGTGCGATAACTCTAGATTGAAAGTTTATGGGAAATTCTGATTCCAGATGGTTTTGGTGTTTAAAGGTTAAAAGGCAGTCTGTTCGTCAGTACGGTAACTGTAGATTAAAATATCCTTAGAACTTTTGGTTCCAGTTGGTTTTGGCGTCTAAAGGTTAAAGGGCAGTCTGTTCGTCAGTACGATAACTGTAGATTGAAATCTCCTTAGAACTTTTGGTTCCAGTAGGTTTTGGTGTCTAAATGTGAAAGGGCAGTCTGTCCGTCAGTACGATAAATGTAGATTCAGATCTCCGAAGAACTTTTGGTTCCAGTAGGTTTTGGTGTCTAAATGTGAAAGGGCAGTCTGCCCGTCAGTACGATAACTGTAGATTGAAATCTCCTTAGAACTTTTGGTTCAAGTTGGTTTTGGTGTCTAAAGGTGAAAGGGCAGTCTATTCGTCAGTACGGTAACTGTAGATTGAAATCTCCTAAGAACTTTTGGTTCAAGTTGGTTTTGGTGTCTAAAGGTCAAAGGGCAGTCTGTCCGTTTGTACGATAAATGTAGATTGAGATCTCCTAAGAACTTTTTGTTCAAGTTGGTTTTGGTGTCTAAAGGTCAAAGGGCAGTCTGTCCGTCAGTACGATAACTGTAGATTGAGATCTCCTAAGAAATTTTGGTTCAAGTTGGTTTTGGTGTCTAAAGGTGAAAGGGCAGTCTGTTCGTCAGTACGATAACTGTAGATTGAAATCTCCTAAGAACTTTTGGTTCAAGTTGTTTTTGGTATCTAAAGGTCAAAGGGCAGTCTGTCCGTTAGTACGATAAATGTAGATACAGATCTCCGAAGAACTTTTGGTTCAAGTTGGTTTTGGTGTCTAAAGGTGAAAGGGCAGTCTGTTCGTCAGTATGATAACTGTAGATTGAAATCTCCTTAGAACTTTTGGTTCCAGTAGGTTTTGGTGTCTAAATGTGAAAGGGCAGTCTGTCCGTCAGTACGATAAATGTAGATTCAGATCTCCGAAGAACTTTTGGTTCCAGTAGGTTTTGGTGTCTAAATGTGAAAGGGCAGTCTGCCCGTCAGTACGATAACTGTAGATTGAAATCTCCTTAAAACTTTTGGTTCCAGTAGGTTCTGGTGTCTAAAGTTCAAAAGGCAGTCTATCCGTCTATACGAAATTGTTTCTTTCCGTTTTGTTTGGGGTCCCATGATACGTCGTCGTATTGGTTTATTTCAATAGTGAGACAAGTGTTTTATGGATAAACAGGAACAAAGTTTGGGAGTCCGTTCCATGTTAACATGCTATGGAACTTGTAACTGTTCTCGGTCTATGACTTAAATTGATAAATAGTATTAGTTGACCTGTACAACACAAAACGTGTTAGTAGTTATTAGTTAACACTTGATCCGATCGCATGCGCCCTTCCATACAAGAGCGGTAAGTGAGCACTGTGACCCTTATCTACTCGTCTATTAATTTCTGGCACAATATTCTGGAAGAAACAATAACTTTTTAAGGGGTTGTCGGGACGCAGCGAGTTGAGTTGAGCTCCAGAAGCGAATTTATAAAGTGAGAGAACTAGTGGTAATATTCGTAGCAGCTTAATTTGTGTTAATAATTATTGACTTTGTTAGTGTTAAATAGACCCGTATGCAACTAGATACACAATTTATTTAATAGTGGATTGTGGCAGTATAAATTAGTGACAGTCCGTGATGTAAGGGAACGAGTAGTTTATTTAAAACCAGCCTAATTTTAAATTTTATACGTTATATCTAGACTAATTTATAATATAAATAAATATTACGTGGATTCAATATTCGCCGAGTATTCCATTTAAGTAAACCCTTAAAAGTAAAATATTTTTAAATAAATCTAAAAGAAACTAATATAGTATTCTTTTGTAGATTAAAAATTCAAGGAATGAGAGGTTTGCAAAGCAAGCATACTTTCTTCTGAGTAATTAATTAATATAAATGAATAAAATTAATTAATTTTCAAAGTAATTATAATGACAAGAAATACATCTGGAGCAGATGTTTCAATTTAGTATTTTGCTGATACAGTACGCAACTACTGTAATGAACTTTACAAACGATGTGCAGAAATAACTTAAAACCTGTGTGGGAAACCATTTCAATAAGCGTGAAACTTGATTAAAAAAGTTTCTTATTTGAATTTCCTGCTTGTATTCCTTTTCCAACTTGTATCAAATTAAAGTTCCCTGCAATATCGTGAAAATACCAATTCTCATCGCAGCTTTCGTACATTGTTGTGTTTACTAACAGGTATGTCAACAAATATATAAAATGTTTGTTCTTATATTTTATTTGAATTTAAGTATTTAATGCTCCAACTCTATTGATAATACAAAACCTGAAAAATGCATTTATAATATTGTTTTAAAATAATTTTATTGTATGGTTTTGTAAATCATAATATAAACATATTCTGATTGCTGCCATTAAATGCTGAAATTGAACACAGTTTTCCCGTATACTTGGTCTGTGTTATGTTTCCAACTTATGATCATCTCACTCGCCATTAAAAATGAGATTTTTATGTGTATTATTTTACTGCCGGAGATGAGCAATGTCAAGCCGTTACGATTTCTGTACTATCGTTGATGAAGCTTTATATCATAAAATAATTATTTGAATTATGAGTAATAAGTACTTTATGCCATCGTTCTATGCTTCAAAAGTAGGGTACTACGTTTCGAAGAACGAAATCCGTACTTTTGTACCTGGATTTTGTACGTAAATACCCTAGTCCAAAGGTTCAAAATACACCAAATATTAAACACAATAATGTGAGACGACAAACACGCTACATTTTAATTTGACAACATAATGTATGTCAAAAAACCAAGTATATCTTGTACTTGCAAGTCCAGACTTCTCAGAATGAATGTATTGATTTCACTTGACTGCAAAACACGTCTCACGCTCCAGGGAAGGTAAAGGAAGACTAGAGAGAAATTTAATATCGGCAAAACCTGTGGTATCTCATTGTGTCATTTGAAACAAAAACAAAAAAATCAAAGATTCTTATTGTAACATTACGATGGAAAATCTCGGAAATCATATTATCCTATCAAATTATTATCCATTGCCATAACAAACAGAACTAGGCATCATACAGTATGTCAATAAATAATTAAGAATATATTTTAACAAGAAAATTGGGATATATTGTTTTAGTATACGTTTCCCTTTTCCAAACTGCCATTCCAAATGTATTATTATAACAAATAGCGTAGAAATTGGATCTTCTAAATGTTTGACGTGCTTAAGTATATATTTCCACTAAAACGTCGAACAACATTGTTCAATTCATACATATAAGAAGGGACCCACACTTGCCTTCTTGGTAGAGAAGGGCCTTCTTGGGCCTTTCGTCCCAGTTAGTGTGACATACTCTGGTTAACTCTCTCATCTGATGTATGAAATTTTTTTTTTAAGATTCTTGTGCTTTAAGTAGTTTGTTTTAGAACGGTCTTTCCTAACACTAGTAATAGAATCTTGCTACTATATATATATATATATATATATATATATATATATATATATATATATATATGAATTAAAACGTTGGCATTTAAAAAAGATATTACCTCTTGAAACCCTTAAAAGGGTATAATGAGGAGTGTAATTTATATTATCTTTCACTGCAGAAATCAATTGTTTAAATTAATTGAAATTATTAAGAGTGTTGAAGATTTTCACAATTTATTTTTTTATAATGATTCTTTTTTGAGTAAAACAGAGCGTGCGTTTTTGAGTAAATATAGGAATGCGTGCGTTATATTCTCAAAAAAATATGTGAATAGATTAAGAGAATATATTAGTATGATAATTGAAGAAACCAGTTACTTACATGGAACTTTTAAAGCCAATAGAAAAATCACAGTTACAATCGTAATTGAAAATCCCGGCATTCGGTCGTTTTGTATAGATACGAAAAATCAACATTCATAAGGAATATCGAGTTGGAAATTGGCCACGTATCTTTTTGACAATCAAATGCAGCAAAATATACCTTCAGGTACATGAATAAAACCTTGAGGTATTTTTAGTGGAAAATAATTTTATTAAGTAAAAACTATGTTCTCGTGACTGCGGATATCCAAGGCTCACGACATAATTCATTTCTTGTAATGCTTAAGTTATAGATACGATAGATTAATCGAACCGAGAGTCACGGTATCGACAAAACTGTCTTGTTCTATCCGAAACTTTGTGACATTTCGGTTGCTTCTTAACTTAACCGGTGGATGAACCAAGCAATGGCTTTGATCATAATTATTAACTTCAGGAAAAAGGTATTAAATCCAGTAGGATTCAGTTTTTTAAAATATTTTCGTTGTATGGTATGTAAAAATTAAATAGCCATATTGGGCATATATTTATAACGATGAATGTAAATGATCGTAACATATTGCAGGGATGGATGACGAAATCTTGCCTTTAAAAAATGAATAAAATTGAGATCTAATTGAACGGCTGACAATGCCCTAAAATTACGAAATTTCGTGGCCAGCTTAACCCATATACACCCAGAACCTAGCACAGCTCAAACCTTTAATTGTTAACATTTTAGTAGAGGGTTTATACTAACTCTGTAGACTTAATAGTTAAGCAACCGCGTAACCTTTATTCTTGTACGGAATCGAATGATGATTCGATCATGCTTCTACATATTGAAGGAAGTATTAATTTAATTAAAAGACATAAATCATAAGAAAAGTTTTTTATTGAAACACGATTACAATGCGGTTGTTTTAAAACGCCTTACAAGTTATGCGAAGTCGCACGGATTAGGATATAGGTAGGTGTTAGGAAGAGGAAGGTATCAGAAATGATGATGAACACACAGGGAGAGCTGATAATGAATGTTAGGAAAGGTTTAATCAAAGAAGTTTCTCCATCATTGCTCGGGAACTGTATAAATTGCGTAACAATTTAGTACGCGTTTGTGCCCGTTTACATTTGACTCAATTTCGAAATTGAAAGTGTCTATGAACATCATATATTGTATAACTAATCTAAAATACTTGTTCTGCTTTTATATTAAATTGATCTTTAACATGGCATGACAAAACAAAATATCACTTCCTTCACAGTTTCAAGGAATTATCTACAGTATCAAATTGAAATTGCATTATGTTTTATAAGGTTAATGTAGTCTAGGTATTATCTCAGTCAGTAATCTCCCAGCTGTAGTGATTTATGTTCAGTCTATGGAGGTCAGAAATGATAACTTTTTATGGTCCAGTCAATATTCAAGTCAATAATCTCCTAAAAGGACTAATATACCAACATGTCTCAAATTTGCAATTGAAAAAGTCATAGTGAATCAAATATTTGACCCTACATTATGAAATGTATCAGTTTCTATAAGAGATTGTAAATATATGAATTTAACAATAATTGCAATGCTATAACCCTTTTGAAGAAAGTTTTTATATTATAATGTAGTTTGAACTTCGACTACCTTTCCTGAACAGGAACTTTTACGGCTTTTAAACTGTGGGAAAACTCAAGACAGGATTGAGAATCAAAGTTTAATTAAGTGAACTCGGAACTGGCGTTTACTCTACTCATAAGCTGTCGGTTTGTTTTACTTTACAGATTTTATATAGAAATGTACTTTTAAGCGTATATTTCTACCTGGCTGGAATATAAACTGTATTATTTGTGTTGTTCACCAAGTCACAATTTAGTCTTCTGTAGCTCTTTTTTAACAAGGTAAATATTGAAAAGCCTTTATTAATTTTTAAGTTACTCTAGTCTTAAACCGTTCTGTGTGTACGAGATATTATAACGTCTAGGTATGAAAAAAAACATCTAGGTTTATAACTTTCACGACTAAGCAACGTATCCACGTGTGTATTCATTCATAAGTTAATAAACTTAACAATTTTTTGCTGTTTTATATTTGCAAACACTTCTAGTACTGTATACAGTTAAATTGACACCAACTTGACAACTTGATCTCCACGACGTTAATCGAAATTGTTCTTATGATTTGATGAATAAAACTTTGAGATCTCATATAAATATTTGACATCATAAACGTAAATTTTGCAAACGTGAACACTTAATACAAATAATTACTTACATAAACCGTTTCTAAGAATTGGTATGAGACCTTCCAAATGTCAGGAACTACGAACGGCGAGGACCTCCCAAAGGGCGGAACATGCCAGAATCTGAGCAGCAGGTTCTAGAGGCTGAGAGCTCTCGGAGTTTGAGTAGCTCCAAAAGTAGGAACCTGATACAGACAGGAAGCCCCCAGAAGATGGGAGCTTAATGCAGTGTTTCCAAGTTATTTTAATGCACATTCTTGTGACTTTTTCCGGAACCTTGTAGTTTAGTGACTTCTATGTACTAGTCATAAATAGCAATGGAAATGTACCTAGATGTTGTGGCCAATGAGCCAAAGGCCTTGTTTTAAGATTTATAATCTGTAACTGTCAAATGCTGTGAGGTTGATGATATGTATGGTTTTAGTGAGATATATATATATATATATATATATATATATATATATATATATATATATATATATATATGTTACAATAAATATGATTTGGATGTAAGATTTTTAAAGCTTTATATATATATATATATATATATATATATATATATACATATACACACACACTATGTAGGATCAAACTATTATCAATAATGTTCATAAGGAAAGGAAGTAAAATTTTCTCCCTAATGGAGATGAAGACTTCCATTATAGTTTATTTGTTCTACTTTTCTGTTAGCACTTATATGTCATATATCTGACCAAAGTTTTATACATATATATGTATGTATTTTTACACGTATCAGGTTTACATGCTACGCCCATTTTTGTAACTCACCACCAGATGGCGCGGCTCTGGAAAATATAAAAGTTCTTAACTCACCTGCTCATTATAAACTGTAATTACTAGATAGTTATGTACATTAATTAGCCAAACAATATTTGAAGGCGCTAAGTTTTTATGTATATTTATCTTTTTTAAATATTTCTGGTTGAACTTAAAGCTTGAATGTTAAACTACTTTATAATAAAGTGCATGTACGTGTACAATGGCTATAAACATACACTTTTGACAAATTTTCTTGATCCTGGCAACAAGATAAACTCTACATCGGCGTTGGAAACATAATTCATCTTAACCAGAAGTACTCAAACACGGGCAAACCTTACGAAAAGCGTACAAAGACGCAGGAAACAGTTAGTTCTTTGTGTTTATTATGGAATTCGAGGGCGAAGGTTTATATCCGTAAAATGTGTACGGCAAATAAACATAAATACTAACGTTCTATACTAGTAAAAAGTTATTCTTAATTTCGCCCAAATCATCATTCTTTATATTTATAATAAACTTAAAGGGTGAAGGATTAAAATAACGAATAATAACGAGGTAGAACGAATAATGATTTAGCGATTTAAATCGAGAATCATTAGAAATGAATCCAAATTAATTGTTAACACAGTTGTTTAAAAATATTTTACCTTGTCCAAATATCCAAGTATATCGATAATGCAGTGATTATTTTATATAGAATATATTTATTATAAAGAAGGAACGTAGAAATAGTTGAGCTATGTAGTCATATGGGTTTTGTGACTGATAATCTCCCTCGTGGTCTTTTTTATATTATGATAATAATTTTTAGCCTATTCTTCATTCGGCAACATTTTTTCACAAAGAGCTTATTATTATTAAAATTTAAGGTACATGTCTTAAAAGATAACTAAATGTCATGTAAAGTGAGGTCGTAAATCTAGATTTGTGCATTTGAAAGCTATGTTAAGGGATAATCATGTCGCCACTAAATGATATGTGTGGATATTTTGAAAGCCATTTTTTCATTTCCTATTTCCTGCTTTTTGTATTTAAGTTCGTAGATTTCCACAAACATAGATTTTGCCTTTGTAGTTATGAAAATGAAATAAATAATTAGTATTTAGGTAACATTTTAGTATATATATATATATATATATATATATATAATCTTTGATAACAAATTATAATCAAAACAGAACTCAATATAAACGTTAATATTAAAATATTGCAGTGACTTGGAACCTTTTATTTTCTTGGAGATTGCTCTGGTACTGCACTGTTGCAATTAATAATAACAAAACTTTTAATTAATAAATTGTTTTATATTTTGCTGATAACTTTACCCTAGTCCATCTTTTCAATTCCACTCTCTTAGGGATTTAACTCAGTTATAGGAATAACTCATATCAGTTGTAGAATAAGGGCAATAAATGATTTAAAACATCACTAATAATAGTAACACTTTTGTTGATAAGAAAGAAGATTATTCCTCTTTTTATTTTTACTAAATTTGACACTTGCGAATCACTTAATGGTTTTACAAAAGAGCATATTGCTGCACTGCCAACGTTTCCTCCAATAATCAGTCTTTGAAGAATGCGCCCAGACGTAAAGTCCTCCATGAACTTGTGCTGGACACTAGATAAAACTGTTTGGAGAATATTTCAGGTTGATATGTAGAGCGAGCAGAATTTTGCATTTATTTAGAGAACGAGTTATGAGAATATTGTCAGGTTGATATCTAGAGCGAGCAGAATTTTGCATTTATTTAGAGAACGAGTTATGAGAATATTGTCAGGTTGATATCTAGAGCGAGCAGAATTTTGCATTTATTTAGAGAACGAGTTATGAGAATATTGTCAGGTTGATATCTAGAGCGAGCAGAATTTTGCATTTATTTAGAGAACGAGTTATGAGAATATTGTCAGGTTGATATCTAGAGCGAGCAGAATTTTGCATTTATTTAGAGAACGAGTTATGTGAATATTGTTAGGTTGATATCTAGAGCGAGCAGAATTTTGCATTTATTTAGAGAACGAGTTATGAGAATATTGTCAGGTTGATATCTAGAGCGAGCAGAATTTTGCATTTATTTAGAGAACGAGTTATGAGAATATTGTCAGGTTGATATCTAGAGCGAGCAGAATTTTGCATTTATTTAGAGAACGAGTTATGAGAATATTGTCAGGTTGATATCTAGAGCGAGCAGAATTTTGCATTTATTTAGAGAACGAGTTATGAGAATATTGTCAGGTTGATATCTAGAGCGAGCAGAATTTTGCATTTATTTAGAGAACGAGTTATGATATATTCTTTATAGTTTGTACAACGGCGTTGAACCATGTAGCGAATCTTATACTTCCAGTTGATCCGAAATCCTATTCCTTTATGTATGTGTATGCATTTAAATATCAAATGAGTGACCTAGATGGTTCAAATCTGTTTACCTCTACACCTTTCTAGAAAATGAAAAACAGGGTACAATCGGAGTTTTCTTGATTGTCTTATTCAGTCCATATTTTCTCTTCTCTCCTAATTGAAAAGTCATGTCTTCTTAAAACTTTCATGTCAAGGTTATTTAGCACTAGAAGTGCCTTAAAATCTATTGTTAGCAGTTAAAATCAATTGCAGCACATCATACATGCGCATTGTCAATTGTCACGGTTGATAGAAAGATTCATGAGCCACGACGTAATCGGATTACATTGATACATCAGAGTGACGGTGGGGGGGGAGGCTAGTTGTAATAAGGAATAAGTGTTCGAAAGTCATAAATAAATTCAATAAATCTTGATAAATATCCACAAGTTATCATTGCTTTAATAATTACATATAGTGCGTTTTAGTTGAAACATTAAATTACGGTTGACTAACAAACCGAGTTTTCACTTCAAATATTTGTTTAGAATTCAACGTTTACTTATTTTCTATTTTGTTTCAGGTGAGGATGTCTTAAGAATCAACGGATTTCCCCCCAAATCAACACACATTGTGGTATGTGTTTAGTATAAGACGTAATTCATTGTATATTGTGTTTTAAATCGTTAAATCCAACAAGGAAACTTACTGATATAATTCTTTGTCTCAGGTGGTTTAATAAATTTATTTAATATCCTTTTTTATATTATTGCTAATTAACTTTCTCATCCAATAATTAATATATTTGGCAAATGAATTATATATGTACGTGTTCACAAGTTGAATATGTCGATAACGTTAAGTTTGTTTAACCCCCGTTCAAATTACAACACGGTTTAATAGTTACTCGTTACAGTGTGAATTGTAAAAATGTATTAGTAAAGATTTTGTCAAACTGTTATAAATTATCTTGCGTAAAATAAAAGTGCAATATTTTTTGCGATTTTATCTTCTATAATTATGATTTTTAATTGTAACGATTATACGTCAAAACGACAATTTTTTATCAGAATTAAACTTTCATAAACTAGAGACGGTGCTGAAGATACTGATACATCTTGTTATTCATAATCTATGATTATAAATATAAATGAGGACGTTCAGACAAAGAATGAGGAAAGAGCGAAGGGTTAACGGCAATAGAAGCGAGATGGCCTGGGATAATGAATAGTGCTTGTGACTTGATTAAAAAACTTTGGCGTCCATATTTTATAGCACCGGTAGAGCCACACAATATACCTGTTCGCTTATCCCAAGCTTTTGAGTTATGGCGACTTATGATCGTGAAGCATAGTGTTGTGTCCGAAACTGGGGTTTGTTAGTTATCAGTTGTTAAGGTAGAGAGGTAATGCATCGGAATTGTGTTGATTACATTTTAATACACCATCGTGTCGATTTGATTGTAGCCCCATAAAGACTAAACACGTCAGAAGAATAATTAAATGCGTATTGACACGTAATAATTATATTTTTAAAATGAGACATCGACCATAACGGTCCAATAAAAATTAGAGTATAAAAATGATGTTTAACATTGTTCTTAAAAGAAAACCCTCAAGATTTTTAAGTATGGACCCCCCTACTTTCCCTTTTGATGAAATATACGAATATTTTGTTGTCGTTACAAAAATGTCCTTTTTATTAAGCCTTACACTACGACTCATAAGGTTAAGTTAACCGTAATAAAACATAGTGAATTGTTATTTTTAAGTTCAGTCTACATTATAATTCATTATTTATGAAATGGTCCTTCACGAAAATTATTTCATAACAATGTCGATGTCCCTTATCCCTTTAAAGAGTATCATTAATAATAAAGTGTAAATAATAAATTATATCAGGTCAGGTTTACATAAATATGAATATTATTACGCTTTATACAAAAAATTGAGGCAACATTGTGGTACTGAAATGATGTTGGCTGAAGCAGAGACGATAAATTGTTGGACGTTTAACTACTAATTGAGTATCGATGTTGAACTTATTAGTACTTTTTAACGACCAACAAAAACAAAAATATGCCCATCGTCGGTTCATTTCTACTGTTATAGATTATTAAAATGCTTTTCATAATTGGCAACCGTGGTCTATAATTTTTCAAAGGTCTTGAAACAGAGTAAACTGCTTTTATTGGAAAATTGCAATATCTTTGACAAGATAAAGAGAATGCATTCGATAGTTATTAATATATTACCTGCTAAGCTCCTTACATGTATCAATTCAGATACATCATCCTGACTGTGCCTACTGTCACTCATGTACTATACTGTACTATATACGAGTACTGTCAAGAGTACTGTCATTAATGTTTGGTTGAACAATCAGATCAAGTCATATCTTCTAAATGAAAATACGTAGCCTATCTAAGTAGAAAGAAAATATACCCGAAACAAAGTTGAATATTAAAGTTGGTAATCGCCTAAAAACTAATGGGCAAAGAGAGTTAAGCAGAACTTGGGGAAGTAACTCAGGGAGAAGTTTTACATTACTTGGGCAACATAGATAGTGAAAAATTCTGGAGATCCTTGTATGCCCAAAACTGTCAATGAAATTTGGAGGATAGATATTAATGTGTCTTAAACATTATCTCTTGTCATCTTGTATTATCTTGTTATCATAGTGTAGTAAATGTTATAATTTTTATCAGATACTACTATTTACGCCTTTGAAATAATGTCTTTGCTAAACATAATGCTTGTTGTGTTTGCTCTTCAGTGTTTGTAGAATGTCACATCGGACAGTTAACAATGCTATTTTTGTTGTACCGTCAAGTGATGTAACATTGTTACTGTAGCATTCTTCATCGAATATTGTACAGTTGTTTCGTTGTATTTATTTACAAACCGGCCATATGATGAAGGTCTATTAAAAGTGAATGAAATGGTGGGGTGCTTGATGAATGGAATGTCGGACAAACAAGTTTTCTTTTCTTAAAATTTAGTAATTGAAATGTACACATTTTATTTATTTAGAGGATATATCGTATGCGAAATAAGTGGGTAAAATAGTATTATATGGATGCATTGAAGTCCTTGTTTATGTTTATGTACGTTTGAAAAGAATTTTGTCAGTAATTTTATAATTCAATTAAAATATTATTTTTTCTGGTTTTTGATCATTTAATACAAAGACATTTATTTCAAACCAGTATAAAACCCTTTCCAAAGCTTTAGTCTCTTCTCTTATTAATACATCCAAATGCTGAGTAGTGTAGTGTCATCTACATACAGTAATGTGCAAGGAACATTTAGAAGCGAAATCATTGACAGTAATTATAAACAATAGAAGGCCAAGAACAGTTTCTTGTGGAACACCATTTCCTTCTTTTTAAAACTAGATCTGTCACTGTCCTAAACATCCATTTGCTCTCTATTAGTCAAGTACGACTGCAACCACCTTAGCTCATTGTCCGTGATAACATAGACAAACATCTTTTTTAAAAAGCTAACGGCAAATGTAATAAAAAGCTTTTGATAAATCAATTAACAACGCAGAGGACAACAATAAATTTTAGTCTATTAATATTTAAATGACAATATTTTCTAATGCTTTACTTGTATTTTTGCCAGGTATAAATCCAAACTGTTCATTATTAAAAAGGATTATTATTAATAGGAAATGTATTTAACGTTTCCTTTACACATGGGTCAAATATTGTATTTACTATAGTGACTAAAAAAACTGATCTGTTGCTAGATTAATTTATTTTCCCCTTTTTTGTAAACTGAAGTCACCTTTGTTTTCTTTAAGTGTTTTAGGATATATATATTACCTTGTTCCACAATTACATAAAAAATTTCCTTCATAACTCTATTAGGTAAACCATAACAATCATTGCAATACATACTAAAAGTGTTAACATAGTTTATGACATCAATGGGTTTAATTTTATACCACTTAAAGAGTTTAAAGACTCTATTTTGGCCTTTAGAAAAGCTATTTACTAATTTTTATGGCCTGTCTACAGGATAAATTCTTATTTAGTGGTTGTATTTAAATTACTCAGAAGTTTACAAAATATTTCTTAAAAGCATTGAAGTCAACTTATATTTCTTGAATTCGTATTTTACAATAAATTAAGCTCTGTTTGATCAGGTTACATGCTGCTTTAAGTTTATTAGAGGAATTTGTAATATATTTGTCATTTTGATGTTTGTTAATATATGCACTTTTATTTTTATATGCTTTTTTGCAAGTAAATATTCATCTTAATACATTATATTATGTACCATTACTATTCTTGTACTTATCATAGGATGTTGTAACAAACTCTCTTAGTTTCTTTAAATCCAGAGTGTAAATTTTATTTTTATTTTTTAAACATTAATTTTACAAAACTACATATACTCCAGCATGGTCAAACGAATCTGGTTCTATTGCACAAAAGTTAATCTTATGTCTATCAACATTTAAAATTATATTGTCTGTCTCACTCCTACTAGGGTCCTCATTTCATCAGTACATATCCTTGTGGTGATATCCATCCACTGAACTATCGAAGATGTAAGGTTATCAGTTAGTGATAAGGATATCCAATTAGTCGACAGTCAGTGTCAGTGCTGACATGTCACAGCAGACAGGCTGTATGATTCACGTTTATGTAAAAAACTAACACATAATCAATTCACAAAATTAAAAACTGATAACTCTGCCCTTCTTATCTGCCATGAAAACACTTGCTCCTAAGAGGTATTGTTCTTTCGTATTACATTAATACTTGTCATTAAATAAACACTATATAAGGTTAGAAAGTTACCACAGTTATCATTAATCATAGCCAAATTAAGTACTAATAGTTATATGAACACTATTACTTCAGTTCGTTGAGTGGAACAAACACTCATTGATTTTACATTAAAAAAATAATTTTTAAGACATTGACTGACAGTAAAACTCAACTAATGTTTGGTGACACAAAAACTGGCTACACTGTTAGTTACAGCAGCAGATGACAGATCCTGATTGCATTTTTGACAGACCAGAATTTTGTTTGTATTCGTGAAACACTTTGTTGAAATTAGCTTAGACGTTGTTGAATTTCATCTAAATTTCATACAATTGTAACTGTTGGTAATTGGTCACTTAAATTTCCCTGTTGAATTCGCAGGGATGAAAAAAATTAACATGTTTTAACTCGTGAAATTACAGCAGTCATATGTACATGCACTTATTAAGGCAAACGTTATAATTAAGCTCTTTTGCACAAACCGTAACCTCTTTTGCACAATATTCGACAAAAAAAAAAACATACGACATAAAAATGTGGTGGATGGTATATAAAATATATAGAGGGTACACCTAAAATCGTTGCTGAAGTATAAAGCTAACTATTCATGTTGTACAAGTACCCAGTGGTTTAAATATCCAAAGTTGTGTAATGACGCCAGTTGATGAGATAACTGTAGAGATATTGCGGCCAGCGCGGTGAGCTGAGTTAGTTACCTTCGGGCTTTCATTAAACAGAATCCCGTGTCTAACAATAAACGTACCCCTTGAAAACGTGCCTTTACTGCCGGTTTGCTTCATAACACGTTTTGTTAACTTTGTTGCTGTCCTTCAAATTTACACAGGCGATCAGAGTCACCATATTACGTTATCTGGACATTATCTGGTTAGTAATCGTGCTACAGAGTTCTAAGTCTGTATACATCTGTATCATATATTGAAGTGATCAAGACAACAATGATTAAACTGAAAAAACTTTACAATAAGATATTAGACAATGTTTTACCTATTTAATTTTATTTAAATTGAGGAAAAATTAACGCAATGAATTATGCTATGCTTTAATTATAAGTGAAATTGAACATTCAACGCAACCTACTTATTATAAATGTAAAATGTTTTCAGACAAGTGAATACACTGGAGGGATTAATTACAATTATCGTCTTGTATTTAATGGTTCATTGTATTCTATCTCCTTGGTGGTTTGCAACGGTACCGATTAGTTCATAAACATTTCAACAATTATATTAGAAATGACTACCCGGGTAATATTAAAAATAATTGGATTCACTAAGAGCTTAGTGTCTTTCGCGATGACAGTGATGAAATCCGACTTCTGTCTGTATGTGTCTACATGCACGATAATCTTCGTGAGTTAATCCAGAGTGTCAAAATTTGGTATGCAACTCTAACACTACTAAGTGTACTTCGATATTGGGAAAGTGGAACTTTGGTCTGTATCAAGTCGCTCTTGTGGTCAGGACGTTATCAAGGAGGTATTGGCCGACCATGCCGTCGAGAAAGGCATTCTGCATCTTAAATCAGTGAAATGGTGTAACTAGGAATTACTTGTATAATCTGTATATTTAAATTACAAACATTTTAAAATATAGCTTTGTTTTTAACATTTTATTATATTTTGTTTTTGGTTTTTCCCATTATACGTCATTTTTGTCACGTGACGGCCTCACGTACGTATCGGAAAATTAAAGATTCTATTGGATACAAACTCGATAACATACGTCACAAAAGGCAGCATGTTGTGCTGTAGTAGCTTAAGCCTCATTATGTCGCGGACAAAAGAAAATAATGGTTTGGGCAAATTTCAAGTCTACAGGTAAGACCGTTTTAGAAATATCTTGCGGCCAAACAGAAATGACACTCTCCCCAGTCACGAGTGGCAGGCTTTGCTAACCGTCAACAAAAACTATCTTTAAAATGTAGACATTACAATTCTTTCTCCATTTATATGATTCATTTCATCATATAATCGATTTTCTATCTCATAAAATTACACGTTCCACCATACAGAACGAGCCACAACTATATGATTCAGCGACCTGCCACATTATTACTATGCATTTTTTCGAAACAGTAAAAGTAAAAATTACAACGTATATAGCCTACAGCAGGCATTAAACTTAAATTGGTGACATATAAGTTGAAATATTATCAAAGTAGGAAATTCACTGTATTTACTAAACTAAAATCAAAAATTTAGTAAAAGGAACACTTTTTTTATTTAAATTTACAAAAATTGTATTTCTGAGACTATTTTATCAACCCAAAACATGTTTGTCATCGTCCTAATACAAATATACAAGATTGGTTTAAAGGAGATAAAACTGTTGCTAGTTGGTGAACATTAAACCTAACTACCGCTTGAAGGGTGGACATTAAGATCCAAATTAACATCCACAATCTCCCAGATCCCACAGTCCCATCTGATTGAATCTGTCAATAATTCATGCTCATGTGATTACACTGATTTGGTAATGTTCGGTCGAAATCACTCGGCACAAATAGTCTATTGGATTGAATCTGTCAATATTTCATTCTCAAGCGTTTTATGTTTGGGTTATTTATGACCACAACCGCCTAGCACCATTAGTTCCATTTCATTAGGTGTGCAAATTTCCCATCCTCAAATGTTAACTAAAATTATAGTGTTACGATGGAAATGTTTTAGGTACGTATTGGCTAATATTAAAAATCATTAGAACCCTTAACATTACACTTGACTTTAAATTTCCACTGTAAGTTATTTCCAATTATGAGTAATCATTCTCAATGCTAGAACTGTAATTTCTAACAATTGTACTCTTGTATATACATTAACCTTGTCATTAAGTCTTACTGACTGGCAGGTTTATACAACAGAATTTGTAATTCTAAACATACCTATAACACACATTATCCTTAAAATTGTTTCTATTTAGTATGAAACCAACATTTTAGGATTGTTTAACACAGTCCCAGGAGTCTACGTAACTCTATAATAAGTGTATATATCTTTATTATCAATCTTCACGTGGGCCTGAGAGTATTCACATAGTATTCTTTAGCTAGTCAGGTATTGCTGTATAAAAGGCGAATGACTACTTGGTTTGGTCCTGAGCTTACACACCTCCTATCAAAAACTCTAATATAACTTTGTAAAAGGTGTAGGTACTTGTCTTGTTTTTCATACCCGAAATAGGTAGATACAATATTATTACAGTGTATAACAGCAGTCAATCCAGTTTAATGTATTTCGCATTACAAAAGCAACTGTCATCGATTAAATGATATTAAAGCTTTTACGCTTTTAAAATCACAAACGAACTGATCTAAGATAACTAAAACAAAACGTACCGATATAATACTAGCCACACGTATTACTTTACATTAATGAGTAGAGCAACCCACTCCCATGCACTGTACCTAGTATCAAACCCGACACTATACAATTAAAGGAGAATGACAACAGTTTGTGGGCTATTTTACAACCTCGCGTTGTGAATGTTCAATGGCAGGCTGTTTACAGTATGATGTTGGGAATTTCCTTTTGTTTAGAAACAAAACAGTAGATTCTAAGATGAATGATAACACACAACTTCCTCCAAGTTCATTTGTCTCAAGTTTCGTGACATATGTTCAAAAGTGATTTTTGCGTTTAATTTCTTACATTATACTCGAATTAAGTTATTGTTAAACATTATTATTGCATGACGGCGAAATTTTAGCGCTGATACTTAGTTGTGGAGATTAAAAAAAAAACTCATACTATACTATAAATATGTGTCATTTCACTGAGGAATGCTTATTTTTACACACTTAATAATTGATTTTGACATTACTTGGTAACATTGGCCAGTTAAAGTGTAACTATCTGAATATTATTACTACCATATATTACAAAATATAGTCAGTATAGCCTCTTTACACAATGACGCTTATCCATACATATAGTCTGCTCAGTTTTTGTACCTTCAACTCTGAAATATCTTTGAAGTTGATTGATGCCATTAAGTAACTAACAGTTACGACAAAATGACTAGTTAGCTTCAATTGTCTTAATCAGTGCTTAATTGCTTTTACGCTGTCATTAAAAGTTCCATTTACGTCAAAGTGGTGCACTAACTACTTTATTGCTCACTAAACTAACTTATTTACTTACATTAAAACCTCACTGAAACATTTAAATCCACTCTCTAAAAAAGTTTAAAAAGTCACCAACGCAGAATATTCTTTGATATATGAGTCAAGTTCGATTATTTAACTTTTCATCTATTCCTTTAATAATCCGAATGTCCAGTGAATATAATGTTTTGAAATAATTTATTTATGTTACACATCGAGTATAAAACGATAAAATTGTACGTTTTTAAATGTTAAACGACCTTAATTCTGAACCTTCTTTTCACTTATATAATATAGTTGTTTAAAGCTATGCACCTAGAGTATACCGGTAATCTTCGTTAAGTATAATGTTTTATGGGTTTATGATAAAATAAGGTATGGAAATCATTTTTGAATGAAATGACTGCAAAAGGAAAAATGTTTGTTCATCTATAGTACTCTCCATGTAATACAAGGTAGAAGTGCCCTAAAACAAGTGTGTTATAGTAGAATCCATTAAGGATAGAATGATTTATATTCCCCAAAGGGACATGCACCATCATCGATTTAGATGTTTCTTATGTGGAGATAAATTTTCATGCAGCATTTTAAATGTTGTAGCTATGGGATAACCTTTTCAGAAAGAGGCTTCACTAATGTTCTGTCAAACCCCATATGTGGACAAGCACTATCATGAACTTCTTTCTTCTTATGTATAAATTAAGTTTCTACAACTTCTGCTTCCTATGTGGAGATAAATTTTCATGCAGCATTTTAAATGCTATAGCTATGGGATAACCTTTTCGGAGAGAGGCTTCACTAATGTTCTGTCAAACCCCATATGTGGGCAAGCACTATCATGAACTTCATGTTTCTTATGTATAAATTAAGTTTCTACAACTTCTGCTATCTATAGCAAAATTTTAAGCCTCGGTTTAATTTGTTCTTGAGATATTTCCTGGAGGAGCTGAAAACAATTTTACTGTCCTACCAAGTTCGCTAACGCTCAGCCAATAAAC
Source organism: Homalodisca vitripennis (assembly GCF_021130785.1). Taxonomy (NCBI): domain Eukaryota; kingdom Metazoa; phylum Arthropoda; class Insecta; order Hemiptera; family Cicadellidae; genus Homalodisca; species Homalodisca vitripennis. The sequence continues at coordinate 133,889,687 of NC_060212.1, forward strand.
TGGTTTGGTGCTGTATAATCCACTAACTTGGAGACCTGGCGGTTTGGAGATTTGAGGACGTAAACTTTATGTACGACTTTCATTTTGTTTGAGTTTACATCTCCAAGTGCCGTATCCAATTAACATTAGTGATATGCTGTAAATTGGGTACTAGATCGGATCACGGCCAAAATGAGATTTGACTTTGTCTATCAAACCAATACCTACGTGGTTCAGGTTCCATGTTAAACTGTAGATTTATTAGTTTAAATTGTGTTTTGATGTAAGATAATGGCCCTTTCCAAACATCAATCGAGCTTACATAGTAAAAGGACTACAGGGGTCACCTTATTCAATTTAATACTTAAACAAAAGAAACAAAAAACTCTCAGTTGCAATTAAATACTGAATATTTTGCAGCAAATAGTTGCGACGTGAGCTTTCTATCAATCTTTTTATGTTTCAGATGATTGATATTTATATCACCACGAAATACGTCCGTTTCCCCTCTGAAATATACCACACTGCGACATTAGTCTATTAATTCATCAAAATAAACTTTTTGTTGAATTTTTATTTGTACCATTCTTCTTCCAGCCATTTAAAGACAAGTTGGCTAACACCCGTCGGTTAGTGTACACTATGATGCAGTGCAAAGCGTTGAGAATATTTACTTGTTAACACCTGTTGTTAGCTATTAACACGTACCTGTTCTTTTGTCGGCCTGACAGCGACATAACGAGACTTAAGCTGTCTCCATAATTTATTTTTAAGGATTTTAAGTTCTCGTTGTTGGTAATGGGAAGTTAAGTACGGAAGACAAATAAAAATAAGAAACAAGCTTAAAAAACATGCTATTATGATTGCAGTATCTGATTTTACTGATTTTTTAAAGTGTTATTACTAGACCAATAACATTATTATCAAGGCTTACAGATGAGCGAGTTTCATGTTTACCGATTTAGTATGTTTTGAGAACACAAGGGTTGTACGTGTTGACGTCTCTAACAATATTTGCTTGTTTGCTGACGGCCTGTCACTTCTTGTTACAGTGTGTGACTTCTAGTGAATACTCAGGTAGAGTTCCTTCACGGAACCATTTCTTACGTTAAAGAAAGAATAAAAACTACAAATTTAACAGTTATATAAGGTTTAATGTGAGATACATTGTTTTAAATACTTTTGATTGGTTGTCAGTCCATAAAATATGGTCCGTAAATAAATAAAATTTAATTTTGTAATGTATTAAATTTACATTTTTCTTGAGTGAGCGCTCAGCAAAAGCTCTTTTAATTCCCCCTATACAACCCTCCTTCTAAGGTACGGACAGTGATAAATTTTTTAATCTTTTTACCGGAACAAAGTGTCCTGTTGTATGAAAATACAGTAGGCTTAATGGAATGTGTTTCAACTCAGTAGCTTTTTATGCTGTCTGGGAGAATTTAAGGTGAAGAAGAATGTAACATACCATTAAATAGTAGAAGATGAAACTCTTAAACGTTTGTAATAAGTTGTACTCCAGTTCGTACGGCAAAGTTTCTACATCCCTATTCAGTTTCCGAGTCGGAGGAAACTGTTAAATCAAGACGATATTGAGTCTGAGAGATCTCAGCTTTACAAAGGGAACAATTTATCGCCCAGCGACTCATATTTACTCAAGGCCCGTTTAAAGATCAGAACACAATATTGTTCACTTTGAAAACAGTGAGACTCTGCCGGGATATTACAGTTCTTTATTACTATCTTCTTGTTTTTTCAAGTTTTACGTGTGGATGGCAATTTTCAATGTTTTTGTATATTAGAAAAAAATTAAACGTAATGTATTTATTTGTTATTACTTTGCGGTTACCTATAAAAGAAGTAGATTTGTTATTTGTATCATTATCTCGTTTTGCAGGGAACACATTTTATGGCGGTTGTTTTTAATGAACTAATTTAATTAATGTAATAATACAACGTTTCATTTTAGGTACAATTGTAATCGTAAAAATTTAAATGAGAGACTTTATAACCTTAAAATCCAACTATAAAAACATTTGTAACAAGAAAATAAAGTTGTTTTCTTGTATAATGCCTCTATGGACTCTTATTTGATTTAAGAAACAAAGGCCCAGAAATAAATGTCTGTGATACGAGAAAGTTTTGGCAAGTGAATATGTCGGAAGTTATGCGTTATCATTCATCTTAAATTGTGTTGTTTTGTGTCCGAACTGGAGGAAATTCTCAACAGTCAGTAAAGGAGAAAGTCTTTTGGAATGAAATTAGTCTGTCTTTGAGCATTCACAAAGCGAAGTTATGAATTATCTCTGGAACAATCGACATTGCTCTTTCATTTTGCAACGTCTATAGTTGATATTTCATCTAACTGATAATACTGCAAGGTGCTTGTACTAAAAAATTGAGAGCTGCATTTAAATAATTTCTCAAACTGAAACTTAAAAGATAGCAGGTTTTCGGAGATTTGTGTTATGTGTTACTGATCTCGTCTTTAGTTGTCAAATCCATTTACTTAAACATGCTCAAAAATTAACTAATCAACTATATGTGGTAAAATCGTATATGTTATCAGGGCATTTACAAGTCGAAAATTATTGTTTTCTCGTGTCCATTATCACATTTTATTGGTCTTACATATTAAACTGAGGAAGGAGGTCACATATAGCTCGTCGTGTATGTTGTGAATGTTAAGTTGACTTCTGTAGTGTAGAGTTTTCTTCGCAAAGATTTTGAGCTTCTTCTTTGCCAACTTTTTTATCTCTTTAAACGAATATGACTCCAGATTCCATGAGTCAAGCTGTGACAGCGTCAGATTCCAGACTCTGCACTTACGGGATTGTAATTGACCAGATTACTGCTATTCTTTCAAACCGTCTATAACTGATATTGATGTCTACCCAAATAAAGCTCATTTCTTTGTATCCAGTACTTAGTTCTTGTCATTTGTTCGACAATTCTCTCTTAGAGCTCGAAATAAGTTACAAACAATGAGAGGGGACCATCATTACTGTCGTTCCCCGTTATCCATAAAAAGAATTGTTTTATGTATCGTTGTTCCTCATATACCTCAAATCCGTATATAATGTATCTTTCGTTGTAGCCGCATAGAGTATGATATAATGTGAAGAGTAATACAGATCAGTTGAGGATTTATGCCAACTTTATATGATGGAGCATAGATAATGGGTTTGTGTTTATACAGTTTGTTATTGTGGGTGAAGTTCTGCATTTTAGGCAAGTATCGAACACAAAAGTTGTACCGTATGACGATAACACATGGGGGGTGGTGACTTCTGAGGTCGTAGTAATAAATACTAGAAATACAAAGTTTACTTATAAGTTCAGTTTAATTACGAAAACTTAAAAGCACCACTTTTAGATGGTAAAGGAAAAGTTATGTAATGCCACGTTGCTGCCAATTAGAATATAATAACTAAAAAGTGTATCTTCTAGGTGGGCCTAAAATATCCAATGTTCTCTTGAATTATGCGTACGACTTTTTACTTTACAAAACAATAATATTTCACTTCCCTTCGCAATAGGTAGACTCACAACCCGGGTGTCGGCGTCTTGGCACGAGACATTGAAGCTGTAGTCTAAGAACGGTTATTTCTAGAAGAGGAGTAGAAGTTGGGAAGTGGTAGCCATCTATTCACACAACACGTGAGATACATCAGCTACGTAAACTCGCCTAAAACAAATTCGCGACGGTATTAGCCATTTAATGATACAAATTACTATTTATAACAACGTGCTCGTCGCCATAAGGACGACGCCACAACCTTTATCTATCTCCATCAAGCAAATAAAAGATCTTCAAGGGTAAGTTACTTTACTATTCACATCTTTACTTTACGTTACATTCATTTTATACGTTTGGCATCAAAGGGCTAATTTAATAATACGAAAAGATAAATTTTACTTACGGACAAAGCGCGCGAGGTCTGATCGGTTACGTAGTTGGGCTGCTACAAAGGGTTAGAAGAAAAAATTCATACGCGTGCCAATTAGGTAGTTACTCCGCCCAATAATTTAGTTCCGGAACATTGGATGTAAAATAATATTATATTATACTGGCTGATTAGGTTGCGAAATTTACATTGTATGAAATTTAATTAACTAATTTACGGTACAAAGTTACCTGAGAGTATTTAAACCGAATTGTACGAACAGTACTCGCCGGCGGTAATACTAGTCGGCCCGCATTGGACTAATGACTGCCTGAAGGACTGTAGAAATAACTCCCATTTGAGCCCAACCACCCGGCACTGCCCCGTTGAGCTTAATTGAACGGATAGAGACATTCACTCAAGTAGGAATCGGTCACCCAGTAAATATTAGTTTGCATCGTTAAAAACTAATAATGGTATTCCTGGTACACACAGTCTATACAGTTTTAAACCTTCACAATCAATAGACTGAGTATTCTTGACTAAGAGTGCTCCAGTAAAATATTACTGTATTCCACTGTAGAAAAAGTTAGTTGACTTTCTGTATTTAGTCCAATTTTAGTAACGAGTTTATCTCGAAAGGTTGTACAAAACAAGAGCTAGCGTAGAACGATTTGAATTGAATAGCTACTCTTGTATAGGCATGTTCAACCAGGTTTGTATTGTACTTTTCAGAGATTAAAAATAAGTCGTTAGTCAGATTAGGAGTGATGACTTATGTGTATTTTCAAACATAACTATAAACTCCCTATAAACTATAAAGGGAGATAATATTAACACATATATTCATTAAAGAGTTCAAACAGTAGCGGTAGCTATTTGTAGATAGAGTAGGATAATAATTTTTTATGTCGGTAAACTTACAATCAGATAATTTTAATGTACATAAAATAAACATAATAAATAGTTGAAAATCTTGATACTACTTATGAAGTATAACTAATGCAAAGCAGTAATCTAACCAATACCCTCATTTATACAAAATTTTTCGATTAGTTTATCTGCTGTTTTGTTTCTAGGTTTAAAATGATTTAATATTGACTATTGGTAAAGATGGATAGAAGAATACTTTTTAAATTATTTTTACAATAATTTTTTAACTACAGTTTATTTAAAATTCAATATTGGCATTCAATAAAATAATGTTGATACAATATACCTAATATTTAGATTAGCCTAATCTAACCGATTGGTTACAAAATCACTAAAATTTTAAAATCTTGCTCAAGAAAGATCTTCAAATAAATTAATATGAAATTCAAAACTTCTTGTACCTTCGTGGAAAATTTAATAGTATAAATAAATTTAACTATTTATAAAATGCAAATAAAATAAAAGCTTTATACATTTAATTTTAAACAAATCAACTTATTCTAAGCGAAGCTAAATTAAAATTAAATTAGAACTTCTTGCCACTTGTTCACCGTCCTGTTACAGTTGACACAGATTCAAAGTTTAATCTGTAATTATACCATATTCCTTCTAAAATAATTTTACTTTAATCCTTGCAGTCTTTATGTAATAATTTATTCTGACTGTCGAATATTGAATTTCTACTGCACACAACATTAAAGTAATATATCTCACTCTAGGAGCAAATATTTGGAGCAATTAAATTTTGGAAACAAATTGAGTGCAACTGTATGCAATTTTAATATATCACATTTAGTCTAATGAGATGAGCACGAGACCTGAAACTTCATATGCAACCTCAGCGAAAGCTGTTTCGTCACTCGAGGTGTTGAGTACTCCATATTTGTTAATTTCTTAAAGTGAATAATAAATGGAAGAAAACTTAAATGCGCTAACGACACAACTTAAAAGTGGAAATTTTTCAAGTGGGGGTGGTTTTGTGTGTGACATTTACAAGTGGGTCCTCCAGGCAGCGATTATGTCCTCCAGTCATGTCATGTATGAATCCAAAATTTTAGCCTATTTTCTTCCTTGACAATTGCTATAACATGTACATTTTCTAAAGCAATAAAATTATTATTATCATTATTACGGCTTGGTGTACGCCAAGTACAGCATTTATAGGCGGTTTAATTTAATCTCCTTTAATAGTCGATTACATAAGGCAAGGATTAATATCTCTACGCTAAGGACAGTGTTTGGTGTAGTATAATATAGGACAAGTTGTAGTGTGTTTTGGCGTTCGCTGTGTGTACATGTATCAATGCTACTACATGCCCATTTTGTTTTATTTACATTGTTTCAGTATTTCTAATTTTAATTTTATTTGATTGCTGTAGACAATAAAACACGTTGTATTGCTATTGTCAATGTACATAAAATTCTAAAACTAATCACAATGGTGCAAACATTTAATTAAAAAATAAAGTGAAATAAGAAACTTAACATAGCAATAGAAGAATAAGTATATATAAAAAAATATTAGCAATAAAAAAAAACTAAGAATAGCATTTATTAACATATATTTGATAAAAATAACATACTTGTTCATATGCAGTTCAGCCGGCAAAAACCCTTCTTTAGAGTAAAATCAGCAGAAAGTTGCCTTAAGAATGAAATTGATAAATAGACGTTTGTTTTTGAATATGTTGAAATGGAGGAGTTATGAAAGGGTTACAACTATCAGATTATATTTCTTGTCCTAGCTTGGCACATCAACTATGAAACAGGCGAATGGAAATTAAATCACCGTCAAGTAACCTTATGAAGACCATGTTTGATATGGCATTTTCATTCTCTTTATCTTGTTGTGTGACGGTGATATAACTACATTTTTCTTTTAGCAACTAGTTCAATGTGAGTACATTTATATACATACACGTATCTTCTTCCGATAGTGAAATACGACTTTTCTCTTAAGCGTCAGGGCTCTGCCAAATTAGGCTTAACATTTTAAAAATACGCAAATCCTAAAACACATGGAATTTAACATTTTTACGCCCTTTCAGATTTTCACAGGTATTCGAAACTATCCCGGCTGAGATGATTAGAAAACTTACATGGGAGTGGAGTTTGGTCTGAATGATTAAAAATTTCCCACCACTGTTTTAACCGTACTCTATAACTTTATCGTGTCTTTGTCACCCAGCCAGGTTAAATCCAGCTAGGATCCTACTGCGGTTCCATTGTGTTGAGCTCTGCTAACAACCGACATTTATCCGATTGTTTTAACAGAGATTATTGGATTATATATTACCAACACTTTTTAATAACATCTTAAAATAATATTCAATTCAATTATAAAAATCTATAGTTAATTTGTAACTATTACATCATAATCACGCTTATTGAATAATTGTGAGTATTTTAAATAAATCATGCTACAAGTGACGATTTAAAAACAATTCTCAACAATAAGTTCAATCACAAATGGGGTTAAGCTGATCTTTAATTGTCGACTGACGTTTTATGTACAATAAGCTGATTAGTGTGTGATCAAGTCGCCGGAGCAGGTGTTAAAATAGCAGTTGAGCTCTAATGAAAAGCTTTTCATTTGACAGGAGTTTTAATTGTGAACTTTTAATTTCGAAGTTTGTGTTATTGTTCTTATACGCCAGCGACCTTCGATAAAGATAAATGACCGGAGGGGTTTTCAATAATTTTCAAACAATGTAAATGTAATGATTAGATGATTATAAGTTAAATAATATGAAACAATTAATTTAATGTAATAATGTAGTCGTTAGATGGAAATTAAAGATAAAATATAAAAAATTCTACAAGTTGTTTAAAAGTTTGTTAAACCCAGTCTTAAAAGTGTTATGCTCATCACATAAGTTGACACAGAACATATTTTTATAGAGTGACTGTGACTCTAAGAGTGTAATTTATCAAATTAACTAAATTTTGTAACAAAGAATAAATTGGGCAAACGTCTAATTAATCACTTTATAGTCAGAGTAACAGGGCACAGATTTGATATTTTTCATGATGACAAGGACAAGATATTGGCAGAACATGCTGCTGAGAACTAAAAAATAAAATTGTAGAGTGTTATGATCTTACGAGGATTAATAAGGTCCCTTGTCCTGAAGAACATTTAAATAGGCTAAAATAACAGAATCCTTAATAAGCCCATCAGTTAATTATAAAATCCAAATACCCAATTGGTTTGAATTTAAAATAAAAAACACTTTTCCAAATTTCCTTGTGTGCAACTATTGATATAACAGCTGTTTATTTAAATATTTTAATTGCCTATTGCCATTTTGTGGTTATTTCTTTTTTTGTTGTGTTGATTGTTTTTTTTATATTCTTATTTTATGCTGCCTCAAGACGTGTTTATACATTCCCTCGAAATGTACAAGCTTTTTATCTGTCGTTTTCACATATATATTTAGATATTAATGCATAGCAATTTAAATGCATAACATAAAACTTTTAATTTTAAAACGATAGCTTAAACGGAGTTTGGGAAAATAATTACGAATTCCAACGCCTTAAAATATTTATTCAGCTTAATAATCCTTACTTTTGATGAGTATAAATGTTGTTGCATGATATTTTGAAGAAATAAAACATAGGTAGAAAGATTTTTTTTCTATTATTTCACACAAGAAAACTCACAATTATCCAATAATTAGTGGATAATTGTGAGTTTTCTTGTGTGAAATAATAGAAAATTTATATTCCAATAAGAAGAGCTCCTCCTCCTTCATAGGTAGAAAGAGTTTATCTGTTCTTAAAACTATTACTTCCTTCGTAGTTTTAATTAATGAAAATTTGATATTGTTTAACAGCACATAACAAGTAATTGCGTTGAGTACGATTTTTTTAAATTTTAATGAATATATTTTTTGTAACTAATATGAATCTTATTTGAGCTAAGGCACGATTTACATCGATGTTCCTTATAACTGCTTTAACGTGAATCTACTTCCACGAAAGAACTAAACTGAGTTTTTATATTCATTACCAAGCATAACATTACACATAATTCTCTCCTTGTACATATATTAATGCAATGCCATATCTCCGCTTGTACATATCTACACACGGTTATGTCTACCGTTGTACATATATCAACACCGTTATGTATTCCCTTGTACATAAATCAACACATCGCTATGCTTACCTAAAAAGCTGTCGTTATTGACAATTTTCATAATCCGTTGTCTTTTTATTGGATAATCACTCAATATTTAATTGATAATAATCAGTAAAACGAGCTACTAAATAAGCATAGAGTCAACTCATTTTATATTCCACTCGAAAAAGTCCGGGAAACCCAGATCATCCATGAAGCTGACCCAATTAGAGAAATCGTAGCTTACGCAAGATGGCTTAGAACCAAATATCCGAATATAATGTTGTTACAAATCCGACGATCCATATAACAATACCCACGTCCCTCCTAGTCTTGCTTCCTCTAAAACCTTAACCCTTTAATTTCATGATGACTAAAGAATGATGATTTGGGTGATATTAATAATGATATTTTACTTGTAAACCCGTTCATACAATGTTTATGTATATATTTACCGTATATAATTAAAAATTTTAACAATAGATTTTATAGAACACAACGTCTTTAAAGAAGTAAACTAAAGATGTTTTATTTTACCAGGCGAAGTTAGGGCTAAGAAGCTCTCTCTAACACTTAACCTGGGGACCAACGGCTTAAAGGTGACTTCCGAACCACCACCAATGGCCGGGGAGGCGGGCTCCTTGCAAGGACAGGATCGCTCAGCGGTCACCCATCCAAGCATCAGTCACGCTCGACGTTGCTTAATCCGTTTATCTTGCGATAACCGTTGTACCCGCTACACAGCGCCATTGGCAAACTTTTGAAACAATTCGATCACTCCTACATCGTCAAATCCAAAAGGAAATACTACGTATCAACTAGGCTCTCTCTGATGTACTTCAAGGATAAAGAAAACAATGTTTATGAATTACCTGCGAGTCCATACTTACAATGACCTGCCTAGTCGTAAACAATTCACGAAATCAACGAGGAAGGAAAATTTATGTGGGATCTGTTGATGTGGCATGACTGATTGGAACAGCTGAGCGTGATAATTCAGTGAACCGTACACCTGGTACCGCCATTAGCGGGGCCCCTGATCAGTCAAATTACACCTCCCTTCGTCTCAACGCCATTCCTCTTGACGTGCCCTTAAACATATTTTATAAATATTTGTTTTCTTAAATTTTTATAACACGAGTCATTTGTTATATAAATTAAATTTAAGAATCTTAAATGTTTAATCTGTATAAAAATTAACACCAGAGCACGACGTATTGAGAACTAGTCAAGCTATTTTCTTCAGGTGCCAAATCTAACATCAAGTTAAGCATTCAACAAATTTTTAATAAAAATATGATTATGCTTAAACATAATACAAAGTCAAAGCATCAAAATCAGAGAAGCGTAAACAAAAAATATCTTTCACTACACTAATACGCACCCCAGCAAGTTGAAACTGGAAAGGAAATTCTCTTACGGTACGCCTCACGATCATCGGTACGTATCATGATAGCTTAACTTGTTATCTCCGGAGATCACCAAAGAAAATAACGCCGTGATTTGGAGTAAGGATGAACAGAAAAAAAGAAATTGCATCTTTGTCTCACATAACCAACTAATTTTTTTAAATGCTTTGATTGGTTATTCTTCGGCCCAAGTTGTAAACATGTTTGCTTTGTTCAAAAAAACTCAAACACCTTTAATGTTTTTATTTAAATAAACACAACCTCACATTTTACCTGACACATTGTCTACTACAGTAATAAATATTAATGCTACTTGTTAATCAAAGACCATGTTTACTATCGTCTATCAATTAAAAAATATAATTCGCATTGTAATATTTACAACTGAGACTGAGAATGTATAGTAATAAATAAAAAACAATTATAACATCTCTAACTATACACACGATCTAAGCGAACTATATCAATATTCTGACCCGATACGGATATTAAGTGTAGTTGACCCGGGATTGGTAAGCTTATATGGCAATTTACAACCAGCTATGGCTAAGCAGGCTACTTCACTGTTCATTCATCTGCTATTAATACATAAAATATAAAAATAGCTTTCATAAAAAATCAAAACAATCATATTGTAAATCAGATTCTCTTTGTAAAAGTGAATAACTAGTCTATATAATACAATAATCATTGCTTTAAGTCCAAATTAATTCCTTGATTATTGTTACATAACACACTACATGCTTAACTTACGTCAGAATATGTAGTAGCGCTACACCGCTTGGAAAGTTCGTACCTAGGATAAACTATTATAACACAACTAACCGTACGTTAGCGTAGATAAGGGCTTTCTTGCGTGGCGCTGCAAGAGTTGTAAACCTTCCCGTTTATCTCACAACCTATGAACATTTCACAATACCGTGTCTTCTTAAATATAAAAGATGTTCTAGAAATCCCTCTTCTACAAAATTTCTTAGCAGATTAGAGTTTACACTCCATCATTGATATATTTTCCTAAAACGAGAAGAAACATTATTTTAATTTCTTCCCCTCCATCACTACATAGTTAAAAAACATAAATGTTACATTTAAATGAAATTCCAGAACTTTGATGACTGACTATTTTGTTATTATTGATTGAGAGACGTATTAGGGACTTATTAATGTCTGATATAAAACAAATATTTAAAAACAATTACTTTTGCTTGTAGTCATTGGTTTTTATGTGGAAAACTAAATAAACTTGTAAAACTTAAGTTCAAGTTGGACATTTTACCCTGTCGGCTTGTTTTATCAAAGACAGATCAAATACTAAAAACCACTTAAATAATAGTAACGGACAATGCAAAATTATAATTTTTATTGCTTCATAAATAAAATCTAAAACCTAATTTCTAAAACAATATCAAAAGAATTGTCAAATTTGCATGTTCCGTGTACCTGCTAGTTTTGAATCTTAATAAAGTTGTCTAGTTATGGCTATAGATCGCAGTTTTAAAATCTATTAAATATTACAGGGATGTTTATTTGGATACAATTGTGTTTAGTGTAGCTTGTCCATTATGAAACATGTAGTAATTTTAATGAGTCTGATATATTTACTTGATTGAATTTGAAAATCCTTTTACTGTCAACTGTTTATGTATTATTTTATTAAAATTTCACTTTAGTATTGGGTTATTGGTAATGCAGTATAAGGAAACTTGCTAAAAGTGTTTAGAGAACTTACCTAAACTGTTAAAAGAAACTTAAAGCATAAAAAAAAATTATGGTTGCCTGTGAAGTCGGTTTTACGGGCGAAGATTTTACGTGACAACGTCTTTTTCTCGGTAGAATATTTATTGATATGAATATTATTAAATTGCACAATAGGAACAAGGAATTGAATGAAAATAAGAATTGCACAAATTTTAACTATAGAAATATATTTTGTTTACTAAAACATTGTACATAATTTGAAATTAATTAAAATTTGTTATTGTAAATGGTAAAGTTGAATAAAAAATTTACTAAAATTGGAATTTGAAATTCTTGCTAAACACAGTTAAATTCTAACTCCGCGCGTGGTGATTGGTCGGTTTAGTTCGTTTGTTTGGTCGCACTGTTATGACAGGTTAGAGGTTATAATTTGTTATTTTAAATGTTTGACTAGCAATACGCGCTGTTTCTTCTCAATCGACTGAATTACGATTGATTGCAGAGTGATTTAAACTAATAATTTACTTAACACTATCAACATTTGTCAATAGTATGACATAACCTATAAACTCAGTTTCTCAACTTTTGTGTCAATCTAACAATTAATCAATCAATCATAGTTTACAATAATGAAATATCAGTGTACAATTATTTACCTTTATTGTTGTAGTTGTTGTAAATGACGAATCTAACCACTCCACATTTTCACGAATAAACATAGTTATCTGCTTTATCCCGTGCGGCGGACCCACAGTTATCTGCTTTATCCCGTGCGGATCCCGTGCGGCGGACCCACTGGACGGGCATCGTAACGTTACCGGGCGTTACACTTTTTCATGAGTGACTCCGAGCCGCAACCTAATTTAAGACGTTGTCACGTCAATAGTTCAGGTATGGGGTGAGTGTTAACTGAAAAGTAGCACACATTAACTACGATGGAAGCCTTGAATTTTTATCAGGGTTCAAAGTTTAATTCCTTTCTTTAAAAACGTTATTGATAAATGTTTTATCCTACATCGTATCTGAATTAAATATATACATTAAAAGTGTATTAATTGTAATATATTTATTTATAATTTAAAAATACATATCAATTAGCTTATAAAAATACAACATTAATTATTTCTTAACATATGACAGTTACAATTTATACAGGGTGAGTCAGAAATATGGTAAAATATTTTAAGACGTGATTGTAGACCTACAAATAAGAAAAAAACGTATTGCTGTGTAGTTTAATACGTGAGGAGTCAATTTCATAACATTTTTACACATTTCGTTAACTTTGTTTATTACTGTTGTTTTCAGAATTAAATTCTCTACAATCTATATTAGGAAAAACAATTTGTTTATTGGTCATTTAACAATGTTATTCGACTTCAAACATTTAAGACGGTATTTTCGTTATTAGATTTTTGGAAAATTTCATACTTTTTCTCAAAAACTGATCACACTACAACCTCTAGAGTGGTTTTATTTGATTTTTTAGGTGATTTTCCTTATATATCCATCTTATTTGAGTTAAAAAGTAAGAACAAAACCTTTCAGAATCACTTAATTTCACCAGGTGAACTGAAAACAAAGCAAAATCTTTCGCCAGCTGATACTCAGTAATCGAGCGTTTCCGGACCTACCTTTATATAACATTTTTTTCTCATTTGTAGCTCTACAATCACGTCTTAAAATATTTTACCACATTTCTGACTCACCCTGTATATCTGAAACAAGGTCTTTTGGCTAATTCGTCACAGCGTTTAGGTAGATATCCGTTGCTGTTCAAAATAATGGTACATAGAAGTATCAAAACTACAAGGTTCAGTAAAAGTTTCAAAAATGTGCATTAAAATAATTTGGAAACTCAGTATTAAGCTCCCTTTGCTGTCTGTCAGGTCGCTACTTTTGGAGCTACTCAAACTCCGAGAGCTCTCAGCCTTTAGAACCTCCCAGATTCTGGCATGTTCAGTCCTTTGGAAGGTCCTCGCCGTTCGTAGTTCTTGACCTTTGGAAGGTCTCATTCTAATTCTTATATACGGTTTATATAATCTATGCAATTATTTCAATTAAGAGTCCACGATTGCAAGATTTACGTTTATGATGTCAAATATTTATAAGTAAGAGTAATTTAAACACTAATAAAATTGTGATTATTTACCTTTATATACTTTGAAAAGTAATCAGTGAAGACTAAATTGCGACTCAGATAACAAAACAAATACTACAGTTTATATGTCAGCCAACTAAGATAATAAGCTGAAAAATAAACTTCTATATAAAATCTATAAAGTAAAGCAAACCGACAGCTGATGAGTAGAGTAAACGTCAGTTCCGAGTTCACTCAATTAAACTTTGATTCTCAATCCTGTCTTGAGTTTTCCCACTTCAAATTAAAAGCCGTAAAAGATCCTGTTCAAGAAAGGTAGTTCAAACGATTTCTTGTATTTTAAAAACATTCTTGAATAGTACTATAACATTATAATAATTATTGTTAAATTCATATATATATATATATATATATATATATATATATATATATATATATATATATATATATATATATATATATATATAAGTAGATAGTAATATGGGGTTCCTGGCGCACTTTCGGAGCCGACCGAAAAGCAATGTAAAATACTGTTCAATGTACCATAAAGGAAGCTGAGAAATAACACAGCAAATCTCAATGAAAAATTAACCGAATCTACAGTCGTTCGTCTCCAAAAGCGATCGGTACATTACTATCTACTCTGAGGAATGAAAAATTAACCAAATCTACAGCTGTTTGCTTCTACTTTCTTAAGCTGTGCTTTGTAAAATGTTGTCAAATCTGCTACGAATAAAGGAAAAATCTTCGAAATCTTAATAAAATTTAATCAATTTAAAACATTTTTACTAAAAACATACTGTACTTTAATAAAAAACTTTTCTACTAAATAAACAACATGAACTCACCAAAGTCTCTACAATTTCTAGCATTAAAACAGTGCAACAAAGATGAATTCAGTGAATTGCCGGTTTATTCTCAACAACAGTTGATACCGTCTTTAAATGAAACAGAATTAAAAGAACTTGTAGAGTCTTTTGCAGAAAGAACGAAAACTGCACACGTGTACACACAAAAAACTAAAAAAATAAGGGATTATATATTTAATATAATTACGAAAGATATTGAAAAGAAAGTAAAAAATAAACAAACAGAGAGTTTTCATCGTTTTTTTATGACATTTTCCCCATATTATACGTCCTTTCAAGATAATCAAGACTTAATTGATGAATTTCTTAGGAATTTTTGTAAGTATCAAGATTTATCAACACAATTCATTAAAGAGCATTATAGAATTTTTCTTATAGAATATAGCCACATTTTGTGTGAAACAAAAGGTATTACTGTAGATAATATTCCATGTGATTCCTATGAAGAAAGACACCAACTATGGTTATCAAAACAGTACTATGACGTGGGGAGGGACTGCAAGTTTTAGAGTTAAGACTTTATTCTACAAAGTTAATTGTTATAATTTCTTTATCTTTTATAGTCTTCTTTCCAGTAACAACCAAGTGTAATTTTTCATTTTTGTTTAATTCTTTAATCTTTTTTTCATCCAAAACAGTCAAAAATCTGTTCGGTAAGTGTACTTTACAATCTTCCAACTCGGCAATTATTGTAAACCCGAATTTATCCTTCATTTTCTCCAAATTCAAAATTTTGTATTTCTTATTTTCTTCCAATTCATTTAACTTCTTATACTCTTTAAACTTACATTCTCCAATATCATTTAACTCTTTCAAGAACTCCATTTAAATAGAAAAAATTTAAAGTCAAAAAGTGCAAAACCATTTCTCGGTCGACCTTTTCTCCTCCCTCTGTCTCTTTCTCTCAAATAAATTTTTCTATCTAAATGGAGCGCGATAAAATATCATGTCCGTTCTGCAAAATAGAAATTTTAAGAAAAAACTATGATCGCCATTATAATTCTAAAAGTCATGAAAAAAACAAGCAAATTTACAATAATGAACTAAATTATTTAAGACAGTGGGCTAGAGAAAATAAAATTGCCGATCACGAAAACATGTTTAATATTGAGAAATTACGTGAATTAAAGAGAAATTTCAAAGTTGAAAAGAAAAATCTCGACCTATTTAATGATGAAAAACTTCATTCAATAGCTGAAAAGTTGGCTATCGGTACTAACGATAAAACCAAGTCTGAAATGATCGAAGAAATTGATAAAACTCTTAAAGTAAAATCCGAAAATATCATTGATGTAGAAGTTTTATCCTCAATACACGGTCTTTTCAAGCAATACATTTTAACAAACTTGAACGACAATTCCATGTCAATTTACAAATATCTTTCAATTATGCGGTCAGAAATTAAAAGTTTAATCGAGAAATTTCAAGAAAATGTTAAAAATATGAAGGGCTATCTCTCTTTGGAATGTGAATACGAACGAACTTTAGTGAATGGTGAACCGCAAACATGTCTAATGTATTTTACTATCAAAGCAGACGAAATCTTTGACGTAAACGACTTTATTACTAAGCAATTTAATAAATTAACACATCGAGAACAAACGAATAATCCAAATAAAGGTTCCGGATGGACATTTAAAAGTTGTAAACAACTAGTTTTGAGCCTTAACAAACACGAAATGATGAATGCAGGATCATACATCGATTTACCAAAGAATATCAAAGATAAAAAAGCTTGTATAAATATAAAAAATAGAGATGATTTTTGCTTTATTTACTCAATAAGATGTGCTATTGAAAAACCAGAAAGAGACTGTGAACGTGTAAAGCAATACGAAAAATTTGTGAATGACGAAATATTTTCAGGTTTTGAGTATCCAATGTCTCTGAAAGATATACAAATATTTGAAAAACGAAGCTACAATTCCAAGTATAAGTATCCAACAATGTCTATCAATGTCTACAGTTTTGATGAAAATATTAACATTGTTCCGTTACAAATTTCTGAAAAATATGACGCTGAAACAAACATTGATTTATTGTATGTTAAACAAGATGATAAATCTCATTATGTTTTGATAACCGATTTAAATAAGCTTGTTTCTTCGCAGTTGTC
The DNA here is from genome assembly GCF_021130785.1 of Homalodisca vitripennis. Taxonomy (NCBI): domain Eukaryota; kingdom Metazoa; phylum Arthropoda; class Insecta; order Hemiptera; family Cicadellidae; genus Homalodisca; species Homalodisca vitripennis. The sequence continues at coordinate 133,906,805 of NC_060212.1, forward strand.
TAAACATAAAGAAAGAAAATTTTTGTGTAGAAGATGTTTAAGCCATTTTTACAAATCTGGAGATTTAACAGATCACTTAGAAATTTGTAAAAATCATGAAGTTTGTAAGCCAATTATGCCATTTCCAGGTCAAACAACTAAATTTACTAATTATCAAAAGAAATTTAACCATCCGTACGTAATTTATATGGACTTTGAGAGCATATTAGAAAAAATTCCGACATGCAAGAACAATCCACAAAGATCGACTACAACCAAGATTCAGAGGCACATTCCTTATGGTTTTACTCTATATTTAGTGTCGAATGTGACCAATCGCATGTACAAACCGATATGTTATCGTGCCAAAAATGAAGAAGATTTGAAAAACGTCCCGACAAAATTGTTTGAAGAACTCAATAAATTATCGAAATACATAGCAAAAAAATATAATTCTAAGAACATGAAACCTATGAAATTGACAGAAGAAGAAGAAATTTCGTATCAAAATTCAAACGTTTGTCATATCTGTGAATGGTCTGCTTATGATGTTGGGTCAATTCAGTATGGTTTTACTCCTGATAGTTGGAAAGATAAGAGTTATAATAAAGTGAGAGATCATTGTCATTTAACCGGCAAGTTTCGAGGCGCAGCTCATGCATGTTGCAATCTAAATTTGAAATTTCCTCAGAATATTCCCGTTTTCTGCCACAATATGTCAAATTACGATACTCATTTGTACATAAAAGAATTGGCTAAACAATATGGAAATGTTGATTTGATTGCAAACACCGATGAAAAATATATAAATTATTCTGTAAATTCTGGATATGGCTATGAATTCGAAGGTGATAAGCCAAGAAAATTCATCAAGTTTTCGTTTGTAGACACGTTCAGATTCATGGCCTCGTCTATAGAAAAGTTAGCTAAAAATCTAAAGAGAGAAGACTTCAAACATACAAATCATTTTATACAGGATGGACTGAATGAGATAATAGATAGACAACCAAATGACGACGACGAGATTTTTAAAATTCTATCTGGAAAAGGAATATTTCCCTATGAATTTATCGACAGTATTGAAAAACTTGATTACACAGAAGAATTGAGAATTCAAGATTTCTATTCACTTTTGACAGACGAGAGCATATCTGAGAAAGATTTTCAACACTACTTAAATGTTTGGAACAAATTAAAAGAGAAAAATCTAGGAAATTACTCTGATCTCTATAACATTCAAGATGTTCTATTGCTCGCTGATATCTTTGAAAATTTTAGGAATATTTGTTTGAATTGCTATAAGCTTGATCCAGCACACTATCTAACAGCTCCCAGTCTTGCATGGGATGCTATGTTAAAATTAACGAAGATAGAATTACAATTAATTAGTGATTATAATATGTATTTGATGATCGAAAAAGGTATTCGCGGAGGCATTTCTCAGTGTATTAAACGATATGTGAAAGCAAATAACAAATATTTAAAAGATTTTGATAAGACAAAGCCCGAAAACTATTTACTCTATCTCGATGCTAATAACCTTTATGGGTATGGCCTCATGCAAAGTTTACCATACGGCGATATCAAGTGGATGGATCCTAAAACGTATACAAAAGAAGAGTGGCAAGAAACAATTTTAGAACTCACTGGCGACGAAGATTATGGCTATATTCTCGAAGTCGATCTTGGATATCCAACAAATTTACACGAACATCACAAGGATTTACCTCTTGCTCCAGAACATTTTAAAAACAAACTTTGCACAACTCTACTGGATAAAACTGAATACGTTGTTCATTCGAGAAATTTGAAGTTCTATTTGGAACAAGGTATGATTTTGAAACATGTGAATAGAGTTATTGCATTCGATCAGAAGCCTTTTATGAAAGAGTACATTGATTTTAATACTAATATGAGGACCAAAGCTACAAGTGATTTTGAGAAGGACTTTTACAAGTTAATGAACAACTCTGTTTTTGGAAAAAGTATGGAAAATGTGCGAAATAGATGTGATATCAAACTCGGTAATGAAGAATTTTCAATGAAACATGCCAAGAAGACAAATTTCAAATGCTTCACTATCTTTGACGACAACTGTATAGCGAGTCACATGTACAAACAAAAGGTTAAATTTAACAAACCGATTTACATAGGATTTTCAGTTCTCGACCTCTCAAAATTGCTAATGTACGAGTTTTATTACAACAAATTAAAGAAGTTTGATCCAGATTTGAATCTGTGTTACATGGATACAGACAGTTATTTCCTAGAATTGAAACGAGATCCTTTTAAAATTATTAAAGAAAATATAGATGACTTTGATACAAGTGATTATCCAAAAGATCACGAATATTTCACTACTAAAAATAAGAAGGTAATAGGGAAATTCAAAGATGAGTTAAATAGCGAAGTTTTAGAAGAATTTTGTGGTTTAAGGTCTAAGATGTACTCGTACAAATATCTAGACAAAAATCCAGTTAGGTGTAAAGGAATTAAGAGAAGCGTTGTAAATAAAACAATAAATATCGAAAACTTGAAGAGATGTTTGTTCGAAGATAAAGAAGAATTTAGGGAGATGACAGTAATCAAAAGCTATAAACATGAGTTGTACACCGTTACTATAAACAAGTTAGCACTGAACGCTAAAGATGATAAGAGAAATGTCCTAGAAAATAAGATCGATACAGTACCGTATGGATATAAAGGCGAAGCAAAATCTGATATATTAGACGAATTAAATAAACTTGGAAACTTTGAAAATTGAGAAATAACCGGAAGTTTTTACGAATATGAATTGAAAAAGTCAAAGCTGTAATTTTTTCTATATAAATGGAGGCCCAAAAGAAATGTATAAAGTGTCAAGAATTTAAAGATTTGTCGAAGTTTTTTCAAGATAAGACTAGAAAAGATGGATTATGCTATTATTGTAAGGATTGTAATAAGAAATATAGAAAAGAATTATATGATAAAATGGAAAAATTAACTTTAGAAGAGAAAGAGTGCACACGGTGTAAAAAGGTTAAGAATATTTCAGAATTTTATAATCTCCATTATAGTAAAGACAACAAACAAGCATATTGTAAAGATTGTGCTAAACAAATCTTTGCTAGACCAGTTCTTTGCGTATGCGGAAGAGAAATTCAACATTTCTATAGTCTTAAAAGACATTTACAAACAAACTATCATAATTCGAATGTTTAACATTTTCATCATGTAATTTAGATATTCTATAAATCAGTCGTGATTCTACCATATTTGTAGTAAAATGATTTCCGTTGTATAAAATATTCAAAGATTCTTTCATTTGGTTATACAGATTGATAGAATTTGGTTCGTCATCAATGAACAAAATCTCTAATTCAGGATAATTTATTTTTAGATGTTTTAATCGGTTTGGTATTTCTCGTTTCTGAGCTCTGATAACGTAATAAGGCCATTCCCACATGTGATTCTTCTTAATTAACACAAAAACATGGTGTTTTTTCTTATCAAAATCTTTACATACCATATCTCTCTTCATTAATTCCATTCGCAATTCTTGATTCTCTATTTTCAATGATTTCATTTCATCTTTAATTTGTAACTGTTTTATTTCATCTTTTAACTGCTTATTTTCGTTTTCAAGTTTGTACTCGCCATATTTTCTAATACTCGGTAAAACTTCTTCTAAAACCCAATTTTGAAACGTTTCTGCAATCTTCATTTTAGATTTCAGTATTAAAGAATATATGCCTGGTTCATTGATGAAAATAGTGTCTGGATGTAATTTTTGTAAGAGTCGCGATTCGATACCCTTGTCAGAATCTATGTTTTCAAAGCTTTTTTTGTATTTTTCTTTAACATGATCTATGATAGCTTGTCTCGTATTTTTAAATTCCAATATTTCTGCAACATCTTTAGCCTTAAACCAAAATTCATTATTTTCGTCAACAATTGTAAAGATATGTTTGCTTTTAAATCTAAGTTGATTATTGAGTAGGTCTACAACTGACTCCATTTAGATAGAAAAGAAATTTAACTAGTAATTTTTATTTTGAGAATGAAGGCCAGATTCATTGATAAAAACAGTGTCAGGATGAAGATTGTTAAGGGGCCATTCGAATAGCCCCTTGTTTTTTAAGTAAAAATATTGAATTTTGTCATCATCATCAACTCATTTTTATTCCTTTTTCAATCTTAAATATATTGTTGTTTTACTCTCATTATTTAATAAATTTCCCTCAGAGTCTTGTATAGTTAGAACGATTTTTTGAATTCTTTTAATATTTTTTCTAATTGGAATATAGTCTATTTCATTCGGTTTTTCACTAATTTTTGATCCATAAGCAACATTTGGGAAAAAAGTGTACAAAATTTCAGATTCTTTGTGAAGATGTTCGGTATGATTTTCAAAACTAGGTTCAACGAGATTGCAGTGCACTTCAATTACATCAAACGGTCTAAATTTTGGCGTTTTATTTCCTAAATATACCTGATTTGGCCCAATAGTTTCTTGAACAAACCCTAACAAATCTACAATAATTGCTGAAAACATTATTCTTACTGGTGATTTTATTTGAATTTTATTAGAGAGATAATTTTTTTGCATTTCAAACTTGTTTTCGTCAAAGTTTAAAGATTTATCTGATTGTTTGAATGTTTTCAGATAATTTTTAAGGGAATTTTTTATTTGATCGAAAGTATAATATCCTTTGTTTAAACCATAATATTTTGTTATATTCTTCTCACTAAATCCTATACAATAAGGAGAACTTTCACTAATATTTATTACAAAATTGTCAGAATAAAAACCGCTTAAACCGATAAAATAATTTGATTCTTCCTCTAAGTGTATAGGATGTTCCAAGTTTAAAACTAATTTAGAGCTTTCTGAAGTCAACTTGAACAGCTTCATTTTCGCAAGCGTTGCTTCAAGATGAAAATCTTCTATTTAAATGGAGAAATTTTTAAAGCAAAAAGATCAGATAAAACTTCAAACGTTTGAAGAAAATAAGAAAGATCAACCAATCAGATTGTTAATTGTTGGTTCAAGTGGATGTGGAAAAACAACTTTATTATTGAATTTTATCTACAATAGGTTGATTCCTTATTCCAATTTGTATGTTTTTAGTAAATCTTTAGAACAAGACGCCTATAAAAAATTACAAGAAAGATTTGAAAATATTGAGAAAAACTTAAACAAAAAAATATCACATTTTTATAATGCTTCTGAGGACATAGTTCCGTTAAGCGAATGTAAACCCAATTCGTTAATCGTTTTTGATGATTGTATTTTAGAAAATCAAGACGTTATTAAGGAATATTTCGTAATGTCCCGTCACAAAAACATATCTTGTATCTATCTTTCTCAATGCTTTTCAAAGGTTGATAAACAAGTTATTAGAAATAATTTGAATATGTTGTGTGTTTTTAAGCAAGACGATCACTATTCGAGAAAGATTTACAACAATTATGTGGGATCTGATATGAGTTTTAACCACTTTAATGAATTGTGTGATAAAATTTGGAAAGAAGACTATGGATTTTTAACTATTAATCTAACTTTGAAGCCTAAAAATGGAAAATATTTGAATAAATTTTCTAACATAAATGCTGCTCAGTGGTCTGACAAATCTACTTGATAAAATATTTGTTACAACTATTTTTATATTATCTTTAATTTTTATTTACATTATGAAAATAACAGAAAAACGGTAAATCTGTTCACGTTCCACGTTCACGTTCATGTTTCACGTTCACGTTCATGTTTCACGTTTGTGTTTCACGTTCGTGTTTACGTTTCACGTTCATGTTTCACGTTCGTGTTTACGTTTCACGTTCATGTTTCACGTTCGTGTTTCACGTTCACGTTTTACGTTCCACGTTCACATTTCAAAATTTTTCTAATTAAATGGCGAACGTAACTTCTGAAGAAGCGAAAAAACTTGATCAAATCGAAAAGAAATTAATAAAAGAATTTAAAGAACAGATTCGAATTGATGAAAAAGAACAAGAATTTATTCAAAAAATCAATCAACCTGTAACTTCTGCAATAAAAAATGTTGAGGGCAAAATTGAAAATGTTTTAAGCGATAATCAAAATTTGATGAATTTGGTTCCAGTTGTACGACAATTTGCTGATATTTCGATTCCAGAATCTGAGTTTGAATTGCCAAAATTACCATCTTCAACACCATTTAGACCTCGAATCATTGAAGACTCTACCATAGTTGAACCAATAAGTCCTGGAACAACGGATATAATAATTGGTGAAATTGGTAAAAAATTTCTTCCTAGAGCAAAGGATGATAAATTTGGTTTGTATTGGGACAGAAAAAAGAAAAGTTTTATGATTGGAAATTTGCCCGTGAATTTTGAGCATAATGATATCATTATTAATGAAAAAACATATGAAGGAACTCAAGGTTTATGGAGATTATTAACAGGCACTGATGTTCCAAAAGACGGTTTATATTCTGAAGAAGACTTGAAAAAGTATACTGAAATTTTATGGAAATCTGATTCAATTTACAAAAGTAATGATCCATCAACTAAGAAACCAAAGTCAAGTAAAGGTAAAAAATATCTCAATTTGATTAAACCAATTTGGGAAAAACGAATCGAAGGATCAGGTGTAAGAAAATACAGTGATAATAAGATTGAATACAGATATATCGACGATTTGACAAAACTCGATGGAATTATTAATTATATTTATGCTCAAGAAAAGGCTGGAAACAACAATTTTTTGAACGAAAAGAAAGCGATTAAAGATTTTATTTCGAACAAACTTGATGAAATGATTGAAAAACCTGATGGAATTAAATATTTAAAACGAGTTTTGCCGGCAATAAGTTCATCTATGATTGAGGGTAGTGGACTTTTGAATGATTTTATCAACAATTTACCTTTTGAATTACACGTACCAACTTATCAGTATCTGGGGCCTGGCACAAAACTCGAAAAAAGACTAAAAAGAGGAGATCCTGGTATAAATAAATTAGATCAAGCTGCTATGGAACACGATATTTTTTATGCAAAACATAGAGACACAAATTCCAGACATATCGCAGATAAAGTTTTGCAAGATAAGGCAATGGATAGATTTTTATCAAAAGATGCTAGTTTAGGTGAAAGATTTGTTGCGCTTCCAACAGCTGGAGCAATGTTTTTGAAGAGAAAACTAGGAATGGGAATCGAAGAGAACTTGAAATTTTAACTATATAAATGGAGGTGAACGTAAACTTCAGCAAAAATCAGAAAGAAAAAATAAAATCCGCTTTTAAGAAGAAAATACCCGTTAGTATTCAATTTAAAATAGATCAACTAAAAAATGGCGAAGATAAGATATTTTTAACAAATAGACAATACAATAAACTCGAAAAACATAAGAAAAACAATAAAGGAACCAGAATAGAATTTTCTTATAATCAGTTGAAAGAACTTAAAAATGGTGGACTTTTGAAAGATTTATTAGATTTTGGAGAAAATATTCCAGTTGTTAAAAATGTTGTTCCTTATGTTCGTAAAGCTGCTCCAATCATTAAAAAAGATGTGATTCCTATTGTTCGAAACATTTTAAATTGGTTAGATAAAGAGTTGGAAGATGTTACAGGATCTGGATTAGATGAAAAAACTTTGAATTACGTGAAATCAAACATTGAAAAAAAAATTTAAACCTTTAACATTCGGGGAATTGGAAGAAATCTGCAAAAATATTAAACATTTTAGAGGAATCTTCATGAGAGATACATTACCTGAAAAAGTTAAGAAATTTGAATGTGGAATTGTGAATTTAGACTCGATTATGGGAAGTGGAACACATTGGATTTGTTATTATAAAAATGATAAGAGTGCATATTATTTTGATTCGTATGGAAGAATTGAGGACAAACCACCTATAGAATTGATTAAATATTTGAAAAAATCAAGCGTCTACTACAATGATTCTCAGATTCAAGACTATAAAGATCCCCCAATTTGTGGTCATTTATGTGTTTTTGTTTTGAATGAACTGAGTACTGGTAAAGATTTTAAAGAAGTTGTTAACAAATTATTGCTTAATAAATATGGATTCACAAAATATTTTTGACGTATTTGGAACACAAATTATTCAAAATGTAGATAATAGTTTGAATTTTGATAGTTTGAGAAATGAGTTTGATAACAAGTTAGAAAATGTATTACAAAACCTTCCAGATTCAGATATGTTTGCTGTCGAGATTGAAGATTTTAAAGCAGAATATGATAACAAACTTGCAAATTTCATGAGTTCAAATGAAGTTGCTGATAAAATAAAAACATTGGAAAAAGAAGTTGATGATGGTGTAAAAAAATTATTTACCAATTTAATGTCTCATATCGAAAAAGCTGATGAAATTACTGAAGCGATCAAAGTTGAAAAGAATTATGTTAGTTTGGCTAATAAAAAAAGAATTGTCGGTGTTCGACCTGGTATTGACAAACATGATGTTGTTGTTAAAGAACAAATTTTAAAACCTCTAAAATTATCAGAAAACATCGATATTGTTGATTTACATGATCCAAATGTTAAAAATGCCTTAGATTTTAAAGGAAAAAGAATTAGCGGTGTTAGTAAAGGAATTAATCCATTTGATGTTGTTGTAATGATTCAATTAGAAGATCCTATTAAAATGTTTAATGAACTAAAACAAAATTATGAGAATCATAAACAGCATGTTAAAGATTTTACAACAGAAGTCTATGAAAAACTTGAAGAAAGAAGTAAAAGATCTATAGAAAATTGTGATGAAAAATTTACAAATTTTGAGGAAAATTTCAATCTATATAAAGGCGATCTTTATGGAAAAATAACAAACTTTTTGGAAGATTTCGCTAAATTTCAAGAGGGTTTTAATGAAACCGATAGAAAAAATGGTGAAGTTTTTGAAAGAGTAGTTACTAATCAATCTTTACTTCATGATAAATTAATTAAACTAGAAGAAAACTTTGGCGAAATTAATGAAAAAGTTATAAAAAATAAGCAGTCTTTTGATAAGTTTAGTTTAGATGCCACAAAAACTTTTGAGAATATTGATCATAAACTCGTTGAATACAACGATTTATATCTCGATAAAGTAAATAAACTAGAAGAAAACTTTAATAAATTTAAAGAAGATGTCGATAAAACTTTTGAAAACATCGACAACAGATTTAATGGAGTAGGTGGTTACGATGACTAATTTTCCTTATATAAATGGCGCTCATATATTGTTTGAGATGTAAAGAGAAAACTGCCACAAACGATATAAAATACTATGCAAACATTAACGGAGTTAAGAGAATATCTGGAAAATGTGCTGAATGTAACTCAAAAAAGAGCCAATTTATAAAAACTTGATTTTGAAATTTTTTCTTAATAAATAGAGATGGCGGGACATTACAGTGCTTTCGATCTTTTTATAATGCAACACGAAAGAGATTTGAAAAAAGAACATTGGGATGACATTTCTCAAAAATATGAATTATCCGAAGATATGATGAGATTATACGTAAACAAATTGAATTGGTATAACATTGCAAAATATCAAACTCTGTCCCCAGAGTTCATTCAAGAAAATATACATTATCAATTAAAAGATCATATGTCTGTTCTTTGTCTCTATCAACACTTGAGTATAAAGTTTTTGGATGAAAATAAAGATACAGTTGATTGGAACAATATTATAGATAGCGGTTACCATCCTGTGCAAATTTTATTGAAATATGTGACCGAGATCGCAAAATTTAAGGAAGAGAATCCTGAATATGACGAAGTAGATCATTAAAAAATGACTCTAATCTTTTTAATTATTTTACTAAAATTTATATCTTTTCTTATAAAAACGTACATTAGATCGATGAAAAAATGATACATGATGTTTAAAATTTCTAAATTTTCTCTTATTAAATGGCGGACTACAGAAAATATGCTAGTGATATTGAAAGGGCGGAGTTTAAAAATTTCTATCCAATTAGTAAACAACATTTGAATGAACCGAATAAAAGAACTGAGTTTAATATTGATTTTGGAGATAACTTTTGCTCGTCTAACTTCCAGTTTTATATTTCTGGAACTTTAACAAAACAAGATGGTCAAGCATATCTTGGAACTGATAATGTTAGATTAATCGATAATTTTATACCGTTTTTATTTTCTAAGATTGAAGTAAGAAAACACAATAAATTGATAGAAGAAGTCGAAAACTGTGGCCAATTAAGCACAATTAAAGGAACTATTTCGTATTCAAAAAGTGATGTTATTTCTCAAACTTCTAATGGCTTTGAATCAGATTTTAAATTTGGTGTTTTTGAAGCAGCTGGAAATTTATCTCATTTTGGATTAGGATTTTTTGAAAATGTTACTATTCCGATCTATAAAGGAGGATTTTATCTAAGTTTTATAAGAGCAGAAGACGATGATGTGATTCTGAAGACTGCAACTGGAAATGTTATGCCTGTTGATGGAGAAATAACAATTACAGTTTTTTTTATTAGAGTTCCAATGATTGATTATAAAATCACGAGTAAAATAAGGTTGATTGATGAAATTACAAAAAGTCAAAACATTATGTTTAATTTTCTAGATTGGCAATGTATTGAACAAAAAGGTATTTCCGGAACAACTTATTCGTTCGATATTACAAATATTTATAGAAATATCTTCAATCCCAAGTTCGTTATTATAGGTTTTCAAACAGATAGACAGAATAATCAAGAAAGAAATCCTTCAAAGTTTGATAGTTTGGATGTAAAAAATATCAGAGTAAAATTGAACGGTTCTTATTATCCAGATGAATTACAAAATTTAAACATTTCCGGAGGTCTTTTCAGAATCATGTATCAGATGTATCAAGATTTTAAGAAAGTTTACTGTAATAATAAGGAAATGTATTACAATCCTAAAGAATTTTTAGCGAATAGACCTATTTATGTCATTGATACAACAAAGAGTTTGACAAATATTTCTGGTTCAAAGAACGATATAATTATCAATATGGATTTTCAAAAAGCTGTTACAAACGCGATTTGTTATGTTGTTGTTGTCTCTGAGAAATTTTTAGCCTATGATGTGATTAAGAACGATATTAGAGAAATTCAGTAAAAATCACGTTATTTTCACTATTATTCATCGGATAATTTTAAAACTTTACAGAATTGTTAAAGACATTGATATAAGTATTCATTTTTAATTTCAAAAGAATATCTTAAAAAATGGGGATGATATTAACAAAAAACTATTCCAAGGTCATCTTAAGGGTTGGACCGGAAGTTATGATTTTAAAAAATACTTTAATATTTACTGATCCTATATACCAAATTTCAGCAAAAAAGCTCCAATAGTTCTCGAGATATAAGAGTTTTAAGATAAGGGATGATTGGGGTAGTTTTTGAAAATTTTGTTATTTTCATGAAATTTTAAGTTGAACTCGCTTGTTTTTGAAGTTTCAGATTTTTCTGATAATTTTTTTAATTTTTTTATGAATATTAAGAAATAGGGGATGATTTCACCCTTATGGATAAGTTAAGTCGAAAGAGTTAAGTATTTACTATATGTGTACCAAATTTCATTAAAATCGGTTGAGTGGTTTTTGAAATATAAAATTATTAATAAACTTGTAAACTAGCAATCCTAATTGTAAAAGTGAGAACAACTTATATAGCAGAGATATAGCTTATATCTTTCGAGACTCTCCGTAGCTCAGTTGGTAAGACGCTTGCCTTCAAAGCCTGAGGTTCTGGGTTCAAATCCCAGAGCTTCAGGCGCGCTTTTTATTGAGGAAGACATGGTTGTCGTTCAGTGGTTGGGGACAAGTCTTTACACGAGTGGCCATAGTGTAATGACTATAGAACAAGCCGAGTAATGACAACTGTGGTTGGCGCGCCATTTGCTTCCTCACCTTTCCACTTCATTCCTTAATTCCTTCTCTTCCTTAATTCGTACATTCCTTCTCTTCCTTAATTCGTTCATTACATTCATCATTCACATCATTCATTAATACAACATTACACTTACAAAACACCCGACACAAATTCCCTAATTGTATCTCTCCATCAACTTCTACACAGTAGTTACCAAAGAAAAATGAGACTTGGGAACAAAAAAATTCCAGAGTCTAAGACCCGAATTACAGCTCCTAGCCATTAACTTGGTTGGACAGTAGCAGTGCAGGGCCAAGTCTCTAAACAATAGACACCGTAGAAGTTGAATGTGATGTGATTCCCCATAGCGCAAACACGCACACTAACAACACTACACCAAAGACACAATCATTCATTTTGTCTTTTACAATAATTGATGATGTTCATATTATTCTCTTTCATTCCTTCTAAAACTTCAAAAATATACTCTTTCGCTGATGAAAAATCTCGATTTCTTCCGGAATAATCTTTGTAATCATAGACAAAATATCCTAAATAGTTGAATAATAAAATAAAATCATTTCTTTTTATCTCGGTAGTTGAAATATAAACATAAACATTTGCGTTGAAAAATTTATATCTCGGCAGACTTAGTTCCATAATCTCCATTTATAAAAAAATCTTTTTGTTTAAATGGAAGAGTATAATGCCAACTGTTACAAGTGTTCTAATAGAGGAGAAATTATCGATAAAAGATATTTAGTTTGTAGAGGTTGTAATTTAATTTTGTTAGAAAGACCTAAACCTAAGAAATTTCGAAATAAATTAACACATTTGAATAACCTGCTTACAAAATTGCAATATGGAGACAAGAAGCAAACAAAATTTGTTACAGAATTTAGAAAACAGAATAAAAATTTTTACTTATCTCTTGGAACCATTGACAAAATTATTTTCCTTTTCAAAGAATACATTAGGTTTGTAGGTATCGATACACACGTTTATTATGAAAAGATATTACCTGTATTTTTTCATTATCTGGATGTTGAATTTGTTTATGATTTTGAACCAGAAATCCTCGATGATTTTATAGTACATTTGGAGAAATTAAACGAAGAACCTCTTGAAAAGAATGCGGTTTTACTCACATTCTCCCCGACTTCTCGAGTGAAGGTTAGCGAATTTCATTTTTTCCGTCTTTAAATTTTTTCTATTTAAATGGAGTTCTTGAAAGAGTTAAATGATATTGGAGAATGTAAGTTTAAAGAGTATAAGAAGTTAAATGAATTGGAAGAAAATAAGAAATACAAAATTTTGAATTTGGAGAAAATGAAGGATAAATTCGGGTTTACAATAATTGCCGAGTTGGAAGATTGTAAAGTACACTTACCGAACAGATTTTTGACTGTTTTGGATGAAAAAAAGATTAAAGAATTAAACAAAAATGAAAAATTACACTTGGTTGTTACTGGAAAGAAGACTATAAAAGATAAAGAAATTATAACAATTAACTTTGTAGAATAAAGTCTTAACTCTAAAACTTGCAGTCCCTCCCCACGTCATAGTACTGTTTTGATAACCATAGTTGGTGTCTTTCTTCATAGGAATCACATGGAATATTATCTACAGTAATACCTTTTGTTTCACACAAAATGTGGCTATATTCTATAAGAAAAATTCTATAATGCTCTTTAATGAATTGTGTTGATAAATCTTGATACTTACAAAAATTCCTAAGAAATTCATCAATTAAGTCTTGATTATCTTGAAAGGACGTATAATATGGGGAAAATGTCATAAAAAAACGATGAAAACTCTCTGTTTGTTTATTTTTTACTTTCTTTTCAATATCTTTCGTAATTATATTAAATATATAATCCCTTATTTTTTTAGTTTTTTGTGTGTACACGTGTGCAGTTTTCGTTCTTTCTGCAAAAGACTCTACAAGTTCTTTTAATTCTGTTTCATTTAAAGACGGTATCAACTGTTGTTGAGAATAAACCGGCAATTCACTGAATTCATCTTTGTTGCACTGTTTTAATGCTAGAAATTGTAGAGACTTTGGTGAGTTCATGTTGTTTATTTAGTAGAAAAGTTTTTTATTAAAGTACAGTATGTTTTTAGTAAAAATGTTTTAAATTGATTAAATTTTATTAAGATTTCGAAGATTTTTCCTTTATTCGTAGCAGATTTGACAACATTTTACAAAGCACAGCTTAAGAAAGTAGAAGCAAACAGCTGTAGATTTGGTTAATTTTTCATTCCTCAGAGTAGATAGTAATGTACCGATCGCTTTTGGAGACGAACGACTGTAGATTCGGTTAATTTTTCATTGAGATTTGCTGTGTTATTTCTCAGCTTCCTTTATGGTACATTGAACAGTATTTTACATTGCTTTTCGGTCGGCTCCGAAAGTGCGCCAGGAACCCCATATTACTATCTACTTATATATATATATATATATTGTATACTCTTATATATACTGATAAATTTAATAATTGCAGATAAAATATTTGATTCACTATGACCTTTGATATACAAATTTGATTCATATTGATATATTAGTCATTTTAGGAGATTAATGATTTCAATACTGATTGGACCATCAGATGTTATCATTGCTGGCCATTATAGATTGAACATAAGTCACTACTGATAGGATATTACTGACTAGGATACTATTTAGACTAAATTGTAAAAATAGTACTTATTAAAAAATGCAATTTAAGTTTGATACTTTAAAATAACTTCCTTCAAACTGTGAAGGATGGGGATTTTTTCTTGCACGTTAAAGATCAATTTTAAACAAGTATACATGATGTTCATAGACTTACACACATTTAACTTTTACATTGAGTCAAATTTAAACACGTGCAGTACCTGTCACAAGACGCCCCCAAAAGATTGTTACGCAATTTATACAGTTCCCGGCTGCTATAAATGAGGGGAAACTTCCTAGATTAAACCTTTCCTACCATTCATTATCAGCTCCCCCTGTGTGTTCATCACCATTTCTGACACCTTCCCCTACAAATTATATCCTAATCCGTGCGATCCACATAACCTGAAAGACGTTTTAAAACAATCGCATTGTAATGTTGCTTCAATGTAAAAACATTTCTTATTGTCATTACTTTTGATTAAATTAATTTTATCTTACAAACTAAATAACTATAAGTACTTTTCCTCACGTTAGAAAACACGAAATTATTTTGACAATTTCAGATTTTCTTACATGTTATTAGTTTCTATCAAGTTCAAAGTTGTGTAATTAGACAAAATAAAAGGGAAAATATGGGAGTTTAAGAAAATAATTTAATTTTTACGCAGCGTTCTTGAGTTTATTAAAATAATTGAACTGAGCACTATTTTATATTAAATCAGCTAAAATGTCATAAATTTAACCCATTACCCATGACAGTGGAAAGTAAACAACACTTACCCACCATTTAAACTGCTAGTTACTTCCTTCAATATGTAGATGTTCTAATCGATGTCGCACTCTAGAGTAAAGGTGACGTGTCAATTTCTGAGCTATTCTTTTAACGTTCTGTAATTTTCTGCTTAACTTTTAAGTCTACCGAGTCAATATCATCCCTCCACTAGTGTCACAGGATATAAAAAACCGAGGGCTTTGACTGCTTAAGGTTCTGGGTATATATGGATATAGATTTTGCTGACCAAGAATTTTCATAATGTTAGGGCTGGAGGTTTCATTGTAAGCCATTCAATGAGATATGAATTTGATTAAATATTAAGTGGAATAATGGGATGGACAATTGTTGCAGAGCACCAAACCTGAATGGCGAGATTTTGTCAACCATCCCTGCAATCTGTTAAGGTCATTTACATTCATCCTTATTGCTACATCAGGAATTTTAATGCCAACCTTCATAATTCAAGCAGGCTACTCCACAGACTAACACTCTAGTATACAGGAATTATCATACTGACGCATGCCTGGAGTGATTAAATAATCCTGTCCGCTAGAAGGGCGGGCTAAGAATCCATATTTCAACTTTATTACATCACTGTTTTTTAACTGAATAGATTTATAGCAGCCACTTCTGAAGAGATTTATTATTGATTTATTCACATTATCGTTATATATTATTAGTTTATCATTATTGAAAACTGTTAGAATTTTTTTAAATCACATCCATTACTGTTAAAATGGTAAACAACTAGAATTAAGTTTTAATGTTTCTGTTCAAACTCCTGAAATAGTAAAAGTTCTTTTAAATGTTTTTTTACGCTCATTCATTGTGGTCAATGTATGTTTCAACTAATAAAGTATGTATTAGGTATTTGGCCGTTTGTCTCAAATCACTTCCATAATGCTATATCATCAATGGTAACTTAGAACAGTAAGTCATCATAGCGTGCATTAAGCAACTTAACAAAATTTATCCTCACTTGTATAATTAACATATTTAAAAAAAGGACCTGAATAGTAGTACGTTTTTATACAGTGATGTGCATTGTCTTTTACTCTCTCATTGCCTTAATAGGCTTTTAGTTGTTTTTGGCAGGCAGTCCTCCACTCAGATCCAAAAACACGAATCCGAATACACTTACTTGCAGTTCTGGTTATTACATTCATATTACGAGGTAAATTTAGTTATAACAAATTACCATTCAAAGTAATAGCACAATTCAGGTTTTACAAATAATACAATGAAAATGTTGAATTAAAAAGCTGAACCTTCTGAATTTATTTTCTTCTTCCTAAATTATGTAATAATTATAATAAACGCTATCGCACGGTTGATCTCGCCGGTTAGGTTAAGAATAGCCGAATTGTCACAATATTTCGAACAGAGCAAGACAGTTTGAAAGTGAAAATATTCCTCTCTGACTCAATGCTTTTAAAAGTTGACTCAAGTTTCGTCGATACCGTCACTCCTGGTTTGAACAATCTATCGTACATATAACCTAAGCATTACACGAAAAGAATTCTGTCGTGAGCCTTGGATATCCCCAGTCACGAGAACATAGTTTTTACTTAATAATGTAAATTATTTCCAATTTAATGTAAAAATATTTTAACCCTTTGAGTGACAACGTCCAATTTTACCGGACGACTAAAGTTGGCCGAAAAGTGCCGATTTTACCGGACGTTCGGGAAAAAGTCACTAAAAATTGTAACCTTTAATATTTTTTTAAATAATATCATATTGAAATGTTTGTGAAGAATCGTTCTTTTCAAAATAAATTGTTGTAGTACACTTCCGATCAAACTTTAAATTATGAAACTCACATATAAACATTTTTGGTTGCCATAGCTACCAGAAAACAATGTGAAATAGTTTCTTAAGAGTTGTATAACTTACTCATTATTGAAGATAATAATATAAATTTTTCAAGATTTACAGACAATTGCATACACTTTCCAGTGATATGGACTAAGAAAAGGATATGAATTTTTTTGGTCATAATAATTTGGTTGAAAAATGAAATTAAAAAATATTTTTGAATTTTTGTTTTAGGTAAGTCCATTTTTGGTATTCCTAAATTTAGTGTTATGGTCACTTTGTTATTTTATGGTAATTAAACAGAGTTTTCAGAGAAAAATAAAAAAGAATCATGTTGAAAGCTTATTAAATAATCAAACTGTGAATTTTTTACTAAAACCTTGCAAAATGCCTGAAAAAGGGCTGGCACTTTTAGGTACACCCACTAGAAAAATACCTGGCACTTTTCAGTTACCCACTCAAAAAATACTTGGCACTCAAAGGGTTAATGTCTTATTCATTTACCTAAAGGCATTTTTTGCTGAATTTGACTGTTAATAAGATACGTCGCCAATTTCCAACTTAATATGAATGTTTATTACCAGCCATCTAAATGAAACTATCGAATCCCGCGATTTTGGTATGAGGTTGTTACTGTGGATTTTCTATTGGATTTAAGTATAGGTAACTGATTTCTTCACTTATACTAATCTATTGGATTATATTTGGATTCCCAATGTATCGTGTTTTACACTTGTTCCTTAATAATATAACGCACACATACTTATATTTACTCAAAAACGCACGCACTGCACTGCTTTACTCAAAAAACAATAATCACAAAAAGATTAATTTTGAGAAATCTTCAAATTAGTTTTATTAAATTCATAATTTCATTGATAATTTACAAAATAATATAAATTGCACTCCTCGTTATATCCTCAAAAGCTATTCAAGAGGTAATATTGTTTAAAGTGGTTTTACGTTTTATTTAAAATATATAAATATTACTAGTGTTAGTATTAATTGCATTATAGAAAACTAGGATCTGACCTTGTTAGGAATGAGCGTTCTAAAAAAAGAACTATTTAAAGCACAAGAAACTTAAAAACAAACTGTGATGAAATGCTTCTTCTCTACCCAAGAAGGCAAGTTTGGTTCCATATCTTATATGTATTAATTGAACATTGTTTTCCACATTGCATTGGAATAGCAGTTTGGAAAGAAGAAACATATTTGAAAATAATACATCCTAATTTACTTGGTTAATTGTATTCTTAATTATTTATTGATACGGTAGTTCTTTGTCAAAAATGTAATATGGCAATGGACAATCATTTAAAACTATAATATAATTTCCGTTATTTTCCGTCGTTATGGTACGAAACGAAAAAATAGGTTTCTTTCACCTTTTTGGTTTTATGTGACTCACAGGATGTGCCGATATTGATTTTGTCCCTAATTTTTAACCTTCCTTAATACGTGTAGTGCTCTTGGTTCTGTGAAATTTCATCGTTTCCGTTAATTATGACAAATCTGACTTTGCAGGTATATACTTGGTTTTTTGACATGCACCATTCAGTTGTCACATTTAGACTGTAGCGTGTTTATAGACTATCGCCCAACATTATAGTGTTTAATGTTATGTGTATGTTGAACCTTGTATCTTAGGGTGTTTTCCACCTTAAGAAAAGGACAGATTTCTGTTCTCGAAGCGTTTTGTTCTATTTTTGTAGCACATAATGATGTTATGCAGTACGTAGGGCCTATCACTCAAATTTAAACCATTTATAAAAATTGTAACAATTTAAGATTTACACGTAACTATATAACGTTGTTTGTTAAATACCTTCCGCGGCTAATGGTAGATAGCATTTTTAAGATAGTAGAACTTTTTGGGTTATAAAAATATCTCGAAACTGTCAAATAAGTTGACATATTCACAGGGATTCGGCTGTTTAAGTGTAATGAACTCTAATTTGATTTCATTGATTATTAGTCCACCAGTAAAATAGTGCAAATAAAAATCGCCTTAAATAAATAGTTAATGAGATTATCAAGATCAAGTTTAGGTAAACGATTGAATATAAGGTGGGGACATTATACAGACCAAGTAAATAGCAAAACTTTGTTCAAATTTAGGATCTGACTTTCATAGGAAGTTACAATAATTTTTACTATGATGTACAAAAACTTCACGATCCAATTATTTAAAAATTTTAATACATATTTATGTTTTGATGAATTTAGGTATTGTTTATCAATAGATATGGAGCAAGAGGTACAATTTAAAACTTATTTTGAAATAAAATATAAAAAAAATTATATATTTATTGACATAAATGTTAGTAAACTTAAAATGTACGAAATTTGCCATGGGAAGTTGGTATTATAATATTATTACAGAGAACGTTAACTTGAAACAATTTACGAATGGAATACGAGCAGGAAAATACAACTAAGAAACTTTTTAAATCAAGTCTATGCTTATTGAAATGGTTTTTCACACAGAATTTGTTATGTTTGTACATAATTTGCAAACTTTACTTTAGTAGTTCCATACAATATCTGTAAAAAATGTAACTTCTTTACAAGTTATTAAGCTTATGGAAGTAATACAAAATACTCGTATTACATTATTTATTGTTTAATATCAATGAAATAACTGCATAAAGTACTTTATAAAACACCAACAAAAGATATTGCTACAGAAAAATTACAATTTCATTGTATTACATCTTGAGAATTAATTACTTTTTATTCAGTTATATTTATTATTTATGTTTAAGAAATCCATGCTTACTTTCACAAAACGTGCAATTTCTTGGATTTGCAGAAGAATATTATATGAGTTGATTTAATTATGAAGTTAAAAATATTATTTCAATTAATAACTTGAATTATTATATTTAGTTTTGACTTTGAACATTCTTTTCATGAAAGAACCTGGTACAAAAATACCTTATTTGAATATTTTTCTAACTTGTAGATTAGAATAAAATTTATAAACTAGGTTTGAAAATTATCAGAAATTATTAAACAAACGTATTTTACTAAACGGTGCGACATTAATCAAAAATTGAAATGCCTTTTTATTAAAATATTCTCAAATGTGTACTACGCACTAATGAAAAACTAATACAAAATATAGTGGGTGTACAAAAAATAATGGGAGGACAATTGTCTTGAGCACAATAGTGTCTGGAGAGCTTGAAGTGGAACACCAATTCCATTACAGCTCAGTTTTGAACCTTTTTGCGTTTAAAACGGAAGAAAGGTCTAAATACATCACTAACGTGAAAACACTGAATAACGAAGATCTAACTAGATATATTTATTAATCGCTTATCAAACTCGAGAAATTTACTTGGAATTATTACTAGAATTATGAATTTTTATAAATATATAATAAACGTTATTGAAATATAATACACAATTTTAGAATCCAGGTAAAACTTAGTAATTTCTCACCGAAGACAAGCAAAATAAATTAAACCACCTAGAATAACATATGTATACCGAGCTACTTGTCACATAGAATGTTGATTACCTACCCTATTTAGTTATATTTTTATACATAAAGTATAGTTCCTGTACTGAAATAAATCAATGCAACGACGTGCTTCGGTTGCTTCGGACTCAACAGAACGGGAAGTAAGTGTTATCGTACGGTCAGACGAACTGCCCTTTGACCTTTAGACACCAAAACCAACACGAACTAAAAGTGCCTAAGAGCAATATACAGTTATTGCACAGATAGACGGACTGCCCTTTGACCTTTAGAAACCAAATCCAACAGGAACTGAACGTTACTAGGTCCTTTCAATCTGAAGTTATCGCAGAGACGGATGGACTGTCGTTTGACCTTTAGACACCAAAATCAACAGGAACTGAAAGTTCGTAGGACCTTTCAATCTGCAGTTATCGCAGAGACGGACGGACTGCCGTTTGACCTTCAGACAAAGAAACCAACAAGAACCAAAAGTTCGTAGAACCTTTTAATCTAGAGTTAGGCTATCGCACAGATTTACGGCCAACAAAACGATTTTATGAGGGCCCTCTCGAGCTCTTAACAATTTCATCCCTAGGTATACTAGGTATTATATACTAAGGATGCAATATCAATAAAAAGTGTATATTTTGATTGAAATTACGTTAAGTACCTTACATTTATAACACCTGACCTAGTTAATATGTAAGAAGTAACATTAGAACAAAAAGTAATGTGTTGTATAATTTGATATTAAGGATTGTAATAAACGGGATAACATTATTCTTTAACAGTGAGTGTGAGAAGGTTATGATGGTTATGGTGGAGACACATATCAAATTACTGTGTAGAACTTTCAAAAGAGCTTCGAAAGTTTTATCCAAGTTAGAAGTGATGGAAGACTTCTATCTTTCAAACACCTGTGTGATTCCCTGTGACTATTCAAACCCTCTTGAAACACAAATATTTGACTGTGAACTCTTTTGAATACACATTTTAAATTTTGTATTCTTACTTAAAAATTTAACATTCCAAGATCAATTTGACGCATCGTTTTGGCGCTTCATCTGATAGTAGGTCTAAACTAAAAAAATATATACTCTCTATTATGTTTCATAAAATATAACTCGATGAGGCTCATTATATTGTATGACACAGGAACTAACGTCAAGTACATAAAATACCGAGCGCTGCGGTCGCCACGGCAACGGCCATATTATTGAAATACAAATATGCTAAAAATTTAACCATCTATTCCTATAATTTAATGCAAGCGGAATAAAATAATATACACGAGTTACCTAGAAAAAATTCGATTATTAATTAGTTATTAGTTATAGAATAATTTATTGTTTATTATTCAATTTTTTATATTTCTCTATCAGTGAAAATGTTTCCTTCTCTCGAATTTGTTGAGAAAATTTATTACAAAATAAGGTATTTCTAATTGTCGTAGCTGGATAATAATGGCAGATTCGTGTCTAATAAACGATATGTGATTGCAATAAACATACACACGTGGCTTGTAACCAATAATACGCGTATCTGTTATTGTCAACATTATGAGCTTCTCAAATAAAGGGTTGCAAGACTCAATACAATAAACTATAACGATAATAAACTGGTGAGATATAGTGTTGATAGTAAACATATTGTAGGAGTCACTGATACCCTATGTGGTTATTGTTTCCATTTTCAAAATAACGAAACGTCAAAATTGATGTAACACTTTTTGAACCGCGATGACGCCTTTGTAATTCGTTATAAATAATTTGTTTTGAACATGTACTTAAGTCTTTGTACGTCAAAACAAATATTTTATTGCTCGTAACAATTGCACATCGTATCGCAACCATCATAATTTATTCTAAATTTTAAACACTGACACCACACTGCCACTACGTCCAAACTTTTATAATTTTCATACATTCCAGTCTCATTCATCCTTCGCCAATCTCAACCCACTTCCAGCGCTGGAGTTAGACATCGAATTGGGCGATCTTCCAGTTAAACGCTATAAACTCGTCAACGCTGTAGAATGCATTTGACATCAGAAAGCGCTTCAAACGAGTTCTTGACGCCTTGGACATATTTCATGAAATCGGGCAATCTGTTGATGAAATAAACACCTACCTGCGAATTCAAGTGCTCATAAAACACCGTTTTGTGTCTTCCAGTACGGTAGTTATCTCTGCCTCGAGTCTCATACTCGTGTATGTCACGTCCCCTGAACATTTTGAATGCTGTCCAGCACAACTCTCTGCAATTCAACCTTCCAATAATACGAATCGCTTTTTTGCAATTTGAACACCCTCAGGAAATAAATGCTAGTACAGGCCCTCCACAACACCACTCCATAGGAAAGGCGGGTGTTAATGTGCCCATAATATGCCGCAGTCAATACCTGACTAGGGCAGTATCGGGTCAAGGACCTCAAAATATATATTCCTGAGGATATTTTGGTGCACACATGGTGAGTGTAATTGTACCGTTTTACTGGCACATGTGGCGTTAGCTTTGAAATTTAAATTTTTGTGAAGGTTCAAAAAAGGAAAAGAAAATCTTCTGAAATAAATAAAGTTCAAACTAAAATAAAACTTCTTTTTGAAAATAATTACTGGATTTAAAATTAAAATTAAAACTTCTTGATGACTCTTAAATTCAAACTTGTAATATATTCGTCACTCAAAATGTACAAAGTTCTTACAGCGTGTCTTTTATTCAATTTTAAAAATTCAAAACTTTCATCTGATCTGGCAATTCTTCACTTTAATTTATCTTCAAAATTTAATTTTTTTTTCGTTATTAATTTCTTTACTTTACTTTAAATATTACTTATTTTCAGTGTAGAATTTTTATTGCTGAAAGCATCTGTAACAACCACAAAACTCTTTTAGTATTTTTACATAACATTTTATATACATGTGCTCACTGCACCAACAAGTTTTATATTGCACAGATCAAAGGGACAAGTTCCTAAATTCCCATTAAATTTAATTTTTACAATATTTCTTTCCCCAAAATTATTTAAAATAATTAAGAATGAATATTGACTGGACTCCAGTTAAAAAGTTCACTTACCCGCAGGTTCGATGACGATTAGCATAAAATAACTCTAAGCACTTTCAAAGACTAATACTCGTTACTGCTACTTCCGATCAACTGAGACGGGAGGTACGGCATGTCTACCTCACCCCACCTCTCAATTCCGTTATCAAACACTGCCATCTGTGATGCGCGCCTCGCTGATAGCAGCCTCTTTCGTACTGTCCAGTCCTTATCATTCTTCTGGGCCTACTCCTTCCACCGGTAATCCAGTTACCCCAGAATTACAATTTAATATAATCGGTACATGATTATTCTATGTAAACCCTTGATAGAGGAGTATTCCAAGAAATTTTGAGGAGTAGACTTCTTCCAATATAGAATCTGCTAACATGACCGTTGACCCACATTGGGAGTCCACTGGGCGCAGTGCAAAATTCAGAACTTTGGATTTAGAAGAGTTTGTTTGTGTACGATTATTAACGTGTTACCAGAACTGTTCCTCCGTAAGAAGATATAAATGACAAATCCTGAAATAAAATTGAAACTGCGTGTAAAATTTAACGCTGGACTCAAAACGTTACTACCTTTCAATTTAAAGAAACAATATATACATTGAAAGTATATAAAAATTGGCCTGGCATAAGTATACATTTTCCAATATCAAAATACTGATGTCATAATGTGTTTTGTTTATAGTTCTTGATATTTATTAATGTTATCTAAAATTAGTTGTATCTAAAATTACCTACTTCAAAGTCTGCGCTGTAAGAGAGATTGGGTTGTTAATAAATACAACAGGAAATTAAAGTGGAAGAATTTCTATAGTAAACTGCAATGTATATATGGAACAGCAATTTCAGAATGTTCTATTCTCTCCAAATAACGACTGGCATATAAAATAATATCAACATTCCATAACGAAATCTGTACAATTTACGTTCAGCGTGTTCACAAACTAAATTACAACCAACCAACAAATCAACAAAATACGCTGCTTAAATCATGAACGTTAATGCCATCGTTAACTACATGCGAGTTGAAATTCCACTGTGACAAATGTTTGGCTTAGATTTGTTCCTAATTTATTTTAGTTAATCCTGCTTCAAAGGATTGTATGCTATTATTTATTCAGTAAAATTAATTATAAAGTATTTCCAGCTGTAAAAAGCATTATTTTAATATCACATATTGCTTTTAATCACGTATATCGTACAGTATCTTATATGCAGCACTTCACACACCCATAAAAACAAAAAAAGTAAGTATATTGAATTTAAGGTCGTGCGCGCGCGTGTCTGTTTGTGTTTTGTTTATAAGCAGATGAGAGTGCTAATGTTGATATTTTTTATATTTTATAATAATGGGCAAATAGTTAAAAACTTTACAACTATTATTATCTTCAAAGAGAGCGGCAGTAAAGACTCGTTTTACAGGTATATGGGACAGAGTTATTGTTAGACACGGGAGTGTGTTTAATGAAAACCCGAAGGTAACTAACTCGGCTCACGAGCGCTGGCCGCAATATCTCTACAGTTATCTCATCAACTGGCGTCATTACACAACTTTGGATATGTAAACAAACCACTGGGTACTTGTGCAACATTATTAGTTAGTCTTACACTTTACAACTGGAACAACAACAAGCTAATGTTTCCATTTCTGTACTTTTATTACAACATCACGACTATCAAAGGAACGGTAAAAATTGGTAACACTTCATATTTTAATTTTTGAACACTCGATAACCCTGCATAGAAACAAATATTGGCGTACACAGAGCTGGAATGATCGATGATAGCCCAAGTGTGATGTTTGTGTGATTTATGCACATCGACAGCATGAGTAGAAGTAGATCACGTAGTACTTACGCAGTCAATACTGTACATAATGTCGTATTACAATTTCATGACCGAAGGTAATAACCATACACGACTCTGTGACATTTGCAACTAGGACTAACCTGTCAACAACATATAGTGGTTACAGAAGTCAATAGCAGACATCATCGTTGGGTTAGTAAGATGCGTGCATGTTTTATCTTGTCTGGGTTGTCACGGTTCTAATACAGTAATACATGTACTGTTGATAATACGATTATTATAGCCTACATGCCGTGTATAGACTATACGTGTATGAGTCACAAAGTGTTATATAAAATCAATGACTAAACGTATCGATATACGACTACTGATATACAATACAAGACTGCCTGTATACAATCTATTATTACCATTTTCAAATCTATTTTTCCTATATAACATACTTTACTAGTCGTATGCAAATGAGACTACCCGCATATGAAACACATATATGTGTTGAGTCAGAATTTACTGAGTGAGACAAATTTTTCTATTCAAATTTCATGTTGATAATTCAATACATACCGAATACAGCTTTTTACCCTGCAGCACTTTTAACCATAATTGTGAACTAATATTTATTCCCAATTAACAGAGAGCATTAAAATTTAATTGATAAGAATAAAAAAAACTACATTATTATTTTATTGTATTCAGGTAGATACGGGTTTTTATGTGATGAACTCCTCAATATAGAGGAGATTGTATACCTAATATTTTTATTATTATCAAAATTAGGTAAGTAAAAAGATTTTTGAAACATTGAAACTGGTTGGAAATAAAGTAGACCCAAAATAATTACCACAACAATACAACAAACAACCTGGAGTACACAACATTAACTGTAATAACTGTGACAGCTATTATATTGGGCAAACTAGCAGAAATTGTAATACAGAAATTTTAATAGGTTTAAAGTACATATGCAAGCTTTGAATACAAATAATATGTCTACAATAAAATCAAATTGGTCTGAACATCTGTTACCATAACTACAAAAATATTTAAAAGAACGACAGGAAAGGGGAAAAATTACAACACAAAAAAGAATTACATATTTTTCTAAATTATAGTAAAAATTTTCGAAATATTCTATTTAGCAATCTAAAAATACAAAAGAAACCCCAATGTTTGATAAAAAAGAATACTAATCAAAATTACAACTGTATCATGATCAGTTTAAAATCTGTTTAAATGGTCCAAATGTGTATATTTAATTTCTTATTATTTGCTTTAGAGGTTTAGTATACACTGAAGATTGATTTATGTTGAAACACGTGTATGTCAATTAAATTTTTAAGGTGTTTTATTTCCCTAATTTTCATATTGCGTTTTTTTAAAAATCCATATATAATGATTAATGAAAAAGAGAAATTTGTAAAAATTTAAGATTACTTCTTGAACATTTAATCGATAAAGTACATGTGAAAATTACTTTCTTAATAACCAATAAAAAAATACTAAAAAGCTGATATTGCTTATGCATGTATTGAGGCATCTTGCATTACACTGTGACTAATACTACAGTAGTAAAATGTTAAGAGATTTAAAATTCTTCTTATGAGGCTACAATAAACATTGTTCAAAAAGTAGCCGATACTTAATGGGAAAACGTAAATTTTTATTATTTTTCGCTGCATTGTAATTTATTTATATTGGTACTAACTATCTTACCTCCATCATGAGTCTAGGGGAATATTCCTAGAATTTTAATTACAAAATAACATAACATTCTAACTAGAATATGAACACCATTTTGCACTTTTCCTAAACTAACGGAAACACACTTCTCTTGAAAATAAAACTATTTCCAAATTCCTTGTTTTGTCCGTGCATTGTCTACGACTAGCAGATCATTGTAAGTGAAATGTCTGATATCTTATAGGTCGTTATGGATTAGATGCCTATTTAATATTCGGATTTTTGGTTCTAAGCAGTATTGAGTACGCTACGGTTTTCTCTAATTGGATTAGTTACGTGGATGATCTGGTTTTCCCGGACTCTTTCGAGTTGAGTATAAAATGATTTGATTCTCTGCTTTTTTAGTACCTCGTTTTACTATCGTAATTTATTTTGTTTTCGTATTGAGATCTTTATAGTCACCTATTTATTATTGACCTTCTTATTTACTTCAGTAAATAATATTGTTTATAAAATAGTTATATTAACAAACACACCGATGTATTTGAATATCTGGGGACGCGACAGAATGTTACAAAAGGATTACCACTCTTTCCAACAAACTTCATGATTTGTGTAGCCATCTCACTTTAAAAAAATGTCATATGATTTTTTGCTCATTATTTTTACGAATTCGTTTACGCTGTATTTTCCTCCTTGTCATAATGTTAACAAGTAAGACTAATATCAAATTGTTTCTGTTTTTTAATTTTTATATAACCGTTTATTTGGATTCCTTGAAAGCAAAATCAGTATAGTTCTGAAATGGACTAAAAAGGAATCTGTTTACACAGAAATATTCTAAAAACATACTAACCAGAGTGCCGCACAAATGGACAGACAACGTCACGACTTTAAAGAGGACCAGTCGGCTTGATAATTAGAATCTAATTAATTAAAAGGTAATGTCAACAAAATGTCCTGAACATTTATTGGTTAATTTCATTCGTAAAGTGTGAATAACATAGATTTACTTATGAATAAATCAACAATTAGTTTCTTTCTAAACTAGTCATAACTTTGATATGTTAAATTATGAATGAAAGATCCTTGGTGTGGATTGTATTTAGAAAGTGTAGTAAATAAGCAACAATAATTAGCACAGTTTTGCAGGTATAACTCACAAATAATGGTGAGCAGGCTAAAACTTGTTCTCTGTACAAAGCCGATTACGTCATCGTGCCAACGGCGGTACACTTAATTCGGCGCTTTAACATATTGAAATCATTGGAAATTATTCCAAAATAATTATAAACCTAGTTATTTTAAAATTATTTACGTTGTTCACAGTATCAATTTAATCGAGCGTACAGTGATTTTATTATTAGATTAGTGCAGTGTATAAATAGTAGATCGCAGTAAAAAAACACATTAACTAAAAATAATTTTAGTTCGGTCCATACAATAATTAGTCTTTAATAGCTAGTTAGTTGTAGTTAGACATTAATTTTATACCTACAAAATTATTGAAATTAAATTAGGCTATTGCCATTTATACAATTTAATGTAAATAAAAGTCGTTTGACAGGTATTTGGTCTTCCGATCATATGTTAGTTTGCTTATTTAAACGCATATGTGACAGATACGGCCAAATAAAAAATAATTGAATCGGAAAAAGTGAGCGCTCTGTGGTGTAATGGTAGCACATTCACCCAGCAAGTGAGAGATCCGGGTTCGACTCCCGGCGGAGCAAGTACTTTTTGTTATTCAATGTTTATTGAAATTAAATGAGGCTATTGCCTTTTATACAATTTATTATATATATATTGTTTTTTGTACAACTTTGTATTCTGCATAAGAAGTGCCTTCAAAATATATTTTAGCAGTCACAATTTCGCAGCAATTGTAGCACACACCACACATCACACACGGTTGTTGCAAAGAATCATGAGCCACGACGTGACGTAATCGGATTACTTTGATACAGCACGGGGGCAGGGGCTGGTTTTAATAAGGAACAAGTGTTTGAAATAAATAAATACATTCAGTAAATCTTGGTAAATCTCCACAGGTCATAATTGTTGGAATAATGTGTATGTTCGTTTTAGTCGAAATAGTTAAATTAGTTTTCGACCGTGATGCAACATTAAAGTATTTTATATTTTCTTTCAGGTGAGAAGGGGTCAAGAATGAAAAGAACTTTCCCTAAATCTACACACTTGTGGTATATATTTGTTATATTAAAATATTTATTTTATATAGGGGTTTTAATCAGTGAATACAAGTAGGTAAAGAGAGTCAATAATTCTGAATAAAGTGGTTTCATAATTGTTAATTAATATTCTTTTGTTTCTTCTCATTATTATTATTATTAATTAACTAGTTGTATCAATCAATCATTGAAATTCAGTATTTTAAATAGTAATTATATCTATTGTTATACTTATCATTATTGACGGATGAAATGTATGTGTAATTGTTCACAAGTTGAATAAAATTATAAACTGTTGATAAATATATATAATATTTTCTGCGATTTTATTGTCTATAATTATTATTTTTAATTGTAACGATTATACGTCAAAATGACAGGTGTTTTTGACAATCGTCTCTCGAAATAATCCTTTTACAAACGAAAAACGCCACAACTCGATGCGCCACCGTATGCTGAAAATACTAGGTTTTTATTCAGAATCTTCATGAGTCTAAATAAAAATGAGGACGTAGAGACAAAGAATGAGGAGAGAGCGAAGGGTTAACAGCGATAGCAGCGATATGGCCTGGGATAATGAATAGTGCTCGAGATTTGATTAAAAAACTTTGGCGTCCATATTTTATAGCACCGGTAGAGCCACACAATATACCTGTACGCTTATCCCAAGCTGTTTAGTTATGGTGACTTATGATCGTAAAGCATCGCGTTGTGCTCGAAACTGGGGTTTATTAATTATTAGTTGTTAAGGTTGAAAGGTAGCGCATCGAGTTGTGTTGATTACATTTTAACACACCATCGTCTCAATTTGATTGTAGCCTCACAAAGAGTAAATAAACACTTCAGAAGAAAAATTAAGAGTTTTGACACCTAATAATTATACCTTTAAAATGAGACATCGTCCATAACGGTGCGATAAAAAAGTTAGGGCGTAAAAGTGTATAAGTAAAAGTTTAACATTGTTCTTCAGGGGAAAACCTCAAGGTCTTTAAGTATGGTTCTCATTATTTCTTCCTTTTGATTACAATATACGGATATTTTGTTGTCGTTACATGACTGAGAAGGTTAATCGTAACAAAACAAAGCGAATTTTTATTGTACAGTCTACATTATAATTCATTGTATAATCATATAATATAGCCCTTCACGATTATTATTTAATAACTATGATGATCCCCGTGTCCTAAACAATAATATATCATAAATTATGAACTGTAAATAATGAATTTGGACTGTCAGACTTACATAAATATAAATAATAATACGCTTTACAAGACAAATAGCACCACAGAGGCCATTTTGTGTGGTACTAAAAATCTGTTTGCCAAAACATAGACAACACATTTTAAGAGTTTTAGCTACAAATTGAATATCAAAGATAAAATTTGTATTACTTTTTAACGATCCACAAAAACAAATTAGCCCATCGGCTGTACTTTTCCACAGATTTATATTATCAAAATGCTTTTTATATTTCGTAACCGTGGGCAATACGTTTTTAAATATTTTGAAACTGTGAATATAAAGCTTTTAATGCCAAATTTGCAATTTCTGTAATAAGATAAAGATAAAATTCGATAATTAGTAACTTTAACATTTTTAACCCCTTTACAGAGCATGTATTTCATTCCGATAAATCATAGTGACTGTGCCCACGGTCATTCATCAGGGATGCTACAGGTCAGAGAAATCAGGGAAGTCAGGGAAAAGTCAGGGAAAAAAAACAGGACTGGAAATCAGGGAAAAGTCAGGGAATCCGGTCTCAAGTCAGGGAAAAGTCAGGGAATTTCGACGTTGGTCAGGGAAAAATATAAAATCCTTTTACACAAATAAACTTACTGCCGCCGCGCCGAGTCCAAGCCTGCAGACGACGCGGCGAAAATTTTACTTCTGTGTTGTAAAAGATAATTTAAGTCAATCTCTTTGTACGTATTAAACTGTGTTCACTTAATTTTTTGCTTTTTTATATTTGCCACCCTGTTAGCCTCAGCACCGCTTTTTTTCCACCCGTTAGTTGCCAAAAACCCTGGGGATTGCGTCGAAAAAAGTCAGGGAAAAATGGAAAATTTGGTCTGGAAATCAGGGAAAAGTCAGGGAATTTCATTATTGGACTCCTGTAGCAACCCTGTTCATGTGTCTCCCATACTGCATACGTGTACTGCCAATAGAATAGTTAATGTATTATATCAATCAGGTCTAGATTATATCTACTTAATGAAAACACGTTTTTAACAGAAAGAAAATATAACTGTTTTGGAAAATACACCCGAAACAAAGTTGGTAATCGCTTAAAAACTATTGGGCAAAGAAAGTTAAGCCGAGTTAGGAGCGGTAACTTAGAGAGTCGTTTTACATTACTTAGTCAACAAGGACAATGATGAATTCAAGTGATACGTGTAGTAGGGCCTAAACTGTCTATGGCACTTGGACAATATAGATTACTGACTTAAAAATATCTATTGTCACTTATTATCATATCATAGTAAATATTTATAATTTGTGGCTGTTACTAATGTTTACGTCTTTCAAGTAATATTCTTTTTTACTAAACATAATGGTTTACTGCCCGTTAATAGTATGGAAAGTAAAACTATTACGAACGCGATAGATGTATGTTTTGCTTACAATGTTTTAGACACGCAAACGACTGCAAACGTTGAAACTGTCACAACTATTAAGTTTTCAAAATTTCGCTTTGTTAGTGCCACGACTCCGCAACAGCACACGGCGACGCTGTGTGGGACACCTGGTTGACAACGACGTTTGGCCGACAACAAACAGCTCGTGTTTGTTGTGTTTGCTCTCCATTGTTTGTAGAATGCCGCATGTGACAGTTCAACAACGCTAACATTGCTGTACCATCAAGTGATGTAACATTGTTACTGTAGCTTTCTTAATCGAATATTGTACAATTGGCTTTGTTCCGTTGTCTTGACATAAATACCGGCTATATGATAAAGGTCTATTAAAAGTAAAAGAAATAGTGAGGTGATCGCTGATGTAAGGAATCAAGTTTTCTTTACCTTAAAATTTGGTAATTCAAATGTACACATTTTACGTGTTAAGAGGATATATCGTACGCAAAATAAGTGGGTAAAAGTGTACTATATTGGATTTTAAGACTGTAAGTCCACGCCTAATTTAGACTAGGGTAGCTGACTCAGGTTTCTGCTGGACATCCCGTGGACTATCGATTCTATTTTTCAAAACTGACCTGGCCGTGCATTTGGTTTTCTACCTGATCAGTCTTATAATGGCACATTTGCACAGCGTGCTGCTAAGTTAGTTTTTATTAACAACAGTTCAAAGCAAAACTTAAGTCATCACATATAAAGTGGATCACTTTATTATGATTATAAGAAACAAAATCACAATCACCTTTATATTACTATGTAAGTAATACGGCATTATACTAATGCATCATATTCATCTACAGTAAGTTTGTATTGATTATTCTCCATTTTGTTCCATCATTGGTATAATGTTTTATATGCGAGTAGACTTACACGTTAATTTCAATGGATAGTTTATCGTTGTATTACTTCAGTCAAGAATAGAAACAACCATTTAGTTCTCATCTAATATATCACATTTATATCTGTATCAAATTACCTTAAATATTTGACTGCACAGATCCAAGATATTGTATTACCTTAATTAATGACGCTTGGACTATAAACCAAAAGTAAAGGAAACTTAAGCCACAATAGCTACGCTAGTTGAAGCGCTAAACCATAACAAGTAATAACAGTCTATGTAAATATATTATTATAGAAAACTAATTATACAGTTTAGAAAATTTAGAATTTAAAAATGTATTATCATCTAAAATATAATCATTATTTGACGAGTGAATACAATATTTAAATTGCATGATACCGATTAAGTTTTAGTTATCGATGCCTAACGTTAATTATATGCCCTTATACATATTACGTGGCGCGTCAGATAATTATATTGATTTATAAAAATAAGGTACATTCAAATAAAGTATTTACACAGAAAACCATGAAATTTCTAATTAATTGTTGCAACACTCCTAAAAACCTATTTTCACAGCACAGAATTATGTTAGGAAGTAAAAAAAATAGTACATTATGATCAAAAATTCATTCAGGAAAAATACGATACCACTGAGCATAGAAAAAGCTAAATCACAATTTATCTTTGTATGTTTGTTTTATAATTTAGTGATGTTCGTGGTGGAAAATAATTCTAAATGTTCAAGAAACGAACAATTGTGATTAGTTTGACCTAGTATGTTTGATAATGGTCCAAACACATAAAAAAATAAGAGTAGTTTTGATCTGCTCTGTCTTTAATTTATGTTTTCCATTACAATTGTGACTGCACTTCTTTCTGGAGGCTTTTAATAATATTTGCCCAGCGAAGGCAACGTATTTTGTAAAATTAGAAGATTTTTGAACGTGTGAATGTATAAATATTGATATCTGACAAAAGTGATACATTTTTAGGTATATCAATGAATAGAAAACAGCGATGGAACTTTTAATAAGACTATTTCTAGGAAATTTATTTCGACAAAGGACGTTATTACGTAGAACATCATCACGACAGTCTTTTTTGAATTACTGATCTATGTTGTTGTCACATTCTGTTGTACATTACGTGGATTGGTGCGAGTGTAAATAGTTTACGAATGTAGCAAGGGATATAATTTCGTGTCAGTCCGCCTCGTAAACAGTTATTAAGTTTGAAGCCATGTTGGAGAACAAACACCAAACTCAAAGACATAGGACAGATGTAGCCTTGTAGGAGCGCTTCTACTGTTATACTGCATGGAAGTTAAGCCATGGAGAAACTTTGTAATCTATAGAATGATATAACAGAGAGATGTCTCAGAGAACAAATATAAGTATCAAAGACATAGGACAGATGTAGCCTTGTAGGAGCGCTTCTACTGTTATACTGCATGGAAGTTAGGCCATTGTAAT
Source organism: Homalodisca vitripennis (assembly GCF_021130785.1). Lineage (NCBI taxonomy): Eukaryota > Metazoa > Arthropoda > Insecta > Hemiptera > Cicadellidae > Homalodisca > Homalodisca vitripennis. The sequence goes on from NC_060212.1 coordinate 133,941,044, forward strand.
CTACCTCAGTCACTTAATAAACAAATATGTGTTCAATATTTATCACAATTCAACATGTAAGAGTTTTTTTTATCAATGATAGTATTCTACTATATGATCAATGCTGCGTTGTTTGCGTATTTTATTTTTTTAAACCTCGACTGCCTCGAATGATTATAATCGTTATTAATGTTTACATATTCCGATATTAAACGACCTTTTACGCCTTAAAGTATGTGAAATATACGTAGCAATTGGGTTCAGAGTGGTCACCCGATCGGGAAAACCGGGAAACCGGGAATAAGCCAGGAATTTTCCTGAGAACCGGGAAAATTTAAAAAAATAATTTTTCCGTCACCAAGAACCAAGACATAATTTGACAGCTTCTTGAACCAAGAACTGATAAATCACGAAAAAGATATCCCAAAGTTATATCCCAAACTATTATACAAAAATATTATATTATCTCACAATCTGACCCTATTGCCATCAGTCCCCATATGGCTTCATCATCCACGGCATTGATAAAAATGGTTGAAAGTCATAAGCCAAGAAAAAGGTGAACTAAGCTAGTCTCAAACTCTTAATGACCATTACAAACCAGTCAAAATCAAGTGTCATCAATTTTTGTCTTCGTCAGCATGATCATGCGATGCGACCTTCTGTCTTTGCGGATGATGCCCTTTTAGAGGATACAGATTCCACAAAGTTTCTGGGGATGTTCCTTGACAGAGGACTGACCTGGAATGATCATGTTGATAGCATCTGTGCTAGAGTTACCACAGGCATATTTGCCCTACGGCACCTAGCAATGATCTGTACCCTAGAGGTTCTAAAAACGGCCTATTACGGCCTAATCCATCCACATCTTGTGTATGGATTAAGACTCTGTGCCAAAAACAAAATGGAGCGGGTTTTCAGGCTCCAAAAAAAAGCAGTCAGGATAATTTTAAAACTGAATTATAGAGAGTCGTGCAGGGCATCTTTCGGGGAGCTGGGATTGATGACATTGCCCTGCCTTTACGTTTTTGAGGCGATCGTGTACTGCAGATCGAGATGTGCCTTGATAAGTGGCAGGGACGTTCACCAATATGAAACTAGAGGCAGGGACAACTTGCGAACTCATCAACGCAGACTGGCATTATCGCAACACCTCCCTCAGCAGGTGGGTGTCAGACTAATCAACAAGCTCCCTGAGGATATCAAAAACTCCAACAACCTCAATCAATTTAAAACTCGTCTCAGACGCCTGTTGGTGTCTAAAGCGTTTTACTCGATTGATGAATTCATGACGAGCCGTTGGGATGATTGAAAATCATGGATCCGAAGTCTGTGTGATTGTGTCGTGAGAATGCTGAGATGTAAGTATGACTGTGAGTGAATGTGTAGTTAGGATATATTTTATGATGCATTTGACTATTGCAATACAATGTTACATATTGTCAAACACGCAATAAAGAGATTATGAATTATGAATTACTAAAAATCGTTAGTTTAATTGTTGAAATCATGTGGTCGTGCAAGATATAGTATTTTGAACAAGGAATCCTTTGAGTTTAAACTCGACTAAGCACAAGCTCTGGCAGTTTTTAATAAAATTACTTAAGTCAATTCTCCATTTGACCTTTATCACTTTTAACGACAAAGCATACCACCTTCTGCGGCCGTTGTGCGGTAATCAAGGTTGTTCTCGGGGGGAGGTTCACTAATGCTCTGCCAAATTCCATATGACGACAAGCACTATCATGATCTTGTTCTTTCTTATAGATAAAACTAGTTTCTGCAACTTCTTCAGTCTATAGCACAATTTGTTTTCGAGATATTGTGTGGACAGTTAAGCTGCACTAACGCTCACCTAAATCCCTCTGTCGTACTTGCATCATTATCGAACTCGATCTTATGCATATATGGTTTAATGCAAAATTTTAATCTTTGGATTAATTTGTTCTCAAGATTATTATCTTTGGACAAGCTGAAAGCAATTTTGTTTTTCTTCTAAGTGAAAAGACTTTACTCAGCCAATAAGATTGCTTGCTGCTGCGGGAGATTTTAGAAGATTAGTTTTATTTCGACTCTAGTTTTTGGTGTTCGAGCTTACATCTACAGGTTCCATCTACAATCAACATGAGTAGCGCATTGTAAATTGGGTACTACGTCGGATCACATCCAAAATAAGAGTTATTTTTATCGATCAGATTAAGACTTACGTGGTTCGGATCACAAGTTAAATTGTAGATCTATTAGTTTCAATGGTGTATGTTTTAATTGATGGCCATTTTAAAACTTCGGTCGGCCTTAGATAGTAATAAGACTACCGGGGTCACCTTTCTTAATCTCATATCATATTCGTTGATTTAATGTTCTTAAGGAATAGGTGAAAAATTAAATAATCAAGTTTGGCTCTTATAATTTAAACACATCTGCGTTGGTGACTTTTACAACATTTTTAGACAACATTTAAATGCAATGTTTCAGCGAAGTATTTAATATAACTAAATAAGTTACTTTTGAGCAGTGAAGTAGTTATTGACCTACTTTAACGTTAATGGAACTTTTAATGAGGGCGTAAAAGCAATTCAGTACTGATTAAGACAACTGAAGCTAACTAGATAATTAAGCGTAACTGTTAGTTACTTAATGGTATCAATCAATTTCAAGTCAACCGTGAAGGTAAAAACCGAGTAGGCTATACATATGGAGTTAAGACATTGTGTGTGAATGCTTTGCATACTTATATTTTGTAACATATGGCAATGATAAACACCAGAAAGTTTCGTTTTAATTGGCAATTATTACCAAGCTATAGGAATTCAAACTAAAATATACTTAATCTTATAAGTTTAATTTGAAATAAAATCAAATTTATCGCATGTTGAGAAAACTAAAACAAAATAATTATTAAGTAGTTCTTAAATAAAAATAAGTATTTATCTGTAAAATGAGACATATTAATAGTATAACGCGAGTTTTTTTAGAATCTCCACTATTAAGTACCAGCGCTAAAAATTCGCCGTCATGCAATAATAATGTTTAACAACAACTTACAATCACCTAATTCTTACTCCAGTATAATGTAAGAATTAAAACGCATTAAATAACTTTTGGAATGTATCACGAAACTTGAATGAAATGAACTTGGAGGAAATTATGTGTTATCATTCATCTTAGATTGGATTGTTTTGTTTCCTAACAAAGGAGATTCTCAACAGTTATTCAGACTGTAAACAGGCTGCCATTGAACATTCACAACGCGAGGTTGTAAAATATCCCACAAACTGTTGTCATTCTCAGTTAATTGTGAAGCGTCGGGTTTGCTACTTGGTACAATGCAATGGATTTGGTTGGTATACTCGTTAATGTAAAGTACTATTTGTGGCTAGTGTAATAATAGTACGTTTTCATAGTTATCTTATATGAGGTCGTTTGTGGTATGAAAAGCGTAAAAGCTGTCAAATACCATGACAATTGCTTTTGTAATACGAAATACACTCAGTTGGATCAACTGCTGTTATACACCAGTTATAATGTTGTAAGCACTAATTTTAGGTGTGCATAATAACACTAGCACCTAATTCATTTACATAGTTGTGTACAGTTTATGATAGGAGGCGTGTACGCTGAGGACCGCACACATACATATCGAATGAGAAATTTTAAATGTGCTCTAAGTAGTCCTAAGGCTTTTATTTGGCAGTACTTGAATAGCTAAGGAATATTATTTTAACACCCTCAGGTCCACGTGATTGACAATAGAGATATTATTGTGGAATATAGACGCCTGGGGCTGTGTTAAACAATCGCCATATCATACCAGATAGCAACAATTAAAAATAATGTTAGGGGCGGTGTGTGTTATAGGTATGTTTAGGATTATTTGTAATCCTGTTGTACAAACCTGCCGAGTCAGTAATATTTAATAGCAAGTTCAATGTATTTACACAAGACTGCAATTGTTGTAAATTATAGTTTTTGTAACATTGAGAGTGATAACTCATAATTGGAAATAGCATACAGTAGAAATATGAAACCAAGTGTAATGTTAAGGTTTCCAATGATTTTTCATATTAGCCAACACGTTTTTCCCACCTTAAAAATTCCCACTGTAACACGTTCATTATAGTTAACATTTTAAAATGGAACATTGGCAAATATAATGAATTGGAACTAATGCTACTCGCCGATTGTGACCGAAACATAACGTAAACAATGAAACGCTTGAGAATGAAATATTGACAGGACCAATCAGATGGAACTGTTGCAGTTGGGAATTTGTGGCCAAAAATAACCCAATCAGTGGCAACGATTGACATTGGAATATTGACAGATCGAATCAGATGGAACTATTGCAGTTGGGAATTTGTGGCCAAAAATAACCCAATCAGTGGCAACGATTGACATTGGAATATTGACAGATCGAATCAGATGGAACTATTGCAGTTGGGAATTTGTGGCCAAAAATAACCCAATCAGTGGCAACGATTGACATTGGAATATTGACAGATCGAATCAGATGGAACTATTGCAGTTGGGAATTTGTGGCCAAAAATAACCCAATCAGTGGCAACGATTGACATTGGAATATTGACAGATCGAATCAGATGGAACTATTGCAGTTGGGAATTTGTGGCCAAAAATAACCCAATCAGTGGCAACGATTGACATTGGAATATTGACAGATCGAATCAGATGGAACTATTGCAGTTGGGAATTTGTGGCCAAAAATAACCCAATCAGTGGCAACGATTGACATTGGAATATTGACAGATCGAATCAGATGGAACTATTGCAGTTGGGAATTTGTGGCCAAAAATAACCCAATCAGTGGCAACGATTGACATTGGAATATTGACAGGACCAATCAGATGGAACTATTGGAGTTGGGAATTTGTGGCCAAATATAACCCAATCAGTGGCAACGATTGACATTGGAATATTGACAGGACCAATCAGATGGAACTATTGCAGTTGGGAATTTGTGGCCAAATATAACCCAATCAGTGGCAACGATTGACATTGGAATATTGACAGATCGAATCAGATGGAACTGTTGCAGTTGGGAATTTGTGGCCAAAAATAACCCAATCAGTGGCAATGATTGACATTGGAATATTGACAGATCGAATCGGATGGAACTATTGCAGTTGGGAATTTGTGGCCAAAAATAACCCAATCAGTGGCAACGATTGACATTTGGAATATTGACAGATCGAATCAGATGGAACTATTGCAGTTGGGAATTTGTGGCCAAATATAACCCAATCAGTGGCAACGATTTTCATTGGAATATTGACAGATCGAATCAGATGGAATATTTGTGCTAGTGATTATTATCCAATCTTGTATAGTTATGTAGCTTTGTATATACTTAGGCAAAAATTAGATGCAAAGGAATGTAATGTACTATTAAACTCGGAAACGTTTGCAATAAATTGTACTCCAGTTCGTACAGCGGAGTTTCTACATCCCTATTCAGTTTCCGAGTTGGAGGAAACTGTTAGATGAAGGCGATGTTGTGTCTGGGGGATCTCAGCTTTACAAAGGGAACCATTTGTCGACCAGCGACTCATACTCGTATTTACTCAAGGCTCGTTTAAAGAACATAGAACACAATATTGTTCACTTTGAAACAGTGAGACTCTGCCAGGATATTACAGTTCTTTATTACTATCTTCTTTTTTGTTCACGTTGTGCGTATGGATGAAAATTGTCATGGTTTGTGTGTATTTGAAAAAATAAATAAAACGCAATGTATTTACTTGTTATTACAATGCGGTTACCTATAAAAGAAGTAGAATTGTTATTTGTATCATTATCTCGTTATGTAGGGAACGAATTTTATGGATAGTGGTTGTTTTCAATGATCTAATTTAATTAATGTAAAAATACAACATTTGGTGTTTAGGTGAAATTGTAATCGTAAAATTAAAAATTCTATTTTTAAAATAAATTAGACGTTTCGTAATCTTAAAAGTCAAAAATAAAAACCATTTGTTACAAGAAAGTTAAGTTGTTATCTTGTAAAATGCCACGAAATGGACTCCTATTTGATTTAAGAAACAAAGGCCCAGAAATAAATGTCTGTGATATTTCGTGCAAGTTTGGACAAGTGAATATGTCGGAAGTTATGCGTTATCATTCATCTTAGATTGTGTTGTTTTGTGTCCGAACTGGAAGAAATTCTCAACAGTTAGTAAAGGAGAAAGTCTTTTGGAATGAAATTAGTCTGTCTTTGAGCATTCACAAAGCGAAGTTATGAATTATCTCTGGAACAATCGACATTGCTCTTTCATTTTGCAACGTTTATAGTTGTCATTTCATCTAACTTTGCATTGAATTGGTTGGTTTTATATATATATATATATATATATATATATATATATATATATATATTTACTTTTGTTTGTACTGTTTTCTTTTATATTGTATACAATTTATTCACCTGAATACGATCTTTACCGAAATATAGTGCCAATTTAAAAAAAACATTTTATTTGTACAGTAATTTACTCAAAATAATATATATATATATATATATATATATATATATATATATATATATATAAAACAGAACAGTTTGTTGAGGACGATTGTACTAAAAATAGGGTGCTGTGCTTAAAGATTTCCTCATACGGAAACTTAAAAGACAACAGGATTTTGAATATTTGTGTTATGCGTAAAAAACTGAAATAATATTTCTCTAAAACTGCTAACTCTATCCCTCAGTGATCAATTCTATTTGCACTACATGGATGAAAATTAGCAAACCACCGAATTTTGCTAAACTCGTATTTGTCACTGCAGTTGCACGTAAACAAAGTATGGTTTTTGCGTGTCTATCGCTACATTTCGTTGGCCTTAGATATTTTCAACTGAGGATGCAGACATATACTGGGTTTTAAAACGTAATATTTCCTTTTTTAATATTAAATAATTGTTATTATCTGTGTTATTATTAACATCGCACCAACTACGCAGCAAACGATACGATGTACCGACTTCAGAGTTCTGGTAATAGCGTCGCCGACATCGTTGACTTTTTTGTGGACAGTATACCAGTGCTCAAGAGGAAGATCGCCGGTCTGCAGGAGTTATCTGCCTAGGAGCTGCACATTGAGGGAAGACACTCGTTCTTACACTTTACCTGTACGTCTCTCATTGCTGTTATTTATTTATTGTATCTTGTTAATTCTTGTCTATTCTTGTTTATTCATGGTTTTATTCCCATTGTTTCGTGCTAATTTATTGCTGTTATTGTTCGTTGTTTTCCATAGTTCAAATCACGGTACACTAATAATTAATTACGTTATTGTCATTCATAGTTTATATCCGTTTCGTCACTTAAATAGTTTATTAATCGTTATTGCTCTATTTGTCACTGTGGTTGTTTACTTTAATTGCTTGGTTATTGTTCAAAACTGTAAAAATGGAGATGTCCGTTGAAATGTAAAATAAAAATAAAATGTCCTGTTATTCATTTATATTCAATATTTGAGGTCTACCCAATGAACACTCAATTCGGTGTATCCAGTACATAGTTCTTAGATGTTTGTTCAGAAATTTTCTCTCAAAATCAACAACTTGGGAAGGAAAGATCATTACTGTGGTTTACCATCATCCATATATAGTGTATTTGCTATATCAACCCAGAGAATTGCAAGGCAACCCTTCGGACTTGAACACGCACACACCGTTACACGCCCAGCCCGATAACCGTGCCGATCATCATTGTGCCGATGACTCGCATAGTATATTTAAGTGTATATTTCATCATTTTTATGTCAAGATAATATTATTTATAATTTTTAAATCTGCATTTTATTTTATGAAAGTTGAGTTCAAACACGATATAACTAATGACATTCTGGCGTTAGATATTTACTTTTAGTTTCTTTTCTCAAGTATATGTTCAATTTAAAATATTATATTTTTAATTTTAAAAGTTTTAAATACCTATTCTTTGTGTGATATAATTTACCTATACCAATTTAAAAAGGAAATGTTAAAGTTTGTTTTGATTTGTATTTCAGCATATGACTTAAAGTTACTTCGAGTTGAATCGGTTTGTGCAGGTTGTACGGGTTGTAGGAGGGCTTGTTAGTCCTGGTCTTGTAAATTAAAACAGTTTTATTTCATGGTAGTAAATGACGATTGATTTGATGTTAAAACCATTGTATGAGGAAAGCGTCATGTAAAATGCAATCAAATTAAACATTTTCATAGTTTTACGTAACACCTTATGGAAGTATGGAAACCGAAGGGTATGAACTGTACATGTCTCTGGCCACACTAGTCGGCACGCATTGGACAATTGACTGCCTGAAGGACTGTAGAAGTAACTTACGTTAATTGAGCCCAACCACCTGGCGCTGCTCCGTGGTGCTTAATTGGACGGACATTCAGGACATGAACGAACCGAGCACGCAGTTTATATTAATTTACACCATAAAAAGTTAATGTTGGCGTCACTCGTACTTTCAGTCTATACAGTTATAAACCTTCAAAATTCCCAATAGGCTGAGTATTCTTGGTAAGAGTGCTCCAATAACAAATTATTATATTCCAGTATACAAAAAAGTTAAATAACCTAATTCTACTCACGAGTTGATTCCGAAAGGTTGTACAAAACAAGGGCTAGCTAGCGTAGAATGATTTGAATATTTGATATTTGAATTTCTTTGAATAGCTACACTTGTATAAACTTGTTACACCGGTGTTTCATGTAATTTTCAGAGACTACAAATACGTCATCGGTCAGACTAGGAGTGAAGACAAATGTATTTACAAATATGTATGGTACTACTGTTGGCGAGAGAAAAGAAGAGACCTGGCCCGTGCCGGCGCACAGCTGTGTACTAGTGTGTTGCCGCCCGGTAATTTCAGGCGCTTCGCCCCACAGCCAACCCTGCGAATTGTTTATCCTAGCAATGGAACAGTAAAACAATAATGGAATTACTAAACAGGGCGCGGCAACATACTAGTAGTAACGCCTGCAAATTTCAGATAGGCCAGAATCCAGGTCTCTTCTTTTCTCTCGCCATCAGTATAAGGGGAGTTAATATAAACATATACTTTCATGAAACATTTCAAACAGTAGAAATTCTGTAAATAGAGTAGGAAAATTTTTTACCTCATCAAACTTACAGTCCAAATAAATACGTAAAGATCCCAACCACCTGGAAACCCACCCAAAAACTCTTATACTCAATATAAAGTATTGAGTATAACTAACCAATGTAAAGCAGCTACTCTTGTATATGTTACTTATTGGCAGTGACATGAAAAAATATTTACAAGTATTTACAAACATGTAAGGTTCTATAAAGGTTCTATAACATGTAAGTTAATATCAACACGTATCTTCGTCAAAAAGTCCAAACAATACGTGTGTTCTTAAAAAAAAAACATTTCAATAAAATTAAACACTTTTTGACTCTTCTTGAAGACCTTGAAAATTAATAATTGAACTAAGATTTACTATCCTATTAAATTTAAATAAAATTAAACCTTGTAAATTGAATTCAAATAAAATCAAATGATTCTGTCTTATAAGCGAAGCTAAATTAGAACTAATTAAAACTGAAGAAAAACTCTTTGTGCCACGTGTTCACCTTCCTGTTACAGTTTGCACGTATTCAAAGTTAAATCTGTAATTATACTATATTCTTTTCAAATTATTTACTTCAAACATTGAGAAATCTTGATGTACTAATTCATTCTGATTGTTGAATATTAAGTTTCTTTTGCGAACAACCTTTATATAACATTAAAATGAACTCTACTTGAACAAAATCTTGCTTAAATTTGTAATAATATCTTATAATCTTTGTTGATAATTGTGTTAAGCTTCAAATTTGTGTTATCCAAATTGTTTTTAAATAAAGGTTTCCTGTATAAATAATTATTTTACAAAAATTTCCCCTACGGAGATTCTATTTCGAATATAATTTAAAATTTATGCAATTGTTTATTTGTGCAAATTCCATGTAGAACGGATTTGCATAACGGTACTGTACGAGGGGAGTCACCTAGTGTCACTTGTGCTATCTTCTGCTGGCCGTTATGTTGTGTCGTGTTAAATATTCGTGTGTGATATTTGTTATGTTATTTATTATTCTGTTCCGTCGTTGTAAATTTAAACTACGACGTCTCCAGATGGAGAATTCTCCCTTTTAATACTAGATGTTGAAACTATTTTTCGTCTAGCCAATGGAAGAATTAAAGACAATTAATATTACTTCAGTTTAATAGCATTTAACCTTTTAGACTAAACATTGTTATCCTTTTAGTTTTTTTTCAGGTTTACATAAGTTTCATTTAGGTTTACCCTTAAATATACAGTAGCTAACGGCAGCGCTTCTATTAAAACTTCGCTCGAACTGACTTTAAGAGGTCAGCTAATTTACTTTTTTTAATTATTACAGACAATTAATATGTCATTTTAATACCACTGTTGCTATTATGCATTTGGATACTGAATTAATTGGCAGAGCCTTAGTGAGAGGCTGAAAATAAATCATTCATCTCTCTCTGTCCGTCTTTCTCCACGATATCTTGACATTGAATTAACCTATAGATTTGTACATACAGGTTCATGTCTATATAAGAAAAACTGAGTTCGATAATAGTGCATGTGTCCCTCCATGGGGTTTGGCAGATCGTTGGCGAACACCTTTACATTGCCATTATATGTAAACATGACGATCACGAGAAAATTGTAGAGCAAATAAAGGTGTAAACAAACTGAGTACAACCGTATGAAATTTTAACATAACACTTGTAGCTTAATGATATGAGCAATAGATCTCAATCTTTACATGCTACCTCAGCGAAAGGTGTTTCACCACCCGAGGAGTTTCGTACTCCAAACGAATAAAAGGAAGCAAAACTACATACGTTAACGACACAGTCTAAAAGTGAAAACTTACCAATTCAAGAAGGATGGATGTGTGTGATATTCACAAATAGGTCCTCCAGGCAGCGATTAAGATTAGTTTGCGCCAAGTACAGCATTTATAGGAGGTTTAATCTCCTTTAATAGTCGATTACATAAGGCAATGATTAATATCTCTACGCTAAGGACAGTGTTTGGTGTAGTGCAATGAGAACAGGTTGTTGTGTGTTTTGGTGTGTATCTGTGCGTCGTATGTACCAGTATCAACTCTACTACAGACCAATTTATTTATTTAAATCTCGTTATGAATTATTATTTTCATTTTATTTTGTAGTTGTAGACAACAATAAACTTTGTATTGCGGTTGTCAATGTACATACAATGCTAAAACCAATTGCAGTTATAAAAAAACACTTTAATAAAATAACAAAATGAAATACAAATTTAACATATCAAATAACATAATTAATATAATTTAACTAAGAAAAATCATCAATTTATACATAAGCAATAACATTTTATAACATATATTTAAAAACACAACCAACAAACAAACGCGGCTATACTAGGTTCAGCTAGCAAACAACTCTTCCTTAGAGCAGAAACAGCCAAAAATCAGATGCTCTTCCAGTTAATGTTTGAAACCTTCCTTTTCTTGAACCATTTTAAGGTCCTGTAGTAGCTTCCAAAAGCATATAGCGCCCACATTGTGTGGAAGACCGGCAGCCTGTGCCGACATATATGGCATCAGTCGCGGGTCAAGTCTAAATTGCCTGTTGTGCTCGTGTAGGACCCTGTTCATCAAGAATATTTGTACTATTAAATTTAGAAAAAAATATTACTTCAGATAATTATGTAAATTGATGGTATTGTAGTACCTATATTTAGTTCCTTGTGAGTAGGTCAACAGTAACGTCTCGCGTTCCGTCGTGCAAGAACACGAACTACATTCTTTTGTAGTACGAAACCCTTTTTTAACAATGTCCGACTCGGCGAACTACATATCAACAGCCCATATCTCAGACAAGATTTCAATTTGGGTGAAATAAATAGTGTCTAATATGGACATATTGCGAAAAATTGCCAGTTGGCACATAAAAAAAATGAGTGATGACTAAGATTTACAAACCAGATAATGTGCGATCGCCACATCATCTTACATGCTTACTCTAATGTATATTATGTCTTTAAAGAGCCAACTCACGAAAAGCAATCGCAATCAAGGAGCTGAGAAGTAATTTGTATTTTTTAACTAAGTATTATAATTAATCCTAGTTTTTAATAAAATCCACACAGAAATTTGTCTTAGGAATTTAAATTATTAAAGGACTTTAATTTATGCAGAGGTCGAAATGAACGACTTACCGAATGGGTTATAACTATCAAATGATAGTTCTTTTATACCATGGCCCAACAACTGTGGAACACTTGAATAAAAATGAAATCTACTATATTAAAATGTAACTATATGAACCATGGGTGGAAATGGCACTTTCATTCTCTTTTATCTTATTGAAGGATGGTGATATAACTATTATATTCTTTTCCGGCGACCAGTTTTATGTGAACACATTTATATAGATACTCGTACATTTACCTTCTTAGGTGCTGGTGAAATACGATTTTTGTCTTAAACGTCAGGGCTCTGTCAAATTAGGCACTAACTAAACTAACTAAAAATCACACAAATCTCTAAGTCATTGTAATTTAACACAAATTGTTATGTCCTCTCACATTCTCACAGGTTTTCAAAACCATTTCGGCTGAGGTGATTAAAAAACTAACATAGGAGTAGAATTGTTGGGCCTGAATAATTACAAAGTTATTCAACACGGTTTTAAAGTTACTGTACAACTTAACTCAGAGTTTGTCACCCAGCCAGGTTAAATTCAGCCTAGATCCTACTGCGGTACTATTATGTCGAGCTTTGCTAACAACCGACATATATCCGATTGTTTTAACAAAGAGTATTCATGTAAGGAACACATTTAGTAATAACATCTTAAATTAATAGCCAATTGAATTACTACAGTAACTATAGATTATTTTTAATTATTACGTCATAAACTTACGAATTGAATTATTATGACTATTTTTAATAAATCGTAACAATTGTTTTATTTACAACAATAAAAACTATCTCGAATGAGTTTAAGCTAGTCTTTAATTGTAATCACTGAAGTTTCATGTACAATTACAATAAGCTGATTAGTGAGTTATGAAGTCGTCGGAGCAGATGTTTAAACAGCAGTTGAGCTATAATGAAAAGCTTTTCATTAGACAGGAGTTTAATTGTGAACTTTTAGTTTTGAAGTTTGTGTTATTATTCTTATACACCGGCGGCTTACGATAAAAATAAGTAATCGCAGTGGTTTTCAATAATTTTCAAATAAGGCAAGTGTAAGGTTTAAATCATGTAGGAATTAGTAGTATGTAAAAATGAATGGAATAAACTAATGTGGTCTTTAGATGTAAATTTAATTATAAAATATAAAACAATTCTACGAGCACGTAGAATGTATCGAAGTATTTGTACATCAGTTAAACACATAAAATATAGTTTTTTAATCTTGAAAACGATAGTTGAGTTTAAAAAGAGATTTTTAAAAACTATTACACATTCCAACCTTTAACTTTTGGTTACTATTGTAAATTATTAGCGTAATAATCCTTACTTTTGATAATTATAACTGTTGTTGCACGAGGTTTCGAAGATTTAAAACAGAGGTAATAAGAACTAAGCGTTAAGTAAGATCACTAATTTAAAACATATATCTGTCTGAACGAATATAAATCTTATTACATTTAATTTTTCATCATAACTGCTTCCAAGTAATCCTACTTCCACGAATGGACTACACTGAACTTCCATATTTGGTAGTTAACATCACATTACACATAAGTTTCTTCTTGTAATATCAACAGACCGCTGTATCTCCCTTTGTACTTATATATCAACACACCGGTATGTCTCCTTTTGTACATATATCAACACATAGTTATGTATCTACCCTGTACAAATATTAACACACAGTTATGTCTCTACCTTGTTGGAAATATCAACACACCGTTATGTATCTAACTTGTAAAAATATCAACAAACAGCAATGTCTCCCCTTTGTACATATATGAATACACCAACAGGTCTCTCCTTTGTACATATATCAATACACCAATAGGTATCTCCTTTGTACATATATCAATACACCGATAGGTCTCTCCCTTGTACATATATCAATACACCGATAGGTCTCTCCTTTGTACATATATCAATACACCGATAGGCCTCTTCCTTGTACATATATCAATACACCGATAGGTCTCTCTTCCTTGTACATATATCTCTTGATGTGGTTCGAGAGTTACCTGACGAATCGTCTCCTCGTCATGCGTCATGCCGGTGGGACATCTTTTGCATTTGAGGCAGTGTCTGGGGTGCCTCAGGGTTCTCTGCTGGGACCTGCCCTTTTTTCTATCTTCATTCATGACCTTCAGAATGTCGTCACATCGTCTAGCCTGTTAATGTTCGCGGATGACGCCAAGGTATATAGGGAAGTATCCTCACTTCAGGACTGCGCCTCTTTGCAATCCGACTTGGAAAGTGTCGTCTCCTGGGGTGTGTTGGATGACATGGATATAAATTTCTCAAAGTGCTCTGTGGTCTCATCCATCGCTCAGCTAGGGTCATAGTCTTCAACTACGAGATGGAAGGAACCATACTGAATCGCTCAAGCACAGTTAAGGATTTGGGAGTTATCTTGTCCTCGTCACTGAGCCCTGAACAGCATCTGTCTGCAGTTACTAGGAAGGCCACTATTGCCCTCGATCTTATATTTAGGACTTCTCGAGATGGGTTTTCACCATGGACACTTCGGGCCCTGTACGTCCAGTTGGTTCGACCAATATTGGAATACTGTTCGCCGGTATGGTTTCCCTACCTTTTTGATCACGTGGAACTCGTTGAAAGAATTCAGATAAGATTCATCAGGCTGATTGGGTTGAGACTTGGATTTGCCTACGATGGGGTTCCTGTTGAAGATCTGCAACGCCACTTTGGGCTCCTACCCGTGAGCACCAGACGCCAAATTGCTGACCTAATGTTCTTGAAGAAGATTTTGCCGTCGTCTCCTGATTCCCCGAGACTTCTAGAGAGGATCAATCTTCGTTGTCCTCGACCATCTTCAAGATCTGTGCAGCTTTTCGAGAGGGAATTCCTCGCTACGAACTATGCGTTCAACAGTACAATACCGAGAATTCACAGGTTGGGAAATGGTCTTCCTGCGCATATTGATTTGTTCAGCATGTCCGACACATCATTCAAGAGGGAGGTCACGAAATATCTTTCTGGCCACATTTGAAACTCTGACACTGAATGTTATATTTTGCTTGCTGCTTTTTTTTAACACTTTTGTTTATATTTAATGGCATCAAACCCTGCATGTATTGTCGCATATTTTATATTTCGCTAAAAAGAAATGGTTTCTTGTGAATGTTATATATTGCTTGCTATTTTCTTAACACTTCTGTTCATATATTATAATGGCATCTAAATTTGCATGTATTGTAGCATGTTTTATATTTTGCTAAATTGAAAAGGTTTCTTGAGATGTTTTATATATCAATGAAAATAGGCTACGCTAAACTTTATTTTTTCTTTCGTATTGTATTTGCTCATATGTATATGTATTTCTTAGTAGTATAGTAAGTAACTCTATAATTTATACGCTACTTTAATTAAGTTTTTGTACGGATCCACCTGCATGTTGCACTTGTTTTATATTGCACTTGCTGTTGTAATTTTTCTTTTTATTCACGATGTTGATGTTATTTGGCACTTGTTTTGCTTGTTTTTGCTTTTGTTTGCTTTAGCATGTATGCATGTAAACTATTTATGTAAGTTGTTTTTATCAAGCCTCTTGTATTTTCATAATACCTATATCAAATGTAAAATGGTGTATACCGTATGTAAATAAATACATAAATAATACACGATAGTTCTCTCCTTTGTACATATATCAATACACCGATAGGTCTCTCCTTTGTACATATATCAATACACAGAAGGAGTCTCCTTGTACATATATATATACACCGATAGGTCTCCCTTGTACATAAATATATACATATATATATATATATATATATATATAAACACACCGATATGTCCGTCTAAAAAGCTCTCGTTAGTGACAGGTTTTATAATCCTTTTATTTTTTATAGCCCATGTTATTATTTTATTTAATCTATGAATATTCTATAAAGTTTAGAACTCAGATAACTAAATTTAAGGTGATAAGATGCTTTGATAGAATTTATTTAATTACTTTGTCACGATATATTTATTTCTATAGGAAGCTTTTTTTATTGATCAATACGCTATTACTTTCTCGTGTGTGGTAAAAGGTGGGGAAATAACTAACTGTTATTGGTCTATTATTCATATTCCTGCTACCACATAGTAACTACCACAAAACTACCATGATGGTTTATTTGTATATAAAGAATTCTGCATTAATATCACTTATGTTGTGGTATGTGTCATGTAAGTAAGTGTAGTAATGTTTTATAGATTTAACTAATGGCACCATTGAATTTTTTACGTATTATGCCATATATTGTACATATTATTAGACCAGTAAGTGTTTTGAATATTTGTTTTAGCTAGTAGCGCATTTGTCTTAGCTTTGTATAAATTAAGAGCGCAGTGCATGTTTTACTGTTTAATCTTTGATTTAGTGATACAGATAGAAAGCTGAATAAAAGTTTTAATGGATTTTTATTATTAATAGAAATGGTAAGGACATTAATGTTGGCAACTAAGTTCGCCATTAACTCCGAGTTATGCCCCTAGAGTTAGGTATAAACTTTGTGTTTTAGGATTAAGGGCTCTCAAATTTAATCTTAATCTGTTGGGCATCTTAAGTCAAATCTCAAAGACTTTATTATTCCACGTAGAATTATGGATTGAATCTTATTTTTAAGATATAATTTAACTGGATCCAACCTTTGAAAGACTATTCTTTGTATTTTTTTCAATGTTTAAGTATTCCCTTGCACTCCTGTTTTTTTTTTTTCATTTATTTATTGCTAGCTTATATATATATATATATATATATATATATATATATCCGATAATTGAATCGGAAAAAGTAAGCGCTCTGTGGTGTAATGGTAGCACATTCACCCGGCAAGTGAGAGATCCGGGTTCGACTCCCGGCGGAGCAAGTACTTTTTGTGATTCAATGTTTATTGAAATTAAATAAGGCTATTGCCATTTATACAATTTAATGTAAATAAAATTCGTTTGACAGGTATTTGGTCTTCCGATCATATGTTAGTTTGCTTATTTAAACCCATATGTGACAGATACGGCCAAATACAAAATAATTGAATCGGAAAAAATAAGCGCTCTGTGGTGTAATGGTAGCACATTCACCCGGCAAGTGAGAGATCCGGGTTCGACTCGCGGCGGAGCAAGTACTTTCTGTGATTCAATGTTTGTTGAAATTAAATTAGGCTATTGCCATTTATACAATTTAATGTGTATATATATATATATATATATATATATATATATATATATATATAGTTAGATAAATAGATAATAAGATATATTGATTTAAGATCTTAGTGAATTTCCAAACAAAAGGTCGAATTGCAGAAGTTTCAAGTGTTCTGTAATAATAAGTTAATTGGCAGATCTGATAAAGTCAGTTTGAAGTAAACGAGCCGAGTTTTAATGGAAGCGTTGTCGTCAGCCGTTGCATCGTTAAGAGCTAATACCAAACGATGCCTAGAATAGTTATGTTTAGCCTGAAACGTTTAGTTGTCTTAAACGCTGTGGAATTAATATGAATTAATTGTATTTGATTCTCCCATTGACTAGATAAAAACAGATAAAAACGAAGTTGCTTTCGCTGTGTGCAATAAAACTAAAACGATTCAATATCAAAAGAACACACATCTTCTTTCTGCTTTACTTTTCAATCAGTCATTTTGTCTGAAGTAGCCTTTTTGGAACATCAACATCGGTATTCAAGCGCGATCTCTTTGGCAGCTCGACGAGTTGGTTTTTGTGAATTTTAGACTGTTTAGGGAAAGATATGTATTGTCTGAAGCAGCCATTTAAACTTTATTTTAAATTATTTAGACTTTAGTTCGAGGCTCGGTCGATTCTGGTCGGCCCTTCCCGTCACCGTTTTTCTGTTGTGTTGAGTTTTTGTCACTATAATTAAATGTATTTTTTATTGGATTGTTGACAGCATCATTCGATGACTGAAGTGCCTTTATCTCAGTTTCTGTGCTGAAGGACATGTTCAAACGCGCCGTTATTGAGTCTTGGTAGCCGTAGTTTAACAAGAAGTACATTTGCCGCCCCAAAACTCATATTTACTTAGGTCCTTTTAAAAGAGCGTAGAACACAATATTGTTCACTTTGAAAGCAGTGAGACTCTACAAGGATATTACAATGTTTTTTTGTTACGTCGTCTTTCTCATTTATGTTTTATTCATGGTAATTTATTATTATTTTCGTACGTTTGTGAAACTAATAGGATAAATTTAACACAGTTTCTTTATTATATGTATTTGAGGTATAGGGGTAATCATATGTGATATCTTTCTTAGTGTTTGGGTGAATTTTTGCAAGAATGTTTAGTAGGCTAAAAACCTCGAACGAGGATTTAATATTTGAAAACTGCATTGATATAGCAGAATTTGTAGTAATTATTTGAGCACTAATGACTCTGTTAAAAAAGATTTTTTAAACACTTTTAAGCCTTAACTAAAGACTTTTGTGATGTGTCTGACGAAGATAGCCTTGCTATCGAAATTCCTCACAAAAATAAAAGTTTTAAATGTTGGTTTATATATTTGAATGTAAATAAGTTAACAAGTAGTTAATACTCCATCTTCAACAATTTTAAGCCTTATTTTGCCTTTCCTTCTAGGGCACTGGGCTGCACCATGGTTATTTATTTATGGTCGTGGAGTATGGTGATCTGACTCAACCTCAGGTGTTCATATCTTAAAATATGCTGTTTTTACTACTCGACTTTGCAACATAACATTTTTTGATGCACTTTACTCTCGGATTACAGTAAAGAGTACTTTAGTAAATTACAAAAATGATTAAAACCCAACTCTGCAAATTCAGATACGATAGTATATCATTTGTACATACCAGAGATTATAGAGTTTCAAAATGCAAGATGAAAAAAATGTTCGAACAGTTTAAATATATGCAAACAATGATGTAGACTCCGGCCACTGGTGTTCTAGTTTGGTAGCGATATTGGATATTAGGTAGGAGTCGGTAGTTAAGGCAATTAATTGCAGAATTAAATTTCATTTTGGCATATTTGTCCTCCTGGTTAAAGTATGTTCGATATAGAAAACCCCAGCCGTGGGTTATCCTTTTTGAGTTTAGTTTAGTTAATATGTTTTAGTTACGTAATTTTATGTAATTAAAAAATAGTCTTTCAGTAATTTTTTAAATTTAATAAACAATAAACATTACAATTTTAAGTAATAGGTGTTTTCAATTAAAAATAGTAATTTAATTTAATGAAATAAAATCGATAGATTGTAAGATTACTATAAACTTAGTGTTACTTTCAGGGAAACTAACTCTTACCGTTTTGCGAATATAAGTCCAACTTGAAAAAAAGGTATTGAGTTCTGGATATTCAAATATTAAAACTTTTACATATTAACCTACTCTTTTTTCATATTAAGACAATTTTATGGATAAAGAGAACGAAATATTACAATATATTTGCTATAGGAAAGTGCCCGAACGTAAAAAATATTTTTACACATCTGTAAATTACTACGGTAAATCTTGCCAAACTTGTATGGGTGTCTTCTTGTATATGAGCACTTTTTGGTCTTCTTGGTACTTTTTTTAAATTCCTAAGCCAAATTGTATCTAGAGCCAAAAAAATCAGAAAAATACAATTATTTATTAATTGTATTCATTCTATGATAACAATAGAAAATTCGCAACGCACTTAAAAGTAATACAATCCGGCTGCACTTTGGGCCATGTTCATTGTAGCACTATGAGGAGAATTTTAAACCATATAAACTCTTACGAACTTATTGTTAGTCGGTGAATCATGCGAGATGTATCCTTTCAAAGATAAAATAAATACGCATACAAATTAGTTACCTAATTTTGATACTGATATAAAGACCCTCTATTTTGGAATTAAAAACCTCATTTGCATAAAGATAGTAAAAAGGTAAATTTTGAACACAATTTATAAAATTGTAATGCTCTATGTTGACTGATTAATGTATAATAATAATGATAACTAAAAATGATAACTGTATAATGAATTTTTATACAAAATTGTCCTTTAAGGTGCAGGATAAAAACGTCTGCTTTTTTTTGTATACATATTGAATGATCAACATATAATTGAAATTTTAATACAAAAAACGAAGACTCATTCAATAAATCCTGACATATCTGTGTATTATATATGGATAGTTGTAATTTTAATACGGACAGTAAAGTATTGTATACAGGTAGAAGTTAATTGTATACGAGAAGTCTTGTATTGTATACGGATAGTCGTGTATTATATAAGGGTAGTCGTAAATTGAATATGGCAGTCGTGGTTTGTACGGAAGTAGTCTTGAATAGTATCAATCAAAGTAGTTGTAGATGGTATACGTATAGTCTTGGAGTGTTTATAAGTAGTTGTGGATTATATAAGTTGTAGGTCATATACGTATAGTCATGAATGTACATTACCAACTGTACATATAATAATAGAATCTTGACGGCCCTGACTAAAGTTTACGCTTCTTACTAACCTAATGATGATGTCTACTATTGACTACTGTAACTAGTGAATGCTGTTGACGGGTTAGTCCTAGTTACCAATGTCACAGAGTAGTTTACGTTTATTACCTTTGGTCGTGAAATTGTGATACGACATTATGTACAGTATTGACCGTATTGACTGCGTAAGTGCTACGTGATCTACTCCTACTCATGCTGTCGGTGTGCATCAATCAATCACACAAACATCACACTTGGGCTATAATCGATCTTTCTACGTCATTATTTGTTTCGACAGTCCAAACATTTTCGAAATAACAAAAAAAAGACTGCGTTATCGAGTGTTCAAAAATTAAAATAAGAAGTGTTACCAATATTTACCATTTCTTTGAGAGTCGTGAATGTTGTATAAAAGTACAGAAAGGTAAACATTAGCTTGTTGTTCCAGTTGTGAAGTGTAAGACTAACTAATAATGTTGCACAAGTACTCAGTGGTTTACATATCCAAACTTGTGTAATGACGCCAGTTGATGAGATAACTGTAGAGATATTGCGGCCAGCGCGGTGAGCTGAGTTAGTTACCTTCGGGCACCTATCATTAAACAGACTGCCGTGTCTAACAATAACTCTGTCCCATTGAAAACGTGTTTTCACTGGCGCCCTCTTTGAAGTTGTAAAGTTGGTAACAATTTGTTCATCATAACGAAATATAGACAGTACCGATATTAATTCTTTTAAACAAAACATAAACACACTCGTGCTTACCACCATGAACGTAATATACTTAGTTTTTATAAGTGTCTGAAGTACTACATACCGGATATTGTACGATATATCTAATTAAAAACAACATAGAATATTAACACATAGATATTTACAGATTAAAATACTAGTTAATTTCACAGAATAAATAACTAATAGCATAAAATCGTATGGAGCCTGATTGACTGAGATCAATTTGGAACAAATCTAAGCCAAACGTTTGTCACAGTGGAATTTCAACTCGTTTGTTGTTAACGATGCTATTAACGTGCATTATTGAGGCAGCGTATCTTGTGGATATTTTGGTTGGAATTTAGTTTGTGAATATCCTCGAACGTAACTTGTATAGATTGCCTTATTGAATGTCGTTTATTATCCTATCAGACATTCCTTATCTTAAGAGAACAGAACATGCTGAAATTGCGGTGGCATTTATACATCACCTTTTATACAATATTTTCCCTACTTAATTTCCTGTTTTATTCATTAATAACTTAACCTTTCTTACGTTGCAAATGGTAAGTTGGTGTTAATAATTACCCAGTCATAATCCAAAAACAAATTTTAGATGGCATAATTAAATATCACGAACTGTCCAAGAAACATATTATGACGTCAATCAGTCATACCAATATAAAAGTGTTATCATAATATTTTGACAGATCCATACTTCGTGAATCATGTCACGGGTATTTATATGTACTATACATTTAGATACTGATTATTTTAAATGAATGGTAGTAAGATTTGCTAACTTTTTGTACATTTTAATGTTTACTAACAGGTATGTCAACAAATATATAAAATTTTATTTCTTACATTTTATTTGGATACAAGTATTTCATTGTATCTTTTGCATCACCCTAGTGATAAAACAACACCTGAAAATAAAATGCATTTTTAACATTGACTTAAAATAATTTGATCGTACAGTTTTTTAAAATCATAATATAAAATTCAACATCCTCTGAATTCTACACATTAAATGCCAAAATCAACCAAAGTTTTCTATTTACTTGGTTGATTTTGTACTGTGTTCACAACTTTTATCTAATCATGTTTCTAAACTTGATCTTGATAACCTCACTAACTATGTAAATACTGCGATTATTATTTGTATTATTTTACTGCCGGAGATGATGAGCAATTTTAGAGCTTTACGATTGCTGTATCAGTATTGATGAAGCCGCTAAGTCAGGTGATATCAATATAGATAGTTCTTTAATTGGCTCTTTTTAGCGTTTATAGTTATTTTATTAGCTGTGGGATATTTTTATAATCCAATACATTGTAAAATTTTGCTAATGGTATCTACCAATGGCTGCGACGGCATTAATAAACAACCTTATGTACTCATGTGTGAAGCTTTCATTCTCGCAATTGTTATACATAGTTTGGATTTTTTTTATTTGTGTTTTTGCATATTACTTTAGAGAATTGTGTTCTCGCATTAAGTATACATTTAAAACACATGAACTTGGGATCACAATATGAAATTGAATTTCGTGTCTTATCTTTACAGCTTTGAGGACGTGGATATGGGGATCGGAAACAATTATTGCCTAATTGCACACCTAATTGGCATATTCCAAATATTTATATCCTAATATAATGATTTGAAATGTGAGTAATAATTACTCTATGCTATCGTTATATGCTACAAAAATAGAACACTATGTGTTGAGGATTTAAATCCATAATTTTCTTCAGGTAAAGAAACCCGTAATATACAAGGTTCAATATACCTATAACATTGAAGATTATAAAGTGTGTCGACGAACACGTTACAGTCTAAATTTGACAACAGAATGGTGTACGTCAAAAAGACCAAATATATAACTCCAATTCCAGACTTGTCTGATTGCACAAAACCTGCACAAAACCGGTGTCACTTCACAGAATCAAGAGCTGTGTCCAACACGTGTTTCACGCACCAGGGAGGTGAAGGACTATAGAAAATCAACATCGACACATCATGTGGTATTTTGGGCGTCATCTGAAACAACAAGGTGAAGGAAATCAATGGTTTCTTTTTGTATATGTAATATTCGCAAATTTACGAAATCAAATTATCCTTTCAAATTATCATCCATCGTTATAATAAACTTTAGTCAAAGAACCATTGTTAATAAATAATTAAGAATATATTGTAATAATCAAACTAGGATTTATTGTTTTAATATACGTTTCTCTTTCCCATACTGCATTTAGAAATTTATTATTATTGACAATAGCTTTAGAATTGCATATTCTATAGATTTGCCGTGCTTGAAAATATATTTATAATGTGGAAAAAAATAATTCAATTATATATATATATATATATATATATATATATATATATATATAATTTTTTCAATAAACATTGAATCACAAAAAGTACTTGCTCCGCCGGGACTCGCACCCGGATCTCTCACTTGCCGGGTGAATGTGCTCCATTACACCACAGAGCCCTCACTTTTTAGGATTCAATTATTTTGTATTTGGCCATATCTGACACATATGCGTTTAAATAACCAAAACTAACATATGGTCGGAAGACCAAAATACCTGTCAAACGACTTTTTGTTTACATTAATTAAATCTGTATAAATGGCAATAGCCGAATTTAATTTTTTCAATAAACATTGAATCACAAAAAAGTACTTGCTCCGCCGGGACTCGAACCCGGATCTCTCACTTGCCGGGTGAATGTGCTACCATTACACCACAGAGCCCTCACTTTTTAGGATTCAATTATTTTGTATTTGGCCATATCTGTCACATATGCGTTTAAATAATCAAACTAACATATGATCGGAAGACCAAATACCTGTCAAACGACTTTTTGTTTACATTAATTAAATCTGTATAAATGGCAATAGCCGAATTTAATTTTTTTCAATAAACATTGAATCACAAAAAGTACTTGCTCCGCCGGGACTCGAACCCGGATCTCTCTTGCCCGGGTGAATGTGCTACCATTACACCACAGAGCCCCTCACTTTTTAGGATTCAATTATTTTGTATTTGGCCATATCTGTCACATATTATATATATATATATATATATATATATATATATATATAAGAAATAGAACAAAATTGCCTTCCTGGTAGAGAAGAAGCCTTTCATCATAGTTTGTATAAGTTACTCCGGATAACTCTCTCAGCTGATGCATGAACTACTTCTTAAGTTTCTTGTGCTTTAAATAGTGTATTTTAGAACGACTGTTCCTAACAAGGTCATATAGTTTTCTATAATGCAATTACATTAACACAACTAATATGAATTTGGTAATATTGATGTATTTTAAGTAAAATTTCGACTACTTGAAAGAATATTATCTCTTGAAACCCTTTTGAGGATATAGCAAAGATTGTAATTTATATTATTGTTTATTACTGATTATTAATTAAATTACGAATTTAACTAAATTAAGCTATTTTTTAACTGATTAATTAATTAAGTGTTTTGAATATATGTCAAGACTTTTTTATAGTTATTCCTTTTTTAATAATGCAGTGCGTTTGTTTTTGAACAGTTATAGGTATGTGAGCGTTATATTCTTAAGAAAAATATGTGAACAGATTAAATAATAAATTAGTATGGCAAGTGAAGAAATCAGTTACTTACATGGAACGCTTAAAGTAAATCGTAAAAGCACAATAACAACCATAATAAAGAATCGCAGCATTCTGTCGTTTCGTTTAGATTCGTGATTATAACATCACAAGAAGTATCGACTAGGAAATCGGCCACATATCTTTTTGACAATAAAATACAGGAAAAATTGCTTTCAGGCAGATGAATCCTGCTTGAAACATTGAGATATTTTTCGAGTGGAAAATAATTTGCATAATAAGTAAAAACTATGTTTTCGTGACTACGGATATTCAAGGCTGATGACAGAATTCACGTCTTGTAATGCTTAAGTTATATGTACGATACATTGATCAAACCGGGAGTGACAATATCGACGAAACTCGAGTCAACTTTTAAAAGCATTGAGTCAGGAATATCTTTACTTTGAAACTGTCTTGCTTTGCCCGAAATTTTATGACATTTCGTTTGTTCCTTAACATGACCGGTGAGATCAACCGTGCGATGGAGTTTATTATAAGTATTAATATTGTGTAGGACAAAGTAAATAAATCCAGAAGGGTTCAGTCCTTTCAAACAAAATTTTCGTTGCACGCTTTGTTCAAATTAAACTGTGCAATTACTTCGACTCTAGTGCGTTATTCTTAAATTATTTAATAATGTTAAGCTCAAGTAAGTGCATTGCTGGGTTTGTTGTATGAGTTACGATAAAACCCCTAATTAAAAATGTAGAAAATGGTTTGTCCACACTGAGTATTCAATCTTTTCAAAATGAATAGGAGTTGTTTAGCATGTAAAAAACTCAGTTTTCGAGGATTTGAGTGGAGGACTGTCCACCAAAAACAACTAAAAGTCTATTAAGCTTAAGAATTTTAGAAACAAAAATATTGGTACGATTAAAAGAGTAAAAAGTACTACTATTCAAGTTATTTTTCAAATATTTTAATTATACAAGTGAGGATAATTTTTGTAAAGTTGCGTAATGCACGCGTACGTGACTTACAGTTCTAACTTACCAGACTTACTTGAACTTACTTGATGATATATCATTAGGGAAGTGACTATGTAGTAATTTTCGTTAAAAAATTAACTATACAAGTTAGTATGATGTTTGTAAAGTTGCTTAATATACTCTACAATTACTTACAGTTTTAGCTTATAATTGATGACTTAGCATTATGGAGGTGATATGAAATAAACGGATAAATTCCTAATACATACTTCATTAGTTGTAAAATACATTGGCCATAAAGGATGGGCGTGAAAAACCTGGTTTACATGTAGAATTTGTTAATATTTGACGAGTCTGAGGAGAGAAATTAAATAGTTTTACTAGTTGTGTACCATTTTAATTGACGGAACAGTAATAGTGGTAATTAAAAAAAAATTTTTTTTGGTGAATAGTTGTGCATACCGATACAGCCTCTAAATTAATAATACACCCCATCAGATATGGCTGCTATCCGTGAAAAGAAATCAGTGATGTAATAAAAGTGAAATATGGATTCTTAGCCCGCCCTTCTAGCGGACAGGATTAATTAATCACTCCAGGCATGCGTCAGTATGATAATTCCTGTATACTAGAGTGTTGGTCTGTGGAGTAGCTTGCTGATTACATTGAATTATGAATCTTAGCACTAACATTCCTTATGTAGCCAAAATGGGCGGTTGTAGAAATAATGATGAATGCAAATGACCCTAACAGTTTGCAGGGATGGTGGTGAAATCTCGATATTTAGGCAACGGTTATTCATCCTATTATTCCGGGCCTCAGTTAAAAAGTCTCGGTCTGTTAGAAGTTAATTCAATTGAAATTTCGTTGAACGGCTAAGAACCTTCCTGCTCTAACAAGTCTGTATAACCCATGTATACTCAGAACCTTGAACAGCCCAATCCTTCGATTGTTAACATTCTAGTAATAGGTAGATACTGACCCCGTAGATTAAACTTTAAGCAGAAAGCTACAGACCGTTAAATTATTAGTTCAGAATTTAACTCGTCACCTGTCCTCCAGTACGACATCGAATGATGGTTAGACTATGATGGATTGTTAAATATGTATTGTTTTATAGATTTTTATATAGATTTAATATTAACAGAAAAGCACGTTTCCTGAATGTATTTATATAAACTTGTATGTGTTTTTCCTGTTTATTTATTTATTATTTTATTTATGTGTTATTTATAATGTTGATTATGTTGTTTATGTCATTATAGATTTTTTCTGGTTTTGTTAAAGAAAGTATTTGTTGTTATTGTAATGGAATTAGAGGTTATAGAAATCTGTTAGTATTAATAATATTCACTGTTATTTAGTTTGTAAGGTTGTAATTGTGGGATTGAGTTATGGAATGGTAGCTGCACCAGCGAATAAAGGACTAAAGGACTGTAAAGGACTAATTGCCAACGATACAAAAGACAATTTAAAATTAAATGAAACAATGTTTTTCATTTCGCACGTGCTATGTATAGCACATGAAATGTATGTATTGTACTGTAATTTAATACGAATAAAGAATTTTTGAACTTGAACTTGAATTATGCTTTAACATATTGAAGGAAGTATTATTTTAATAAAAAGATATAACACATAAGAACTGGTTTTACATTGAACTACGATTACAATGCGATTGTTCTAAAACGCTTTGCAAGTTATGTGGAGTCGCACGGATTAGGATATAATTAGGTGTTTGCAGGGGAAGGTGTCAGAAATGGCGGTGAACACACAGTGAGAGCTGATAATGAATATTAGGAAATGTTTAATCAAAGAAGGTTCCCCTCATTGCTAGCAGTCGGGAACTGTATAAATTTCATAACAATTTATTGTGCGGTCTTGTGACATATACTGGCACGTGTTTAAATTTGACTCAATGTAAAAGTTGAAAATAAGTGCTATAAGTTGATGAACATCATATGTTTTATCATTGTTCTAAAATACTTGTTCTGCTTTTATATACAATTGATAAAGTTTAAATGGACAGTTTAAAGGAAGTAATTTACAAGTATTAAATTGAAATTGAATTCTTTTTTTACAAGTTTAATTTAGTCCAGACAGTATCTGAGTCAATTAGCTTCCCAAAGATATATATATATATATATATATATATATATATATATATTAGTAAAAGGAATAACTACATAAATGAAATTTACATTTGAAAAAAATCATAGTGAATCAAATATTTGGTCCGCTATTATGCAATTTATCAGTTTTTATAAGTATATAAATGTATAATTTTAACAATAATTATAATTTTATAGTTTTTTAATACAAGTTTTACAATATAATGTAGTTTGAACTTCAACTACCTTTCATGAACAGGATCTTTTACGGCTTTTAATTTAAAGTGGGAAACTCAAGACAGGATTGAGAATCAAAGTTTAATTGAGTGAACTCGGAACTGACGTTTACTCTACTCATCAGCTGTCGGTTTGTTTTACTTTATAGATTTTATGTAAAAGTGTATTTTTCTGCTTATAATCTTGGCTTACTGGAATATGAACTGTATTATTTGTTTTGTAACCCAGTTACAATTTAGTCTTCAGTAGCTACTCTTTAACGTATGTAAGTTTAAATTATAAAAGGTTATTACTTTCTAAAAACCTTCTGTGTGTACAAGATATTATAACATTTAGGTATGAAAAAATCAAGGTTTCTAACTTTGATTGTAAAATTAACCGTAAAAATATTACCTCTTCAACCAAATTACAGCAAATTTTCAAAAGTCTCTCCGCCAATTTTTCTGCATTTTTCTGTTTATTATTACTCCAAATCACGCCGTTCTGTTCTTTGTTGGTCTCCAGGAATGACATTTTGCAGAATTAAGTCATCATGATAAATTTAGACGTACCGTGTGAGAATTTCCTGCCAGGTTTTTTTAACTTAGTTTCTGGGTAATTCTAAGCAATATATGGGTCAACCTCGATTTTTCTCATATTACAATATAATGTTCCAATAGTCAATTAGAAAAGGAAATGACTAGAATTTCTTGCCGGAAGCAGTTATAGGGAGCAGGCAACCGCCAGACGGTCATGTGTTTAAAATTGTTTTACATACATTACCTACATTATATTGTAATATGTAATAACAATTTATCAGTAATTTTTAATAAAAAAAAGAATCACGCACGATGCCTGCCCGCTGCGCAGCGCTTCGCGCTGCTTGCTCTTTTAGAAAAAAAATTAACTCGAGTAGTTCCAAATTTGAAGCCCAGATCACGTCAGTGCCCCTGATCACTAATAGGTAATTCTAAGCAATATATGACCGTCTGGCGGTTGCCTGCTCCCTATAACTGCTTTCCGGCAAGAAATTCTAGTCATTTCCTTTTCTAATTGACTATTGGAACATTATATTGTAATATGAGAAAAATCGAGGTTGACCCATATATTGCTTAGAATTGCCAGTTTCTGTGGTGCGACGTAAGTGTAATTAAAGGTTTTTGTTCATGACTCTCTAATGAATGAAGACAAGTTCTAAAATGCCGGATCACACACCATAGATTCTTAAATTAAATGTACATAATACATGAGTCGTGGTGTGAAAATTAAAGGAAAAATGTATTTATAAAATTTGTTTAAGGGTAAGCCATAGGGAATGACGTTAAGACGAAGGGAAGTGTAATTGGACTGATCAGGGGCCCCGCTAATGGCGGTAACAGCCTGTACGGTTCACTGAATTATCACGCTCAGCTGTTCCAATCAGTCATGCCACATCAACAGGTCCCACATAAATTTCCCTCCCTCGCTATATCCGTGCATTGTCTACGACTAGGCAGATCACCCATTGTAAGTGAAACGTATAATACTAGCTTATTACAGATTTGATGTATTTTTATGTATGTACTTGTAGGTTATTCAATGAAATCGACATTTCTGTTGCTTCATCCTTGATGTACAATATTATAGCGAGATTGGTTGATAGTATATTATTTTGCATTTGATTAAGTGGGAGTGATCGAATTGTGTGAATTTTTGCTTCCTCAGGCACGTTATGTATAAATATGTACGGTAAATAAACAGAAATACAAACGTTGTATATATACAAACACTTTAGTTTACAAGTAATCGTCGTCCTTAGACATTGTTATTTGTATCGTCTGGTTTTTCAACAAAATATATTTCGTTTACGATGTTTTGCATTATATTCTGATGTTTTGCTCCTAGTCATCTTGTCTATGCCACAGTTTTCTCTAATTGTGTTTTGTGGATGATCTAAGTTTCCAGGACTGTATCGATTAGAGTAAGAATGGATTGTGAGTGTCTGCTCGTAAGTTTTTCGTATTTTTTCATATAGTTTTATACGGTCACCTATTGTTGACTTTCGTATTTGCTTGAACAATAAATAATGTAGACTATAAACTATTTTTGACCAAATAAACCGATGTATTGGAGTATCGTAGGACTCGACAGAACGTACCAAAACGCGTACCACCTATTCCAATGAACCTCAAAATTTGCATTGCTATCTTACATGATAACAGTCATTTACACAACAATTTTACTCATTAATTTTACGAATTTCTTTGCTCTAAATATTTTCGCTGTCATCACGTGTACCTGTAAGGAAGACATATTTATCTATGAATTTTATTATTACCATTAGTTTTAAAATTTAGACACCAAAATTAATAAAGTTCCTTAATGGATTAAAAGGAATCTGTTTACACAGAAGGTTTAGGTTTGTGAGTAAGGAAATATGGTAAATTATTCGTAGCCACAATATTTAGCACAGTTCTGCAGGTATAGTTCACAAATTACGGTAAGCAGGATCTATTACAGGGCTTAAGTTTCATACGCTGTTCCGGCGTATCATCATTTATAAAATGTGTCCTCTGTACAAAGCTTATTACGTCATCGTGCCAACGGCGAAACACTTAATTTAGCGCATAAAATTGCTAGTCATTGAATTAACTTAAAATAATTGTAAAGACAGTTACTTAAACATATTTTACGTTGTTAATATAATGGAATATATTGGGAATGCAGATATTTTTTACTATAGGACTTATGGATTGTAAATCTCCTTATTAAGTATAAATAGCAACAGTTAGTATTTAATAATTAGT
Source organism: Homalodisca vitripennis (assembly GCF_021130785.1). Taxonomy (NCBI): domain Eukaryota; kingdom Metazoa; phylum Arthropoda; class Insecta; order Hemiptera; family Cicadellidae; genus Homalodisca; species Homalodisca vitripennis. The sequence goes on from NC_060212.1 coordinate 133,972,116, forward strand.
TGTGAATAATTTAATTGTATTTTTTTATATTTTGTTTTGAAATATGAACTAATCCAAATTTGATTTCAGGTAATCAAATCAACAATTTTCCTAATACTTACAGGGTATGCTTGTACATCTAAGGAACGTATATATGATTGAGCATATATATATATATATATATATATATATATATATATATATATATATATATATATGGTTATTGTTCGATATATCCTCTAATTTCCTTTTTTATAATTATACTTTATCGACCATTCTTCAGTCGGTTATATTTTTTCACGAAGTTTTGGCATTAATAACACAGATGGAAAGAAATTAAATTATTAATAAAAAATTAATAAATTTACATAATCGCGAGGTCTTCCACGCTGATTCGAAGTCTAACCTATATCCTTTTAATGGTTCGAGGAAGATAAGAAATGTGGTATTTTTTTAGGGGGGTTGTTAAAATAGTACCCTAGTTACAAATAAATCGCATTATGTGAAAAATATTTTATTAATGTGAGTTGATTTTCATATAATTTATTTATTAAGCATTTCTGAATGGTGGTGACATCCAGATAGTTCAGATTTATTTAAATCTAAGCATAAAATTAAGGGTTTGTAATTAAGTATATAATTTCATATGTGCTACATAAGAAGTTATTAACCTACAAATGCTGTACAAATAAACCATCGCCTTATTAAAAGATGTTTAATACTACATCTGAAATGTAATTAGATCGCCCAGGAGCTGAAAGCCAATTATAAAGTCTTACAATAAGCATACGACTTGACATTTACTCGAAATCGATAGAGAGGTTGTTTCTTAAGAAAGAAATCGATCGTCAGCCTCACTAGTGTTGGTAGAGGGCGCAGGAATGAGATGAAACCCATAAGGTTAAAAATATGAAATAAAAACGTTTTCCTTGATAATATTTTTACTTGATTAAATGTAGCATAAACATCTGTGAGACACGTAAATAGGTGTTAAATCAGTGTCAGCTACCATCTACAGAGATTCAAAGTAGCGACTTCCAGTGCCTTTATGTAGTTATCTGACGGCGATATGTTTATTCTTTGTATATATGACGATCTGTTGTAAGTGTATTACGTTAGAAAAATATAATCTGAGGGCACCATTATCGTTTCATATTTTTAACCCTTTCTATACTCTCATTTTTAGAGCTCCATGAAAATAGTGTGGCTGACGATTGAAAGTCTCTTTTAGAAACTATTCCTCTATAGATTTCAAGAACTTAAGTTCTTTTAGCTTATACAATCCATATTGTCTATCTGTTTCCAGAGACAAAGATAAAACATTCATAATACTTCCATTGCAAGGTTATTCAACACCTTAGCACTAGATTGCCATTTACAAAAACAGCAGAACACTTTATAAAACATGTCTCCAAAACTTATTTTTTCAGTTAGAATTTCGCAGTAATTGTAGGACATCACACATGTACATGGCCAACCATGTTGGTTGATTGAAAAAATTATGAGGCACGACGTAATCGGATTATTTTGGTACAGTAAGTGGGGATGGGGTGGTAGTTTTAATAAGGAACTAATGTCTACAGCTTATCATTGTTTCAATAATTACATACAGTATTTGAAAAAATTAAATTAGGGTTGACCGACAAATTTATTTTTAAATTCAAATCTTTTTAAAGAATCCAACGTTTAATTATTTTATATTTTGTTTCAGGTGAGAGCATTTCCAGAATGAAAAGATTGTTTTCCCAAATCAACACACATTGTGGTATGTGCTTTTACCACTTTATTTATTTTTATACAGCGTTTCAAATCTTTAAATATTAGTAGGTGAAGAACTTCAATAGCTCTTTGCTTTAGGTTGTTTCATAATTTTATTTAACATACTTTTGTGTATTATTATTAATTCATTTTCTCACTCAATAATTGAACTGTAATATTTTAAATTGTATGTTACTTCTATTATTATTATTAGCATATTTGGTAAGATAATTGTATTATATAAGTACGTGTTCACAAGTTCAATATGTCGATAACTTAAGTTTGTTCAGCCCCCGTTTAAATTATAAACGGTTTTATTACGTACTCGTTAAACAGTGAACTTTAAACATATATTAGCCAACATTTTTTCTTTATAGTTTTTTATTAATTCGAGCAAAATATATAGAATGTGTAATATATCTGTTATTTTATTCTGTATAACTATGATATTTAATAGTAGCGATTATACGTCAAAACGACATGATGTGTTTTGAAAATCCTCTATCAGAACGAAACTTACAAAAACGACAACTGCCAACATATGCTGAAGATACCAAGTTGTTATTCATAATCTTCGAGTCTAAATAAAAACGAGGACGTCCAGACAAAGAATGAGGTAAGAGCGAAGGGTTAACGGCAATAGAAGCGAGATGGCCTGGGATAATGAATAGTGCTTGAGACTTGATTAAAAAACTTTGGCGTCCATATTTTATAGCACCGGTAGAGCCACACAATATACCTGTTCGCTTATCCCAAGCTGTTGAGTTATGGTGACTTGTGATCGTTAGCATCGTGTTGGGTTCGAAACTGGGGTTTGTTAATTATTTGTTAAGCTAAAAAGATAACGTATCGCAATTGCATTGATTCCATTTCAACACACCTTTCTCTCAATGTGTTTTAAGTGCTGGGAATGTATTGGAGCCCATCTTGATTGGAGCCCTCAAAAATAATGCCAAACACCATGCACATTTACATCCTTATTTTTAGTCGTATAAAATTAATATTCAGACCAAAAACCTTTTTATTTTCCAATATATCTATAAGTTATTCTGAAAGTAATCTCATAATTTTTTATAACTTTGCAGTTTAAATACTTAAAACTTAAATATTTCTGAAGAAAAACTAGGAATCGTTTTTTACACATATTAATTATATCTTTAAAATGAGACATTTTATTATAACGTTACGATAAAACATAAGGTCCTAAAAGTGATTGAAGTGTAACATTTTTCTAATGTGAGAAAACGTAAGGCTGTTTAAATACAGCTTTCTCTTAAGTATCGTTCCCATTAGTTACCTTTTTGATCAAATCAACGGATATTTTGTTGTTGTTAAAAATTGAAAAAAGTTCGTATTTATTAGCCTTACACTATGACGCAGAAAGTCAAAGATTTAACTGTAACTAAATAAAGCGAATTGTTACTCAACATTTAAGTGGCTATAAAGTTATTTCATAACAACGTTAATATCCGTATCCTTTACATAATATCAATAATAATAAACAGTAATTGAAGAATTTGTTTAGGTCAGGCTTACATACATATAAACAATGTTACACTTTATATAACAAATAGCACCATAGAGGCAATTGTTTGTGGTCTAAGAGTTCTGTTGGATAAAACACAGGCAATATTTTGACGTTTTTACTCATATTTTAATATAAAATTTAAACTTTTTTAACGACAAAAAATTAAAACCAAAAATAAGCTCATCGGCTGTACTGTTCTACAGTAGTAGATTATTAAAATACTTTTTATAATTTGCAACCGTGGTCACTACTTTTTTAAACATTTTGGAACAGAGTAAAATGCTTTTATTGGCAAATTGCAATGTCTTTGACAAGACAAAGAAACCATTGGATAATTAATAAATTTGACCTTTTTAACCCTTTATATAGCATGTACCCATTCAGGTACATCATCCTGACTGTGTTCACTGTCATTTCTGTGTCTCCCACACTGTATCCTGACAAAAATAGTTAAAGTTTGGTTTACGAATCAGATAAATATTATATTTACAAAATGAAGACACATGTCTAAATAGAAAGAAAATACACGCAAAAAGAAGTTGAATTATGAAGTTGGTAATCGCTTAAAAACTATTAGGCAAAGAAAAGAAGCCGAGTTTAGGGCTGTAACTCGTGGGGGGGGGGGGAGTTTTGCATTATTTATTCAACATAGACAATGAAGAATTCAGGAGATACACGTAGGCCCAAAACTGATTATGAAATTTGGTAGAGAGATTACTAGTCTTAAACATTATCTATTGTCATCTTGTTATCATTGCATAGTGAATGTTTCTAATTTTTATACTTTACTAATGTGTAAGTATTTTTAGTAACATATTTTATTTTTGTACATCAGTATCAAATACATTACTGTAGTACCCGTTAATACTAAGAAAATAAACCTATTGAAAATGTAGTAGATTCATGTTTATGTATCAAATTTGTAAACATGCAATCAACTTCAACGTTGAAGCTCAGCGACAACTGCAAGTTTGCAAGATTTCGCTATGTTAGTGACTCGACTCAATAACGGCATACGGTGACGCTGTGTGGAACGGTGACAGACACCAAACAGCTCGTGTTTGTTGTGTTTGCTCTCCAGTGTTTGTAGACTGCCGCATGTGACAGTTCAACAACGCTAACTTTGTTGCTCAGTCAAATGATGTAACATTGTTACTGTAGTATTCTTTATCCAATATTGTACAGTAGGCTTTGTTTTTTTGTCTTTACATGCAAACCGACAATGGTTTATTAAAAGTTAACGAAGTAATACGTTGCTCGTTGATGTAAGAAATATTGGGCAGATGAGTTTTCTTTCGTTATATTTACATAATATTTGCAAAATAAGTGCCTAACGATATATTATATGGATGCATGGAGGTCAGTGTTTATGCTAATGTACGTTTGAAAAAAGTAGTTGAGTTCTTTTGTCACTTATGGACTAGGTGTTCCAATTATGGTTTTCTAACTGAACATATTTTGGAGCTATTTAAGATTTTACATTTTGATGTAAGTAATAAATTTAATATCAATTTTTACATAAGCTGGGAACAAATTCATGTAGAAAGAAAATATTCTGCTATTGAGCTATCACATAGATAAGTCGCAATTTATTTGATCATTATCGTCTTTATCATTTAGCGATTCGTATTGAAGAATAAAAAAATAATTCTAAATATTCTAGAGCGAGTAACTGTGTTTAGTTTGACGCAATAGATAAGAGACCTTTTAAATTTGCTCGGCCATTAATTTATGCTTACCATTTGAAACTCTGACTGCACTACTTTCTGGAAGCCTGTAGTAATATATTTGCCTAATGAAGGCAATTTATCTTCTAAATGTAGGAGCATTTGAAACTTATAGATAGAAGAATTTATAAAAGATGTGTGAAAAAATGTATAAAAATGGGTAGAAAACAGTGATGGAACTTCAGCAGACATGTTCTAGGAAAAAGGATGACTTTTCTAGGATTAAGACAATGAAATTTTTAGCTCTATTCATAGAACATCAACACGACTTTTTCTGAATTACTGATCTGTGCTATTGTCACATTCTACTTTAAACTACTACTACTACTATTCTACTTTATAGATTGGTGCTAGTGTCAAAAGCTTGTAAGAAGCAAGGGAAATAATTTGGTGTCAGTCCGCCTCGTAACCCCCTTTTACTTATTTCTAAATGAGAAGATGAAAAAAAAACAAATACGAATCTCTAAGACGTAGGACAGATGTAGCCTTGTACGAGCGCTTCTACTGTTATACTACATTAGAGTTAGGCCATGGAGAAACTTTGTAATCTATAGAATGATATAACAGAGAGATGTCTCGGAGAACAAATATAAGTATCAAAGACATAGGACAGATGTAGCCTTGTACGAGTGCTTCTACTGATATACTACATTAGAGTTAGGCCATGGAGAAACTTTGTAATCTATAGAATGATATAACAGAGAGATGTCTCGGAGAACAAATATAAGTATCAAAGACATGGGACAGATGTAGCCTTGTACGAAGAACATTAGAGTTAGGCCATGGAGAAAGATCCATAGAATGATATAGCCTTGTACAGATGTAGCCTTGTACGAGTGCTTCTACTGTTATACTACATTAGAGTTAGGCCATGGAGAAACTTTGTAATCTATAGAATGATATAACAGAGAGATGTCTCGGAGAACAAATATAAGTATCAAAGACATAGGACAGATGTAGCCTTGTACGAGCGCTTCTACTGTTATACTACATTAGAGTTAGGCCATGGAGAAACTTTGTAATCTATAGAATGATATAACAGAGAGATGTCTCGGAGAACAAATATAAGTATCAAAGACATAGGACAGATGTAGCCTTGTACGAGCGCTTCTACTGTTATACTACATTAGAGTTAGGCCATGGAGAAACTTTGTAATCTTTGAATGATATAACAGAGAGATGTCTCGGAGAACAATATAAGTATCAAAGACATAGGACAAGGATGTAGCCTTGTATGAAGAGTCCCGTTTCTACTGTTATTACTACATTAGAGTTAGGACCATGGAGAAACTTTTGTAATATATAGAATGATAGTAACAGAGGAGATAGTCTCGGAGAACAAATATAAGTATCAAAGACAAGGTACTGATGTAGCCTTGTACGAGCGCTTCTACTGTTCTACTGCATTAGAGTTAGGCAATGGAACAGGAACACTTTGTAATACTATATAATGATATAACAGAGAGAATGGTCCTCGGAGAACACATATAAGTATAAAAGACATAGACAGATAGTAATCCATTGTACGAGCGACTTCTCCCTGTTATACTGCATTAGAGTTAGGCCATAGGGAGAGAAAACTTTGTAATCTATAGAATGATCTAACAGAGAGATGTCTCGGGGAGAACCAAATATAGAGTAACAATGACATAGTCGGACAGATGTAGCACTTGTATGGAGCAGTGCTTCTACTGAGTATACTAGACTGCCAATTAGATTTTAGGCCAATGGAGAAACTTTGTAATCTATATCGAATGATATAACAGATTCGCAGGATGATTCTCGTGAGAACAAATATAAGTATCAAAGGACGCTATGGACAGATGTACCTTGTAACGAGCGCTTTCTACTGTTATACTGCATTAGAGTTAGGCCAATGGAGAAACTTTGTAATCTATAGAATGATAATAACATAGAGAGCTGTCTCGGACGAACAAAAAATAAGTATCAAAGGACATAGGACAGATTGTAGGCCTATGTAATCGGAGCGCTTCTAACTGATTATAACTACATTAGAGTTAGGGCCCATGGAGAAACTTAGTAAATATATAGAATGATATAACACAGAGAGGATGTCTCGGAAGAACAAATATAAGTATCAAAGACGTAGGACAGATGTACGCCTTGTTATGAGCGCTTCTTACTGTTATTACTGCATTAGAGTTAGGCAATGGAGAAAAACTTTGTCATCTATACAATGAGATAATAGAGAGATGTTCTCGGAGAACAAATATAAAGTTTATCAAGAAGGAACATAGTGACAGTTGTAAGCCTTGTACTAGCGCTGTCTACTGACTAATACTACATTAGAGATGTTAGGCCATGGGAGAAACTTTGTAATCTATATGAAATGATATAACTAGAGAGATGGTTTTCGGAGAACAAATATAATGTATCAAAGACGTAGGACAGATGCTTTACCATTGTATGAGCGCTTCTACTGATATACTACCTTAGAGTTAGGCCATGGTGAAACTTTGTAATCTATATAGAATGATGATAAACAGAGAGATGTCTCGGAGAACAAATATAAGTATCAAAGACGGAGGACAGATGTAGCCTTGGTACGAGCGCTTTTCTAGCTGTTGATATACTGCAATAGAGTTCAGGCCAATGGAGAAACATTTGTAATCTATAGAATGATATTAATACCGAGAGCTGTCTCGGAGAACAAATATAAGCAGTAATCAACGACAGAGGACAAAGATCGCCTTGTGATGAGCGCTTCTACTTGAATTGACGCCATTAGAGTTAGTCCATGGAGAAACTTTGTGAATCTATAGAATGATATACACAAGGAGAGATGTTTTCGCTGAGAACAAATATAAGTAACAAAGACATAGGACAGATGTAGCCTTGTATGAGCGCTATCTACTGATAATTACCTACATTAGAGTTTAGAGCCATGGAGAAACTTTGTAATCTATACTATGATATAACTAAGAGATCTCGGAGAAACAAATATAAAGTATCAAAGATACGTCATAGGACATAATTGTAGCCTTGTATAAGCGCTTCTACTGATATACTATACATTAGCAGTTAGGCCATGGAGAAGAAACTTTGTAATCTATAGAATGATATAACAGAGAGAAGTATCGGAAGAGAACAAAATATAAGTATCAATGACCTGGGACAGATGTAGCATTGTATGAGCGCTTCTACTGATATACTACATTAGAGGTGTGGCCATGAGAGAAACCTTTGTTATCTATACAATGATATAACCAGAGAGTGTCTCGGAGATACAAATATAAAAGTATCAAAGGACATAGGACAGATGTAGCCTTGTATGAGCGCTTCCTACTGATACTACTAGCATTAGAGTTAGGCCCATGGACGAAAACTTTGTAAATCTATAGTAATGATATAACAGATAGATGTTTCGGAGAACACTTATAAGTATCCAAAGACATAGGTCAGATGTAGCCTTGTATGAGCGCTTCTACTGATATACTACCTTTAGCGTTTAGGCCATGGAGAAACTTTGTAATCTATACCAATGATATAATCAGAGAGAATGTTCTTCGTAGAACAAATATAAGTATCAAAAACCATAGGACAGAATGTAAGCCTTTGTATTGAGCGCTTCTATTGACAATACTACATTAGTTAGTTAAGCAATGGAGACACTTTGTAATCTTTCGGCATGATATATACTAGATAGAATGTTTCGGAGATCCAAATAATCAGTATCAAAGACGTCGGACCAGATGTAGCCTTGTTCTGCGCGCTTCTATTGTGCTTCTACAGTTATATCTACATTAAAGAAGATAGAGTCTAGGCCATGGAGAAACTTTGTAATCTATGAGAATGATAGAACAGAGAGATGTCTCCGGGAGAACAAATATAAGTTTCAAAGACATGGGACAGATGTAGCCTTGTACGAGCGCTTCTACTGTTATACTACATTAAAGTAGGCCCATTAGTGTTAGGCAATGGAGAAACTTTGAAATCTATAGATTGATAATAACAGAAGAGCTGTTTCGGAGAACAATATATAAGTAGCAAAGACATAGGAACAGATGTAAAGCCTTGTATGAGCGCTTCTTACTGATATACTACATTAGAAGTTAGGCCATGGAAAAACTTTTTGTAATCTATAATAGGAATGATATAACAGAGAGATGTCTCGGAGAACAAAATATAAGTATCAAAGACATAGGACAGATGTAGCCTTGTATGAGCGCTTCTACTGGCTATACTACATTAGAGTTTAGGCCATGGAGAAACCTGTATTATCCTATACAACGATATAACAGAGAGATTGTTTCGGTAGAACAAATAATAAGTATCAAAAGACATAGGACAGATGTTGCCTTGTATTGAGCGCTTCTACTGGAATACTACATTTTGAGTTAGGCCATGGGGAAACTGTGTTCAAATCTATAGAATGATATAACAGAGAGATGTTTCGGAAGAAACAAATATAAGTTATTCAAAGACCGTTAGGACAGGGTATTTTGTATTTTTTTATAGGCCCCTTTGATACGAGCGCATCTTTCGGTGTATACTAAATTAGAGTTAAGGCCCATGGAATCTTTGTAAATATATATGAAATGATATAGACAGAGAGATGGTCTCGGAGGGACACAAATATACGTATCAAAAGACATGTAGGACAGATGTCTGCCTTTGTACGAGCGCTACTACTGTTTTACTGCATTAGAGTTTTAGGCCAATGGAGGAAACTTTGTAATCTTTTAGAATAGAATCGATAATAAACAGAGAAGTATGTCTCGAGCGAGAACAAAATATTAAGTACCAAAGAGCATAGGACCAGATGTAATCCGTGTATACGCGCGTGCTTCTATCGAGATACTACATTAAGAGTTAGGCCATGGAGAAACTTTGTAATCTATAGAATGATCTAAACAGAGAGATGTTTCGGGAGAACTAAGATAATATCAAAGACTATAGTGAACAGATGTAGCTTGTTATTGAGGGCTTCTAACTGATATAACTAACATTAGAGTCGTGGCCCATGAGAAGAAACTTTGTAATCTTACAATGATATAGACAGAGAGATGGTTTCGGAGGAAACAAAAAATAAGTGTCCAAAGGACATAGGAACAGATGTAGCCTTGTACGAGCGCTTCTACCTGTTATAAGCTGCATTAGAGTTAGGCCATGGAGAAACTTTGTAATTCTATAGAATCGATATACACAGAGAGATTTCTCGGAGAACAAATATTAAGTATCAAAGACACGTAAGGACAAGATGGTAGCCTTGTACTAAGTGCTTCTACTGTTATACTACATTAGAGTTAGGCCATGGAGAAACTTTGTTAATCTATAGAATTGCTATAACAGAGAGACTGTCCTCGGAGAACAAATATAGATAATCGAAAAGACATTGGGACAGATGTAGCCTTGTACGAGCGCGTCTACTGTTATACCTACATTAGAGTATAGGGCCATGGAGAAACTTTGTAATCTATACAATGATATAACATAGAGATGGCTCGGAGAACAAATATAAGTATCAAAGACATAGGCTCAGATGTAGCTTGTATGAGCGCTTTTCTACTGATATATGCATTAGAGTTAGGCCATGGAGAACTTTGTAATCTATTGAAAGATATAACAGTATCAAAGTATCAAGACATAGGACAGATGTAGCCTTGTAGGAGTGCTGTCTACTGAGTATACTACATTAGAGTTAGTGGCCATGAGAAACTTTTGTATATCTATACAATGATATAACCATGCTGAGATGTCTTCGGAGAAACAAATATAAGTATCAAAGACATAGACCAGATGTAGCCTTGTACGAGCGCCTTCTACTGATCATACTAACATTAGAGTTAGGCCATGGAGAAACTTTGTAATCATATAAAGAATGATATAACAAGAGAGATGTGTTTCGGAGAACAAAATATAAAGTCATCAAAGCCATAGGACAGATAGTACCTTGTATGAGCGCTTTCTAACTGATATACTTACATTTAGAGTTAAGGGCCAGGGAGGAAACTTTGTAAATCTATACAATGATATAAACTAGTGAGTCCAGCTCGGAGAACAACTATTAAGTATCAAAGAGACATAAGACATATGTAGCCTTGTATTAGGCGGCTCTACTGATATACTACATTAGTTAGGCCATGAGATATGCCATAGGAGAGAGAGATGTTTCGGAGAACAAATATAAGTAATCAAAGACATAGGCCAGATGTAGCCTTGTATGAGCGCTTCTACTGATTACTACATTAGAGTTAAGGCCATGGACGAAACCTTTGCTAAATCTATACAATGATATAACAGTGAGATGTCTCGGAGGAACAAATATCAGTATCAAAGACATAGGGACAGATGTAGCCTTGGTTATGAGCCGCTTATAGCTAGGTCATCTAGGATAATACTTACATTTTAGAGTTAGGTCCATGGAGAAACTTTGTTAATCTATAGAATGATATAACAGAGAGATGTCTCGGAGAACAAATATAAGTATCAAAGACATAGGACAGATGTAGCCTTGTATGAGCGCTTCTACTGTTATACTACATTAGAGTTAGGCCATGGAGAAACTTTGTAATCTATAGAATGATATAACAGAGAGATGTCTCGGAGAACAAATATAAGTATCAAAGACATAGGACAGATGTAGCCTTGTACGAGCGCTTCTACTGATATACTACATTAGAGTTAGGCCATGGAGAAACTTTGTAATCTATAGAATGATATAACAGAGAGATGTCTCGGAGAACAAATATAAGTATCAAAGACATAGGACAGATGTAGCCTTGTACGAGCGCTTCTACTGATATACTACATTAGAGTTAGGCCATGGAGAAACTTTGTAATCTATAGAATGATATAACAGAGAGATGTCTCGGAGAACAAATATAAGTATCAAAGACATAGGACAGATGTAGCCTTGTATGAGCGCTTCTACTGATATACTACATTAGAGTTAGGCCATGGAGAAACTTTGTAATCTATAGAATGATATAACAGAGAGATGTCTCGGAGAACAAATATAAGTATCAAAGACATGGGACAGATGTAGCCTTGTACGAGCGCTTCTACTGATATACTACATTAGAGTTAGGCCATGGAGAAACTTTGTAATCTATAGAATGATATAACAGAGAGATGTCTCGGAGAACAAATATAAGTATCAAAGACATAGGACAGATGTAGCCTTGTATGAGCGCTTCTACTGATATACTACATTAGAGTTAGGCCATGGAGAAACTTTGTAATCTATAGAATGATATAACAGAGAGATGTCTCGGAGAACAAATATAAGTATCAAAGACATAGGACAGATGTAGCCTTGTACGAGCGCTTCTACTGTTATACTACATTAGAGTTAGGCCATGGAGAAACTTTGTAATCTATAGAATGATATAACAGAGAGATGTCTCGGAGAACAAATATAAGTATCAAAGACATAGGACAGATGTAGCCTTGTACGAGCGCTTCTACTGTTATACTGCATGTAAGTTAGGCTGTGGAGAGAGACGTATCTGCGGCTGGATGTGAAATTGTACTGTATCCTCATCAATGAAAGCTATAAACCCAAATTTTGCGATAATTGGCTGAGCTTTATATCAAGTAATAAACAGAGCTTTATTTGGTAGGTGTTCGATAACTAAACTTTATGGCGATTTGTTTTGATAAAGAATTTTACAAGTCCTGTAATTTACTCAGTCATGATTAATTCCTGCTTTTTTTAATGTATCGTAGTGAAAAGAGGAAATGTTTAGCTATAAAGGCACTTTTGATTGTCCTACTAACTGTTATGCATGGTACTAGTTATATTTAGCACAAATTCAAAGAAATAATCCAATTAAAATGCTGTTTAAAAGCTATTTATCTTCTAAAGAAATAATGGTAAAATAGAATGTAATATTCTTCAATTGATGTTGCCCGTAAGGTATCCTTGGGGGCAACGAGTAAATCCTCAGAATAGACAGATTAGTAAACAAACTAATTATATTGTGAAAGTTAATCTTATTATATTTTTCAATGAGTTATCAAACTCACTTTATTCGATTGGTTGGTTTTATAAAAGATGGAACATATTAACTTCATTACGGTCTGTTACTTCCTTCGATTCACCGTCGTGTCGCTTTATTGTATAACTTCCAATTACATTTTACTTTTATGACACATTCCGTTTATAACAATAGCTGGATTGAACAAAAGCTTTATTGATAAAGTATACAATATAGTATAGACAGTATTAGTGAATTTTTCAATTTTTATATAAATGTAATAACAGTATTAATGTATGTTAAACTTAAAATAGTACGTAGGGTGGTTTTTTTGATTGTGTTCTTCTATGAACTAATGCACTAGTTGGATAAATAATCCCAAACAATTGATTCGCGGTTATAATTTATATTATAATTAACTTTTTAGTAGCTAAAAGATGAAAATGTAAGGAACGTAATATTTTTTTATAAATGTTCTAGTATGTAATACCAGAAATAATTAAACACTTTTACGATGTTGTATCAGATTTTGATTGCCGGAAATGCCAACTAGTTTTATTTGGTGTTCTTTATTCGCCAAAAAATAGTTGTTTTATTTCGTTTAACTAGAAATAATTTTTAGTTTTTAAGTTATTTGATTTCACCGTTACGCTTTAATTTTTTATTGTGTTTTAGAAAAACATTTTGTTAAATTTACATTAGAGAAATAGATGAGTTTTCTCTAATTTTAAATAAGTCCATTGAAATGTAACTGAACTCTCACTTGATTAGATTCTCGATTCTGATTGGTTAATAGCTTAAATACGCATGGGTGAAAACATTAACATGTTTAAACTTGTGAGCTTATAATACATCAGTCATTCACTTACTAAGGCAAAAATTATACTCGTATAGTTTAGCTATACTGAAACGCCTTTAGCAGATGATTTATTTCGTGCACAACATCCTCTAAAACACATGAGTGTGACGGATGGTATATTAAATATGCAGAGGGTGTACCTTAAATCGTTGCTGAAGTATAAAGCTAACTAATAATGTTTTACAAGTACTCAGTGGTTTAAATATCCAAAGTTGTGTAATGACGCCAGTTGATGAGATAACTGTAGAGATATTGCGGCCAGCGTGGTGAGCTGAGTTAGTTACCTTCGGGCTTTCATTAAACAGATCCTCGTATCTAGAAATAATTCATTCCCTTTGAAAACATGTTTTTATTGCTGTTTTTTTTATTTCGTGACACAATTCGTTAACTTGTTACTGTCCTTGACACTTACATAGGCAATCATCGCTATGAAGAGAAACTAATGTTAGTGTTCTTGTGTTAAAATTTTGTATTATGACAATATTTTGTTATATATCAAATCGAAGTCACATATTTTCTCGGAAATGAATCTGTATTAGAAGTAATTTGTTTTATTGAATAGAGTCATCAAGTTATTAATCAACATTTAGTTAGTATTGGTGCTATTGAGTACTAAATTATCAAGATAATAATAATAAAACTGAAAAAAACTCCACGACAGGAATTTAAACAATGTTTAACTATTTTATTTTATTTTAATTGAAGGGGATTTTATTTTAGCTAATTTAATGAATTCTGTTACGCTTTAATTATAAATGAAAATTAATATTCAACGTAACCTAGTTATTATAAAAATGCAATGTTTTCAGATACGTAAATATCCCGGAGGTAATGTCTCTTAAATAAGCGGAGGTAAGCCTCTTATGCTATTTCTTTGGTGATTTCCAGCAGTACCGATTTATTCCTAAACATTTCAACAATTAAAATTGGAAAAACTACCCGCGTAATATAAACAAATATTCGATTCACTAAACGCTCAGCATTTCCCGCCAAGGCGGGTGATGACGAAATCCGATTTCTGTCCGTATGTGTCTATGCGCACGATAACTTTCGAGCGACGTACGTAAATTATCGACATTTTGTATGAGATTCCGTTTCTACTATCTATACATTGATATTGAGAGTGATAAACTTTGGTCTATTAAGAGTTGCTCTTCACGTCAGGACGTTGTCAATGATTTAATGACCCTGGCCTCGAAAAGGCGGGAGTTTCTCCATCTTAGGACAGCAACTTTTGATAGATGCATGGTCAGTTGGCCGTGTCCTGAACTCCTTTTCGGACTGTCAGATACGAGGATCCACCAGCGCGCCGTAGAGGAAACGCCCATGATCTACAACTAGCTGGAGACGTAGATGCTTTAATCATTTGAGGTAGAGGTACTGAATGGGGTTGGGCTTATTAAGTGCGATTCTAGACCTCGACCCCTTCTTCCTAGGTTACTCTCAGACGTCCCACTAGGTAAGACGTTGTTGAGTAAGCACATGGACTCTGTTATTAGTTTTGTAGTTTGTCATTACTTATAAATTTGTAATTTACCTCTGTAAATGACAGAGATTAGCGTCGATATTGGCTAAATGAGAATGAATACCAATTAGGGGATTCAAGCAAAAGATTTCACACATGTATACACATAAGTGCAATAAAAAAATCCTAGGTAAGAGGATACTTTTCCAAGAATAATTTTAGGTAATATTTTAATGTTCCAAAAACATGATGAAGCGTCTTCTCTCAATTCTGATATCACAAAACTTCCTATAAAATTTAACGAAAGAAAAGCATGTTTTGAGTTTAGCTCCAAGTTCACCTTCCTTTTATTGCAGCGTCTGGCATCTGACGCTCTCTCAGACTTGAGAATTGGAGTTAAACTCAAGATTCAATTGAATCAACCCTTCCTACCATAGCTACGTTATGTGTAGAAAACCATGGTTGTCTGAACGGGTTCGTTTTCAAATTGGTTTTCTGTGACATGTGCAATACAAACTAATACTTCTCTCCCAATAATAGTGCAAAGAAGCTCTTGAAGGAAAGTTCCTAAACAGAGAGTACGTGAAGCCTCGTACGGTGATCTAAAGTCTGGCGTACGTTTTACTTTACGGTGTTATTCTATTCATTAGTTCAATGAACAGTGAACTGTGAACATTAGTGATAAAAATGATTACCTCAGTCACGTAAGAAATTAGCTAGTATATTAATTGTTTTATATGTAACGCCTCGATGTGTAGCCATATGGACACAGTACTATGTTCAATCCTCGCAGAGTGTTGATTTCTCACTTTATTATCTGATCTAGTATGGGTTTTAACCCATAGCGGCCTAGATTAGCGGAATGGTTACAATACTATGTTCTACTCTTACGCAGAATATCTCATTTCATTATTTGGGCTGATACGGGTTAATTGTGTTATAAAATTTATATTTTAGTCCCGATATTACGTTTTATTTAAAAGAATTATAGAACACGTTTTTTTATTAGAAATATACATCCTCACTGTATAATAGTCACATGATTGTAGTAAATTTTCAATTATTTTTACGCTGCTTACACTCTTCTAGCTTATCTCTTCCTTTAACCGTATCCATGGATATGGTTTATTTATTATTGGTTTATTACGTTAAATTAAGATATTTGTAGGCAACAAAAAATTCCAGTCTGCTTTACATCAGCATGCTGTGGAACTTGTGGCTGTTCACGATCTACATCTGTGTCTTCATGATTGTTTACTTTATCCTGGACTTTATCCTGGCTGTCCTTCACGATCTACTCGTCCACAAGCCACACAGACACATTGAAAGGCGCAAGCACTCAAGTATTCCATTAGAAATGCGCCAATCACTCCTGTCTGAATTCGAAGATTCAACATTTTAAGTTTAATTGGATCTATCTATTCCTAAAAATTGAATACAGTTTTTAATATATTTATTGTCACTTTTAATACATGAATACGAAGCATGGAATGTAAAACAAGTTAAATACAAGAAAGTCTTGTAATAAAAATTTCTTATACAATCTACAAACTCAATCTGCAAATGATTGGAAGTTTAGTATTATAATCATAATATGCCCACTTGAATTTACAATTTTAATTTTTGCATAATCCTCTTAGATTTGTTGTTTATTTAATTCATAAACTGTTAAAGTCAATTCCATATTAATTACTGATAATGTTACAATCCATAATATGTTTGTTTCGTTGATTCTGACACATTTTAAAGTTTGATATCTTATTCCGTTGATAGTAGTTTGAATACATTTTCAGTAGCTACTGTGTCAAGATGTATATAACGTATCTAGAAACATACTACACATTCTAAAATGCTGTGTTTTCCGTATATCTAATTTTTTTTATATTATAAAAAACACTTTAAGGTGGCCTTAAATTTACACTTGTGATTTACCATTACTGTTAAAGGTTATATAATTGTTTTAATTCCTTTTGTATACAGTGGTCGGCCATTTACAAACAGATTTTGAGAAAGCGACCCTCAAGATGTAAATAAGGGATTTAAATAAAATTTATAACCATTTCCTTATTTCTGAAAATGAATTAAGAAACAAAGAAATTACATAATTTATGTGTAACCCTGCGCAGGGTAGAGTGGTCTCTGACAGCTGACAGTGCTGCCACTCACAGGGGGGAAATACAGAATAACTTATTTTTGCACCCAACTGTAAGCCTTTGACACTCAATATTGTAGATCTGTGCATGTGGTTACACGATTTGACAGAAATAATTACTTTTCCTCTTTTATAAGTTTAAAAATATCTAGTTATTTATTTGCAGTCAATATGTATTTTATGTACAAACGAGCTACAATTTGCCATGATGCTCCTCATTTTTTTAAAATAAAAAATACTTTTTTAGTTTTTCAATAGTTTTGCACAACCTTTTTTTACTTTCATAAACGCTTAGTTTAAAACCTAGTGATCTAGATGGAAAACGTCAGGGAAAGATAAAAGCCGTTTTGTAAAATTATTATATTTAACCAAGATACAATTGTAAAAAATTTTAAACAGGACGAATGGCGGTATGGGATAACTATTGTACACTTATCACTTACCCAGAATGCAAGTTCTTACATCAGCGGGCCATGCTGTCCAGGATTAGTCAACATGGATTCACCCCTTCAATATGACTTTGTATTTGTGTGGTCTGAGGAGACATCGTTAAAAAAATATGGAATTATTATGTCGTCATTTTTTAGCTTATAAAAACTTTCATGTTATGTACCAAACCAAAACAATGAGTGCATGTTACCATAAATATGCGGGCAACTTAAAAAAAAAATTAGGATATATTACGAAATGCCAATCACCGAGTTAAAAAAATTGTTTCTAGGCGATATATAATCTCCAAAAACTGTTATTTTAATTTGCGGCTCAATTAATACTTCGATATTGGTCGGATGCAAAATAATTTACTGTGGTAAGATAACGCTAGAGGTATACTAAAGTTATCGGCAACACCAGTTGTATAATACACAAGTTCTAGGTGTGCATAAAGATTTATCAAACTGGAGTGGCAGTATCGAAGAAACTCGCATCAACTTTTAAAAGCTTTGAGTCATAGAGAAATTTCCTCTGTTCAGAACTGAATTTCTCCCAAGAATATCCTTCAATCCGATTGTTTCCAAACAGGATTAGTAAGGTAAATAAGTCAACATTTTTAGCAAAAAATAAATATGATCATCATTCCTTTTGATCAATATGCCACGTTTTTCCATCAATAGCGTGGAATGAATAGTTATAATTATGCCATTATAAAATTATGGTACTATGCGATCATTTAAACAAGTATATAATTCAGCTGTATTAAAAAATGCATTTAATAATATTGATTCTCTTGATAAAGAAATCTGAGTTGTATATTCAGCAACCGCCATTGGATTCAAATAAAAATAATTGCAAATGTTTGTGGTAATGTACAATATTAGATTATATGCTAATTTGGTGTCTTAACTGCTACACCATGCTAAAATATTAAAAACATTTATTGTATTTATTCATACGAAGAAAGTGTAAAGCTACATAAAATGACTCTTTGACTTAGTTAATCTCATTGTAAAGTTTAAAACGTATTTCATTTAAATTTAGAGTTGTATTTTACCAGTTAAGGCTTTTTAAGTTGATTCCACCATTCAGAAGAAAGATTCACTTCTGAAAACCAGACGTGTTACATATACCCGGCCAACCTTATAGATATCCAGGGGCGGCACATTACTAATCGCACATGTTGAGATGTCGGTGTGTATGTGTAGGTCGAAAGCTTTATTCTTCTGTGGAGGATGACTGAGTGGGACTCCCTTAGTGTTAATAACTTTTACTAGTGTAGATATAATGGTCCGCTTTGACTGGACAAGGTTGCAAAAGCGCTGGCCTTCCTTTCTTCCAAGATGACATGGCTGAGATATAGTGTGCTCGCTATCTCGTTCCTCTTGAGATCTAGACTGGAAATGACACCTACATCCAACCCCAACCATCCTGAATATGCTGTCACTCCTGAATCAAGCACAAAGGTCCTTTTGATACTAAGTGCAATGAAAGGTTTCTCAGTTACTTGTCCTAAGTGAACACTGAGTTTCCATCTGTTTCTGATAGTGTTAATTCTATTTTTACTTACAGCTTCCTAAGAGACCTACTCCGAAAACGAGAAATAGAAATATTTCTAACACTCCAATTGGAAGTATAGGCATTTAATGTAAAATTATGTGGATCCTGAAATGTAGTCTATAGAAAAAGTACTAAAGGTAAAATATTTACGTTTGATATGACAGCTATCAGAAGGGTGTTTTATGTATAAATACTTTCATTTTCCGTAAGCAATAAATGATTTAAAAATACGTCAGTCCTTGGAATCATAACTCATTTACACGTAAGGTGTAAAACATTTAGGTCTTTATCTTCAGGTTGGTTTCCTTGGCCTGGCAATTATCAAAAATGTTTACGTTTTGATATAACAGTTAACAGGAGGGTGTTGCTTGTATAAATACTTTCATTCTCCGCAAGTTATACATTATTTAAAAATACGTCAGTCCTTGTAGTCATAATTGATTTACACGGGACAAAAAATGTAGGTCTTTATCTTCTGCTTGGTTTTCCTGACCTAGCAATTGTCTAGGCAATCCCTAATCGCCTCGTGCAATGATATACGTTTTAATTTTTTTAAGGAAAGCTACCTTCAAAGTTTGTGAAGTTTTACTTAAGAATAATACACCAAAAAGACCTGTATAATTATTTTAATAAGTTACATGGGAACCAATGGATTAATAGTGACTTATGAACGAACGTCAACTTTCTGGGTCGGTTGTACAGACGTGCAGAAATGACAGTCAGAGACCAGACGTTTCACTGAGGTTAGTAATCAGAGCAGTTAACAGAGTTCGCTAGTAATGTGCTACTTGCCCTGCTTTAGACAGTTCGTAGGTGTGTCCGTCGGAGGGCGCTATGCACAGGACTCCTGCGTGACTTCTGAGATCTATATTTTCTGTGCTGTACAGTATCCATACTTTATTTCATATCCTTTCCCTGCTGAATTTACAATACTTCCTGCTAGTTTACTAGTCACTAGTCGCTACATAGTTGCACAAAACAAGATCATTATGAACACACACGTATTAACACATTCTATTGTTTCTTTCTTATGTTATTAAACTCACTCGTCTAATGGTCTTAGTACGTATATTGCTAAAGGGATGTCGCTCTAAATTAAAATCTGCATTGAAAAATAATGGTATGTCGACTGTAAGGATCGAACGAGTAAGGTGCTAACGTAATTACGTTTTGTACGATTAGAGACACTAAGTAAATACATTTATATGGGATCAATACTTTAATGATAAAAGTGATAAAAATCTCTAGCTATTAGCAATGTTTAATTATTGTATGGATTCAATTTGTAGCAAGATTTAGACGGATGCATAAAAAACTCTCAGTACAATAATATTGCCCTCAGCAATTGTTTCGGCAGATATAGATTTAATGTGCGCTTTGAATGATTTTTATTTCAGGTATCAGTACTCCAGTAACAGATGACGTGTGAACTTAATCTGAGGAACTGCATTAAACAGTCTGTCACAATTTCTTTTTTTAAATAATTTTGTCACTGATTAAAAGTATACTATTAATATAACACAAAATGATTGTCCAACATTACAAATGGAATAGTTGTTTTATATTTAGGTATATACAAAATTAAGTTTTCATTTAATTACACTATCTTTAAAAAATTATTAATTTTTCGTTTCGACTAAAAACATTCTAAACTTTTTTTGTACTTGAGTTCAGATACAGTATGCACAATATATATTGGATATATTGGATTTATATATAAAAAACCGTCTTCCTGCACAGGGTGATTGATAGCTTTTAAGTTGACGTAGGAAAATTCAAGACCTCTGGTTAAGAATCAAAGTTAAATTGGGTGAACTCAGAACTGACGTCTACTCTACTCATCTGCAGTCAGCTTTTATTACTTCGAGTTTAGAGCCTTACTCGCAGCTAAATCATAACTGGTTTTGCCAACTTAATTTTTAAGTTCTATTAAGACAATTATTTTCCTTGGGTGGCCTTGTTTGTAACATTTGGAAGGAAAGAGTGCTACCCGAGAAAAGGTTTAGCACTAATTAAATTGTTATTTTTAATCTTCTTTCTTTCAAACCTGATATATTTATCAGCAGAATGGAAGGTTTTTGAAGAAAAGCTCGTACTGTCTAATATACGCAGCTGAACAACGTGATAAATTGAAGGTTTAGAATTTTTTAATTCGCTTTGTCGTTTTTCGTGGTACTTATAACTTATGAAGTGCAATTGAATATGTCCACGGTCATGAAATTAAACTTTCAGTTAATTCAGTTTACTTTTGATAAATAAAGACAGGCCACAATGATATTTTAAAATTTAAAATGATACTGCATTTACTGAAATAATTAACTAGACCCAATAATTAAAAGTTAAACTAGTATGTTTGGATGTAATCTACAATGTGCACGTTTAGTTTCTACGAAGCAATTCAATTGGGAAAGGTCTAAATGAAAATAATAATAATATACTTTTATTGCCAGAAACAATTTTAACATTGCATAGCATGCGTAACATAATAATAATTGTATATTCATTAAAATAATAAAATGTCTTATGCTAACGATGTAATTCTTAAAATATCGTAAACAATATCGATTTTAGTTAACAAAAACTGTTGTCAAGCAGTAATATTAATATATAATAATAAATAACTTTGGATGTCAACGACCCTGTACTATCGCACATTGAAGCTAGTAAGATGGTCCATGAATTCACCAACTGTATAAAATTGAATGAGACACCAAAAAGTGTCGCAATGCACTTTTGAACCGATTTAGATCATTAGATTTATCGATCATTTATCGCATTAAGCAACGATACTTTCGGAATATTTGGACAGCAAGAAGGTAAAAAATTTCTCAGTTTCAAGGTTTAGCGTGTAATGTTGCGTACAATTCCACTTGACGTGACAATGCCGGCCCATTTGTCGGATTCCGCTACATCTGGTGTCAAGGGCTGTGCGGGACACAATACGTGATCACGCCGCGCCGCACTCGCACGACCGCACAATGTCACTAGTTACAGTGATAATCGCCGCTTTAGCCTCTATTCACCAGGTGCTAGTGTTTCGGTGTTAATTGTCAATTAGCGCTATTCCATGTACAGTACTAGAAAATATTAAAGGATTGTTCAACCGGTGAGAGAAACAGTAAGCAGAAACGGGCGGAAAGGAAATGGAACGCATTTCTGATTGTGAAATAAATGAAATATAAATTGGTCACGTTCCTTTTTATGTCTTATAGCTTTAGACAAGTAGTTCGGAGCGTCAGGATTTTTTTTAAATAAACGGAGTAGTAACAATCAATTTACAAAGATGTGGGTTTTGTTTAACTCAGTAATTCAGTATTAGCTATAAAGTCTAAATAAATTATTAACAATAAATCAGTTCTGCAACTACATTAAATCATCAAGCTTAAAATTTAAAAAATAAAATGTATTGTTCATTGGAAATTAAAAATACATAAAGCTACTATCATTATCATTTAAAATTTAAAAATAATCAAATATTTTAATAATTCACAAAATTATATTCTCAAAATATTATTTTACCTTCTCAAAGTACATATTACATAAAATTAACTAATAGCAAACAAAAACAAACTTATTAAGAAATGAATAAGATAAACAAAAACATTATTACAATGTTGAAACTAAAACAAAATAAAAATTCCTCTTCGAATTCCATTAATTTATTTCTCAGAATTATTTGATGCTCAACAATCAAATTGATTAATAAATACCGTACTCATTAGTGAGAAACAAGTCTGCAATATTCAAATAAGCTGAAACTAAGCGCTACTTAAGTTTTCACCAGTTACAATTGTGTAGGAGTATTTGCCGCTGCCGTATAAAGCTTCTTGAAATATTCCTGAATGTTAATTTTTACATCAAAATCAAATTTTTGTAAATTCAACGGTTGCGATTTAATTGTGCTTAGCAAATCAACCTCTCAAAATTGTAATTGATTGTAAAAAGTTGTAAAGATTGAATGTCTTTATCATTGAAAAATCTGTAAAATTCCAATTATTCCGTGGCAATTGACGTATATAACTTGCTGGCCGTTTATTGGCCATACCCATAAAAGGAATCAGGAATAAAAATAAAACAAGACGACTCCCCCAAACTTGCATATTCCAAGCGCGTGTCCTTGCGTTTAGAATTAAAATTTGTTTTTACGAATAAAATTCTAAATTTTATTAAACTTTTTATATTTAGATTAGATGCATTTTGTAATTGAATATTTATTACAAAACCGAAACACACTACATAACGAGGATTAGCTAGGAGTTTATTAATATGGTCAATGAAAGAAAGTCGGAAAAAACCAATGATTATTAGATATATAACATAAATTAACTGGTTGCAACCTAGGTTAATTAAAATTAACTCTTTGATTCTTAGATGTTTCCTCATTAGATATAATGGGGAAAATGGTTATAACCCTTTAACTCTAACTGTGCTTGCTTCACTACCGATTCCTAGTAGAGTTTCTTGTTTGCATTCAATCTAGGGCAAATGGCGATCTGCATAATCATTTTATGTAATTACGATGTAATGCAGCGAACACATAACAAACGGTTTTCAATTAAAAAATCTAATTTAATGGTAACATTTACTCGAAGAGCTGAGGTTTTAGTTCAGAGAATATAATACGCATGCTAGTATATAAACATGTATGTAGTTCAAAATCAAAATTTTCCGTGTATGCACGCTTGTATTATTTTTATTATTATTGTGTAAAATATCTATAATTTATTCTTAAAACAACTGTATGTTTTTTATGAGCAAAAGTTTTCACTTTTTTAATGTTTTAGGGTCAACAAAATCTTCAAGCAAGAAGCTTTAATTTTCTCACCCTTACACTACACTATTTGCTCCTTTATTAACAGCAACGGTGCCATAATCAAACAAGACGATGTCTGAAACAGTGTAGGTGTACTGTACGTGACACCACGTGTCGCGTAATAGACTTGTCTCAGATCTACAGCTCATTCCATTTTTGACATGAATTTGTTGTGAAGGAAACAGGATTTTTCCGAACACTTGCCATCGTTCAGTGAAATAATCAATAACACTACATTTCGAGATCTGAAATCTAATCTCCTCTTCAGGTAAATAACTAACCTAACACATAATTACGAACTAGGTTAAAATAAAGAAATCATGCCAGAGCGTTGTGACACGCCCAACAGGATCCTGTTTCCTTCACATCACTTCCATAGTCAAAAATAATCTTCAATCAAAGAAATGAATCAACAAGATATGTTCTTCAGCCCCCAGGCAAACAGAACAGAAAACCTGCAAGACTTCTTAGTGATAAACTTCAATGATGTTCACGACAATTCCAAGGACAGACATGTATCTTTTTGGAGCTAATTCTTCTATATGTAGAATCGAAGCAAAAATTAAAGTTTACGGGTGAAATTGCTCCCGAGCCATCCTGAGGGTAGTTATGCTATGTAAATGACGTCACTATCAAACACGACGATGTCTGTGTAGAAAGGTTACACGCAAAATTTCAACTCCATAGCTCAATTCGTTCTTGGGATATGCAGCGGGAAAAACACTAATAGTAGATGGATAGAAGAAGAATTTTACCACAGCTATTAGTGATAGCAAAGTTAAATGTACATATTTATATCTTAATTACTTCTCTAGATATCACCCTGAACTATAGGTTTTGTTATCGTTCAGCTAAACCCCACTAAGGGACATTCACTATAATCAATTTGTATCTTGTCTAAATATAAATAAACTTTTACACGTGAGTAGCGAAAGACCCGGTAGAATGTAACGAAAGTCTTACTAACCAATCTACCAAATACCTTAATTTAAAAGTCACGATGCAGCTCAGACTGTTTATAAATTTGCTTAATCTATGATGTTATTGTTGCCATCATGGTGAACCATAAGTTCGCTAACACAGCCAAATATATTGAAATGACATGCACCATCATCTATCACGAAATTCCTTGTATAGAAATACGTCATAGAACATTTCTACTTGTTTGTATGAAATTTTTCCACCTCCGCGAGTGCTAGACTTCGAAACCATCTAACGATTAATTAACAATTAGTGGAAATAGCTATTTAGGATATATAATTATTTTTAAAACGAACCAATTACTTTATATACTTATTATTACTTTATTTACGATTTATTATTTATTTATTATTATTTATTACTTAGTAACCTTACAGTACAGGACAGCCACGCATAACTTTTTATACATCATTTGATAATTTGGCCATAAACTGTGTCGCCAAACAGTAAAATATTTTATAATATTCCATTGTAATAATTATGTAAAAAATAAAGTTAAAAATTGGGATGTATTTTAACGCACAGTTTTAATACAAGCCCGTATTTAACATTAAAGAAGATGCGGTATTGTGAAACCTTTAGAGGTTGTGAGATAAGCGGAACGGTTTATAACTTCTAGCCCCACGCAAGAAAGCCGTTATGCGCGGCTAAGGTACGGTTAGTTGTTTTATAATACATAATTGTGGGTATAACTTTTCTTGGGTTTTATAGAGGTTTTAATGTTTATTGATGCAGTATTAGGCATAACAGTTATGCCACGATCCTAGCAGATTCACAACGCTGGCATGCAGATATTGCATAAATATTTCAATTAAAAATCCAGAATTATGATAATTCATATTATTGTACCCTATCTTAAAAAGGAGGAGCCACAGTCTTGGAAGAATATAATTGTTTATTTGCTGCTGAATTTAATAATATTCTGTGTTTAACCTTTAAGGTTTACAGAAAGTATTTATGTACTAATATTGTTATTTTCAGAAGTTACATCATATGTGAGTAATGAATTTAGAACATATTCCTAAGAGACATACGTGTTGATCCTACCTGTGTAAAACCACAGTTTTCACTTATTGACAAGGTTTGAACCATAGTCAATCCAAACCCAGATTCTCGTTAGATTAATTCGAGACCAACTAACAATATTCACATGTGATGGGTTACGTTCTGCCTTATTGCCTCGGTTCCTAGTTTTTCTGTTGCTATCATATTAAGTTTGTGTTTAATTGTAATATCTCCTGTAGTACGTTAAAGACAGAACACAGAAGTCTAACTTTATCGCTGGCCGTATTGTTATTAGAAGGTGAGTCCCAGAATGTACCGTTGACGGAATATAACGCACTACTGTGGAATTATTTACGGTAATCAAAATCCTCAGTAAAACTTCTGTGGTTGGATTGTCGACTTCTAGCTTACTCCCCACACATATATTGTAGGGTTTTCTGATAGATATTAAGCAACAACCAATAATTATATGAGATGCGCATCGCCTTCATCCAGAAAACTATCCATATCGTTTATTTGTTGCAAAATTAGGTAGTAGACGTCAAATTTAATTTTGAAATTTAAAGACGTACGGCACATAGCCTATAAGCCATATTCAAACTACGACATTGACAGATACATGACTCCTCGTTCGCCAATTACAACTCACTTCCATTGCTGGTGATTTTTTTATCAATCGGTCATCTCCCCGACAAATGCTAGAGACTTTTCTACACTGTAAATGTGTAGCATCGAATGCCAGAAAGTATTACAGGTAGTCTTTTTAGGTGTTAAGGCATTTTGAATTAAATCTTGCAATCTGTATATAAGAAGTTCACCTGTCTATGAAGACGAATGTTCTTAAACCATCGTCCAGTTCATATGCGTTATTAATTATCTATGTTTATTTCTCGGCTTCTAGTTAGTACTCGTTTAGACATAAAAAGTAAAATTCTTTTTTAAATGTAGATACATGGGCAGATCAAAAATTGGAAATTTTTGAAGTGTTTTCACTACTCTCTGAAATTCAACATTGTAGCAATACGAGTTGTTTTTTTAATGTTAAGAGTCTCTTAAATGGCTGTTTATACAAGTTTTCTACAATATTGTTCCATACGGTAAGGAAGGTACGGAAAGGTGAGGAATCAAGTTATCAGTATTTTGCCAAGGACCTCAAGTTATAAATTACTAACTATCGTTAGGTGAATTGATTATTCCATATCAACCCTAGATCAAGGAACTTCGAAGAGAGGTTTCTTCTAAAACTGAACGCACGTACATTTTTTCTCCGAAAATAGAATCTTCCTTCCGTATTTGAAGAAGAAGAAAAAAAACTGTTGACCTCTTCTGTTAGACCTAAATAAAAGCATTTGATATGTGTTGTCATAGTTCTAAAAACGCAATCTTCTTTTGTTTTGAATTTTACCTATATTTGTTTCTGTTTCCACCACATGACATATCGGGCAGAATCAGGTGTGAGTTTAAACTGACGAATATATTACTGTAAGGTAGTAGTAGTTTAACACGAAATGTTCACAGCTGACATTTCCAGAACTGTCATCAATCTGTTCCGCTTCAATCAACTCAATTGACAAGTCAAGTTACCTTCTGTCCCTATTCTCACCTATGGATGTGTTCCCTGACAATGCTTGAACTGCTCTCCTTAATTTGTCTTCACGCTGAAAATTTTAAAATTAATGTAGTTATAATTACAATACAAGTATTAAGTGTTGTCCGTTGCCTTTTTAGACGTCTTATGTAATTAAATAATTATAACAAGTTGTGTAAAATTTTACGTATAAGTATTATATCAAGATCATTGCTCTACATAAAAATTAATAAATTCAATAGAGATTGAACCCCAGACTATAAATTATTCGCAGCCCGTCTATGTGATGTACATGTATGAATCGCAAAACACAGTTTGTGCTTAGTTACAGCCGGCGGAATTTAATTTTCACAAAATATTTTTAGCATCTTAGAGATCGTACTAGCAAAGGCCAAGTTGTAATGTTTGATGCCCATTGTGTCTAACGACAGTTTTATAAATATTTAAGATGGTGCATCGACTATATGTTGGGTAAATCTTCGAAAACTTTACAGTGAAAATGATTCAAAATATTTTCTCTGAAGCCAGAAAAATGTCATTATGAGACATTTTTAAATCATGTCCAATTCAAAACAGCTGAAGGTACTATTTTCTGTGTTGTGATTTACAAAAGAAAGACACACAGGAGTTAATTATTCTACAATGACTAAAGTGTTTCCTAAAATATATCAGTTTTACATCTCTTAATTTGAAACATTTCAATCCGTCTGGTTGAATAATATATAAAATTTGAAATTTTTTAATTTAAAAAACTTTTAGTCATTCTGTGTTTCAGTGATTTTTAAAAAGACACCTTGGGCATGCGGAGTTTCAGTCGGCTTTTTGCTTGAATGCTTGTGCACGCTTACTCTACTCTCACCACCGGCTACAAGATTCTCCGTATTCGTCTTTCTCCCCCAACCATTTCCCTCGCTCTTCTGTGTCAGTGTTCGTGCTAGGATATGTAGCTTTACAACATGGATAATCTCACCGAGTCTTTATTAATAATTCTTATTATATATTATTTACTACTTACATATACAACCAATTACAATTATTGGACCCCAATGTTCCTGTGAAACTAAGCAATGTGAAGTTTTTTACTCTCGCGGTCCGAATGCGAATCATTCGTTCAGATATCGCATATATATTCTACTCCTAGTTTAGTTTAACTCGTTGAGTCCACTTTTTGAATGTTTAACTTTACGGTTTAAGACACTTTAGACCGACACAGAAAGTTAAACTGGATTTGTGACTCTTTTATACTTTCTCTCTGGTATATACAGTGGAAATAACGATTTGTAAATGTCGAAACAGAGAATTACATCCGTCCACCGACTGACTGCATATTCCCCAAATTCATCTACAAATGTCATTTTTCCACGTCTCTAGATTATTTTGAGTGTCCGAACTGACTAAAAGCGTTCGCAATAGAAGTTAACTACAGAATAACACACACTTTCTACACAAGTTTATACATATATTAGCTTCTTATTGAAATAGTTCTTGTCCATTTTCTTGATGTAACCAGCAGTGTATGACTTGGTTAGAGCCGTAGTTAGTACACCTTCTTGAATCTGAAAGCAGCAGAAGATATCTTCTCTCTATCTCTCTTCGTCCGATAGCTTTCTAAGTCCACTTGGTTTAACCGATTCCAAGTCTTACCGCTCTTATGCTATCTTCAGGAGCTTCACTTGAGAAACGATCCTCATTCTGCTTCGTTTGTATGTGCCCAGTATCATTGACTTACATTCGGATATTTTTTCAGTTAGGTAGTATTTGTTTAAACAATCGTCTATTGGGTATACAGCGAGTTACAATACTGCTCATATTTTGTCGCGGAGTCATAAGATCAAGTCGATTATTCAAAGAGGTGCTGAAAGTACTCCCAAGTACAGTTTGTATAGATGTGAGCAGTACTTGGAGAGGTGTTTGATGTTGTCACTGGAGATGCAGAAAAACCTTCTTTGATGGCGGAACATTGGAGTCCATTTATAGGCAACTATCTCTCTCTATTCCAGAATATTTATCGGATCCTTGGATCTTGTCATTTAGATCGCTCTTTCGCCAGCTTTTGGCTTTATAGCATGACAACGGGAAACCTAACGCACAAGGCTATTATAGACCATTTATTTTGCTTTTTACGTGACTCTGGAAGTTTTCTTGACAATATTATGGTTAGTATATAGATAATACATAATAAAGTACATAATAAAGATAACTATAACAAAAACAAGGCAACAAAGAGAACCGTAACAGCAATATATATATATATATATATATATATATATATATATATATATATATATGTATATATATTATTATTATTATATATAATATTATAATTATAGTAACAATAATAAATAGATCTAAGATCACCAAGAATGAAAACAATGGTATAAACTAAATAATAATAACTTTACAGGACCCAACAAGCTCAATTAAACTCTTATAAAAATCTGTCTCTTAAAAATGACTCCAACCTCATAGCCAATACTGCACGTTTCAAAGCTCCCAGTCCATCGAAGAAGAACTCTCCATCGCACACCTCGTTACCCAGCTGAATCATTCTCGATAGAGCTGAACTGTAGATAGTTTCGGTGGTCTAGCTCGCGACGGTGCTACCTTGTAGCAGAAAGAAGACGGAACGTAATTCGCTCCAAGACAGGGGGACAGACTATAACAGAGTTTAGAACCTTGTAGAAAAATATGACATCACCAACTTCTCTTCTGACCACCAGTGGATGCAGCTGGTGCTTGGTCTGTCAGGCTCTTTCCGATTCAAATACACAAGGAATGTTATTTGAACGGTCTGTAGTCTGTCAATGAAGCCCAACTGATAAGGACGTAACCACTGATCCGTACTCGAGCAGATGGAGGTCGAGGAACTTGTAGAGGAGTACAAGAGCAAATAAGGCCATATCGAGAAGCTCGGCAGCATATTTGGTCCATGTGGAGACTGTAGCAAAGGAGAAGTCAAAAACTATTCCAAGATTTTTGATAAATGTGCAATCTCATATCTCAGGAGGCGTGTTATCAAGGTAGTAGCCAAAGCCAATTTTGGAGTTGGTTCTTGTGAATATCATAAGCTTGGTTTTGCTGGCATTAATGGTCATACCATTGCACTGACACCATCTCAATACACAGTTAAGAACTTCCTGAAGGTTTTCGCATTCTGCTCTGGAAGATATTTCAAGAAAAAGTTGTATGTTCTGGACCAAATGACAACTCTCATATGTCGGTAAGTTTCTACTGTGTCCAAACAATTTTTTGGATCTATGAATGACTTCGCAGGTTGACCAATTTATAGCTGACAAAACGATTGAGCCACTAAACCCTATATGGGGTAGTGTAGCACCTATTTCGATAATTCGGTGATTGTAAAAAAGAATCCAGGACATATAGTAAAATGATTCTCAAACTTAACGGACGGGTTACAGTTTCTTATTTGCAAAAACTCTAATTCAAGTTCTCCTATCTTGTTCATTCAGAAAATGTCAAAGGTGGGTTTATCGAATCCTAATAGGTAAGCGAAAGTAAATCAATAAACCACGATATGAACGCTTGATTTATTTACACTCACTCTACAATAAATGCTACCGAGTGTGTTTTGGATACTTATTTGTTACACTTTGGTGTAACAATAATACTATTTTGACTTTTTTTATCATTTCAGTAATAAAAGGTCTTGTAATCATATTTTCCTACAGAATACCGTGGTTTGCATTCGGAAATGTGGAAACAACGCGGTACATTCTGAGACTCTTTTGTTTTGCTGTTTAACACTGCATGTAGTCTCTCTTGGCGTGACAATACTCGCTCATTTGCATGCGTCTATTACCACGAGGTTTCAAGTGCTTCTCGGGACAATACGTGATCACGCCGCCCCGCACTCACACGACCGCACAATGTCACTAGTTACAGTGATAATCGCTCCTACGAGATCCTCTCAGCAGAAAGATGTCGGCGTTTAAGCCTTAGATTGATGTATTGCATACATATAGTCATTAAAACATTTGGTACGTTCGTCTAAACGATTAGACAATATGAAAGAGTAAGAAAATGAAAGCCTGCGTTTCACGCACTCGAAGTTTGTGAGGTAGACATAGACGTAAATTGCGTTGTTATTCTATTAGGTTCGTCGGAGATTATATCTAAACAGTGTTACCATCTAGGGTTCGTTAGATGTTATTTTATTTTCACTTCGGACAAGAAAATTAGGAAATAATTCATCGCACTTTGTCCTAAAAGGACATTTGCACTACTCCTGAGTAACAGGATATGCAGGATAGGTATTTTTCGGGCAGGCCTACTAAAGCTACTAACCTTACAGACTTATAGTTTCAGTTTTGAAATTTTTGAACTCCATGACCTTCTTAGTGACATTCTTGCCTTATATTCTTGATTTTCTCCTCGAAACGTTTCAACTTGGTGTAGAGCTATTTCAGCACCTGCAGAATATTGCAGCTCATTTAATCACGATATAGGTTTTGGATGACAAACATAAGCGCCAGCGATTTAGAGTCTGGTTCATGAGTATGTGTACTTACATACGGGGAATACCTAGGAGAGTATTCCACTGGACCACATAAATGTGTTTTAGCACTGAGTCAAACTTTTCTAGCAATCCTAGTAGCTCTATTAAGTTTTATGATACAAAGTTTAATATAAAAAAGTTCTTTATTTCCTAAAACTTATTAATGGTAATTGAAAAGTTTTATTCATGGGTTTAAAACACTTGTAAGTTACAGTTCTTGATTTAATCTTTTGGAACGCATTTTAGAATACGTAATTCGTATCGTAGAATAAGTAATTAAAAATTTTACTGTATTTTTAAAAATTAATTATTCACTGAAATTGTTTAACGATGACGTATGACAATTGCCGAAATAGTGTTATTCTTTTTGTGCTCAGTTTTTGGATTCAGCTCTTTTTAATAATTTACCAAAAACTTTATCATAAATGTGCTTGGAATGCATAAGAAAGAAGTGTAGTTTATCATCTTTGTCCGAATGAACGATTCAATAATCACACCTTCCAGATTAAACGGTTTACTAATTAGACAATCTCAAGGATACTTATGAAGAAAATTATAAATGAAACACTAACCATGAAGTAATATGCAAATAAATATAAAGTCAACTGGAAATATAATCTAATTACATTTTAACTTAAAATAAAATAACACTTTAATTTTGATAAAAAAAAAACAATATGTTCCATTATTTCTTATTGAATTGATATTCAATGTTTTGTAAATAGGACATCGTTGTAAATGTAGAACAACGTACAATGTACAACATTGTAGAAAAACGATATATACCTCGGAAACAAACAATAGTACCCTTTTCCATATTCCAGTGGTATACAGGTTTCGATGGTAGTGGTGACGTATTAACCTTAACACGTGTCCAAACAGGCGTGTATAAAACTACAGTCAGTAGATTGTCGATTTCGAGCTCGATTTGTGGTAACCGACGTTAGGCAGTCCAAGCGTTAACTTGATGACATAATTTTGCTTATCGCCACGAATTGTTTTTTGAAGTGAAAACTTCTTTAGGCGCGTTGAGCGTTTTGGTAGAGGGTAAAATCCTCGGTTCGCGTCACCGACATGCTAATGATACTAACCTGCATGAAAAAGTCAGTCTCGCTGTGTTTTTTAACCGTAGACTTGGCCGCGGACTACTAACCTGCATGAAAAAGTCAGTCTCGCTGTGTTAAAACTGTCCCGGCGGAGTATGAAAACAGACTGCGAAAATCAGTGACCTTTACGGCTTCCTCTCGCGATTTAAAAGTGAAGCCAATGTCGTACAATTCTGTAAGATGCGTCAAATTAAATCTCTTAATATTGGCAATCTATTGGTTACATTTTTAAATATTAAAAAAATGTCGAAATAATTTTGATTATTGTTTACATTTTACATAGCGTTTACAATGACAAGAAAAAAGTAGTAAGCGAGGATTCTTTTTATTTTTTGGTCAGACAAAATTTGTCAGCGAGAAAGTTGTGTGAAAATAGATGAATATTTTTTTTGTAATTTATCATTTTTTTATTGGAAATTTAGTTTAGCCTGTAGTAGCGTAAGAAGTGATGAGTGAACGTTTCTGCCGGAACTGTAGTTGGCGCATTGGCTCACTGATACCGTATTAACTCAATAAATTAGTTTATTGTGCAATAAAAATACCTTAACGAAAGAACCAAGTTAATTTAACTACGGTAATTTATTAGTTTTAAAAATATTGTGGGTTTAATTGTTATTGCAATTATATACTTTATCCGTAGTAATAACTGTATTATTTACAACGGTGTTCAACTCACTGTTGTTCACTCGGTGTTTACTCACTTGTATTCTATGTTTAACTAACTATTAATATTGAGCAATTACAACAAGTATAATGATTGCATTGAACTTTTTTTCATGAAAATAATATTCTTTAATACTTACAGTACTTTTTTATTAAGATATTGTTAAGATAATTGTATATTAATTATTTTTTCAACCACTTTGTATTTATATTTTGTTCATGATTTGTTTAACCCATCATATGTAACTAATAAATAAAACATTCTTCTATTGGCAGTCCCACGACTGCTACTGTTTTTTTCGAGTAATTGGGGTCTGTAATCCTTTATTCAGATATTGTTTCTTAGTTGCATTAAATTTGTAGTACATTCATGGCATGATTTTTTTTTTTTTTTTTTTTTTTTTTTTTTTTTTTTTTTTTTTTTTTTTTTTTTTTTTTTTAGGATTGTAGAATACATGAAGAAATGTAAAACGTGTGACTGTTAGTAAAATATTATCAAAATTTGGTGTATTATATAACCTATAAACCCCTATGCTCAGAAATTTTTCAGATTTATTGTCAATTCATTGAGTTTCAATCAATGCTATCGACAAATTGAGTCACCATCTGCTTCTGTTCTCAGTACAATAGAAACACATCAACTTAATTAGATTAAATAATATTAGCATGGCTTGGCCCTCTAATACTAATCAAAACAACTCTAAAAGATAATGGCCCAAAATAAGTAATGGTGTTAAGACGAAGGGAGGTGTAATTTGACTGATCAATTACGCCTGGGCCCCGTTAATGGTGGCTCACTGAATTATCGCGCTCAGCCGTTCCAATCAGTCTCGCCACATCAACAAATCCCACATAAATTTCCCTCCTTTAACAGTCGATGTTCGTGCATTTTCTATCACATGTTGTGTCATCCGTTTTTAATTAAACGTTTTTAGTTGAGCTCTTTAAATTCGGCACCTATTTTAATATGAACTCTAACTTGCTCTAACGATGGATATTAATTTCATGCTTGAAACACAATTTTAGAGAGAACTTGTTTGACGTAATCTTTGTTTGTTATGTAATGAAGTAGAAAGATTCGATTTTTTGGGATCTTTGCTTACTATAACTTATATTTTTGATTTGGTACCGAAGAAGAGAGCTGGTTTTCAAAACGACGTCTTTCTGGTTTTGTAAATGTCCCCAATCCTGTACTCATTTTAAAAGAAAGTTTTAAAACATCTTATCCTATTACAATTAATTCTGAACTCATATGTATATAATAAACGAATCGTGGTTTAAAAATTAAAGTAAATATCGACTGAAAAAAATGTTTTAGCGTAAGAAATAAGAAATGAAGTTGAGATGAAGGTTGACGCACGGTTACTAGAATGCAAGCTCATCGTGGCATAACGTCACTGGAGTAACCTGTCACATATCTCCAGTTGCGTCAACACTATTCTAGTAACTTACTAAAATAATCGAATACTATTTTAATGGAGGTGCGAGTCAAACGGAAATGGTTTGCTCCATTGACGTCACACGTTGTGACCTCTACCGTGTATACTGGTAACCGTGATTTGACTGATCAGGGGCCCCGCTAATGGCGGTAACAGCTGTACGGTTCACTGAATTATCACGGACAGCTGTTCCAATCAGTCATGCCACATCAACAGATCCCACATAAATTTCCCCAACTTGCAGTGTTCGTGCATTGTCTGCGAATTATTGACTCGTCATCAGCTGTTGTAAACAAACGGATGATGTAAGGCCTTCGGAGATTGTGTCGTTTATTTGACTCTGTAACTTATTAATGTGCTTGTTATTTCATTCCTGCTGCTTTTCACATATTGAGTTTGTACCCGTTTTATGAATTTTTATTTCCTTATAATCTAGCCCATTTTTTACATTCTGTTTTGATTCGAATTAATGGTTATTCCAAGTTTTAAATATAGGATGAATACTTAGCTTCGTTGTAAAATGTTTATTTCATTATTTTATTTAAGAAA
This sequence comes from Homalodisca vitripennis, assembly GCF_021130785.1. Taxonomy (NCBI): domain Eukaryota; kingdom Metazoa; phylum Arthropoda; class Insecta; order Hemiptera; family Cicadellidae; genus Homalodisca; species Homalodisca vitripennis. The sequence goes on from NC_060212.1 coordinate 134,008,179, forward strand.
AATTCAAAATCCCGTGTTTGAAAAACAACATGAATGAACATGGTAAGTAATTTAATAGATATTTTTTCAATTAATTGTAAATATTTAATAGAAGAGATTAATAAAAAGGACATCCTATATTTCATTTTTAGGTTCATGCGCATAATGATTTTAATTCGTTTTCTTTCTCGTTGACAGTGTCGATATCAACATCCGCGGCATCGTTGGCTCTAGAAAAAAACAAACCCTGATGTTGTATTTAAACTTTTATATTTTTAAATTTTGCACTCACGGAAATTAGTGGCAGCGATTTTTAAAATACTTTTTTTACTCTCTGAAAACTGCAATTTTAGACTACTTAATTTGATTACCCCAGAAAGGATAGTGGGATATCTCCTCGGTTAGGATTCGCTTACAAAAAAACGTTACATTCAAAAATGTCAATAGTTCATTTCAGTAGGAAATTACTACAGTGTTTTTCTAGGTTAATATTTCCTCTTTAAATTACAATGTTGCAGACTTCAAACATTGCTACAAAATACTGTAAAGAAGTATATCTAATTTCAGTACAATTTCCAAACTATGTTCCTTTTGCTAAGATGGTTTCTATGTTTCAGTTATTGCGATTGAGACAGTTCTGTATTATTAAACATTTTCATTATTTTTAAACATAAAATTGTTTAGTAGATAAATATCGAGATTTCTTAAATGAGATATACTATTTCAATAACAACGTAAACTATAAACTTAATATAGGCGTTTTCTTTTAGAAACGATTCCAATGAATACTTCTTTCTTTTAAACAATATTTTAAAGAAATTATTTGTTGAACAATCTTAAGGATTTACTAAACACCTCAAGTAAATGGTATGTCTTATATTATAAATATTCATGCAATATTTCTGTGGATTTTGTAATCAGACCATCACGTTATTACTCATTATTACGAAATATCGCATATTCTAGCCAATGGAATATTCGCCGAATTGAAACGTAGAACATTTTTATACTTAATTTCTCCGTACCATGTAAAGACGTTTTCACTTAGACTTAATTGGAACATCTCCATTGAAAGCAAGGACCATTTCCTTGCGCGTTAACACGTCCTTGACATAGGCAACTATGGCACAGTTCTGCAGATGCTCCTACGGCTCACCAATGATGGACAGCAGGATATATGCCTGTAATGTCTGCAGGTTCTGCAGTGCGGTAGATTAGATAGTGCAGATAACTGTTCAACTTCTGAGACGGGTCTGGTTGGGTTTCACTGCTACCTGCAGTGCGCAAGTTCTTATTTATATTGGAATTTTCAGCACCGAGATGCAGCGTTTTGATTGTAGCTTATGTTCTTCATAGTCCTGTGTATCAATTCTGGGCATAAATAAGTGCGAGGGTGTGTGTTTGAGTTCATGTATAATAGAGGGTAATTAGAAAGTTCTAAGCTCGTCATATCAAATTACATTACTGATACTTTGTTGTCGTACCCAAGTTATCAGTTTTATCAGTTAATTAAGCTCAATTTCCATAAGTTGAGTTTAATTATTGTATTTTATTTTTAACATTAATATAAACTTTGATGCGTAGTTTCTTGACTTGATCGTTAACATGCAGATTTCAGGTGTATTTTTAGTTCGCTAATTATTACTAACTAGCTGTTACCCGTGGCTTCGCACGCAATCTTAGAACCAAAGTCCTTATATTACTTATTAAAAGCAATTATGATGTAATATGATGGGAGTCCTATAAAAATTTTAAAACGTAAGTAGGCATACATCAGGTAGATATTATTTAAGTTCGTGGTAAATAGTATCAGAGTTTAACTTAATTATTATATCATGTTTGGCACGTGTAGGAGCATTTCTGGTTCAAATTAATTATATACATAACGTCACAGCTGAATCTGCCTTGTTATCCCGATGAAGAAAACACAAATCTCAGATCACACAGGTCTCGGAAACTTACTTCGGTCAAAAAGCGTATATTGCCAGTCCTTGTCATATATTTTCAGGTCTAAGATATTTCCAGTACTATAGTAGAGTTTGCCTTGTTGTTCTGACGAAGAAGAAATGTATATATATATATATATATATATATATATATATATATATATATATATATATATATATATATATATATATACTTACGTAGGACCGAGATGTCTACTTCGGTTAAATAGTGCCTGCTTAAGACCATTTAAATTCACTTACCTACTATGTCACAGTTTAGCTTGCCATATTGCCTCGATCAAATTCTTATATACGTTCGATTATCTAGTTCTCGGAAATCTACTTTGGTCAAAATCGTGTTGACGTAGTTGAGTTTACCTTGTCCTGATGAAGAAAATGCACACATAAGTAGGACTGAAAAGCCTATTACGACCTAGGGGAGAGTCCTACCTACTTACTATGTACTTTCGGTATAAGGGGGAAATTCTTATTAAGTTTTGTAACTTTCCAAAATAATCGTTATTAAAGTTTTGCGTTACACTTGTTTTTTGGACTGTAGCCAGGGAAATAATGAATCGTTGAGGCATGTTAGTATTCATTAATCTGTGTTTCCATTAGCCATTGTTAAAATGTAATATCATAGTGTCAAGGAAGCCTGCCAGTTTAAAGTAACTTATGTGAAAAAATTCATAACTTTGTTCATTAAGGTTAGTTTTATAACAGTATTTAATGCATTAGATGATTTTAATTCGTCACTGGCGCAATCTGGAGTAAAATTTATATATTAATGTTTTATTTACTATCTGCATTACACTACCGATCAAGCGCTGTTTACTTATTATTGATAAAATTCAAATGTAAACAGATGTTTCAGAAAGTTTGTCGAATTGTAGCTGTCAACAGCTGTCAAAATACGTTTCGTTCTTATCATAACATTCGAATGTAAACAAACTAATTTTTCAATTTGAATTCGACTTTATTTGGGTGAAATGAATATGTTATGGGTAGTAAAAAGCACTCTAAATGTTAATTCAGACCAAAAGCTATACCTGTTCCAAATTTCAGCACAATCCGTATAGCAGTTTCATCGTGATTCCAGGACAAACCTCCAAACATCCAAACAGCCAAATTCCAAACATTCAAATTTTCGCATTTATAATATTAGTGGGATGGGATGTACAGTTCAATTGTTGAATTGTAATGGTTCTTTTCTATTCTAATGGCACCATTACGTGCATGAAAGTAAAACTAGTGAAACCTTTATCGACCCAATCATCATGCAATAACAATTATGTTAATGCATCTTATAATATAAATAAGTTATCATATACTAATTGTCGTTAATGTATAAGTTGTCTAACGTTAGGTTACATGTCACTCAGATTGTCTATACTGTGTTTATATTTTTAGATTTTCAAAATTAGCCGTTAAGTTTTTTATGGCTGAAAGTTAGCGAAGCCTATCTCTCGAGTGGCTGGAAAAAATTAATTCTGTTTGTCTGTTTCTCCGCAAGGTATCTCGAGAACGCACTGATCTATAAGCTTCAAATGTTTTATTTTTCATTTCTATAAAGGGAACATCGAATCTGATATTGGTGCATGTCATCAATCCCATGGGATTTGGCTGAGCGCTAGTGAACATTTTTATATTGGCCTTATTGGTTGCACACCACGACGGTAACAATAAAATCGCAGAATAAATACTTTGGCGGATAAAGAATGAAATTGGTTATATTTGTACATGCAATTTTTCATGTGCCCACACTAAATCCTGTTGTTAGTGTGATGTGCTCCTACCTTATTTGGACATGCCTAACTCAATTAACACGATCTTAACGACCAGATGTACTTAAATGTTGCTGGGTTCTTCTCATATGAACATTTTCAAACCTGGACTCATTTCTTAGCAATATTTTTGGTCCCAGAGTTTGTAAGATGCCGCAAGATGTTTAAGAATGAAAATGGAAATACAGTTTTATATAAAATACGTTTAAATTTATATGATTGAATGTTTATCTACCTATTTTATTGTATATGAAATGAATTTCGACGCAAATAAGCGGTATATTAAATGGAAATAGTGGGGTAAAATGTTTGAGGTAATTATAAAATCAACTACTGCTGGTTGTGAACAAATCAAGTATTCATAAGTAGACTTTTGCTACTAGAATATCAGGAAAAATCGTGATGAACGCCTTCAAATACTGTCCCGCAATCCAGTGGATGAAATGATTTTGCCTAAATGTGTAGCGCAGGCGTCTGATACAATCATTCGATAAATCGAAAACTGTGACATTATATAATTAAAATGTATTGATATACATAATTTACATCAACAGCATCGTAAATGAAAGGATCAACATAAAAAAATAATGTGTATTTATATGTTGGTAATACTTTAAAATCCTTGAATATTTAATTCATATTAAAAAAATAAAACCTCCTAAACACATAACATGCACTGGTTTCGATTGTAAATACAAATTAACCTCATGATTTCCAGCGAGGAAACATTTTTTAATTCTAATTAAAATTTTCTCTAGTTAAGATTTTAAATATAACTTTTTATGCTTTGTTTCAGGTGAGAACTTGATGAGGAGGGACTAATTCATCCCACTCCCGCATATGATGTAGGTTTTTTTTAATGTCCTATTTATAATTGTTATGCTATGATTGTATATTAATTGAAACATTAACATGTCTATTCTTTGAATTATTTTTTATGGTTTGAAATAAATGTGCTTTAGATAGTTTATATACCAAATAAACCTTTTGCTTTTGAGTAGTAATTACATAACAATAATGTTATAATACCATTTTTAATGAGTTCCTTTAATTTTATAAAAATTGGCAATTTAGTAGTTTTAATCAACCTACAGTACAAAAGATAACGTCTTAGTTTAATCAAAGCTTGTGTCTCATGTTCGTTTTTCAAATAAATAATTTTTGTTACAAGGCAGAAATTATTTACAACAAATTAATTAGCTGAAAAAAGATGCAAAATTTGAATACGATGTTTTAGTTATTCGTAGTTTGCTACATTTACTATGAGAGTTCGGTTTTTTATTTAAACCATGTACGTGGTTTTATTATTGCAAAACTAACTGTTGTTCCTATGGCTGAGCGTTAGTTGACTCACTCGAGAGCCTAGTAAATTTCATCTATGACTATGTGTATATCGTCCGCACGATATTTAAAAAACTAACTGACCTATAGAATGGAAAGTTTTGCATTAAACTTCATTTCTGTATAGTCAAACAGAGTTCAGTGAACATGGATGACACGCTATGGGATTTCGCTGATGTTAGGAGACATTTTTACGTTATTCTTATGGGAAACTATGAGGAAAGACAAAATAAATAAGTTTCTCAATAAACTGAGTACAATTATATCATATTTTAACATGTAGTAACAAGTGTGGCCTAACTATCAGAATAAACAATCTATAAACTTAAAATTTTGCATGCAACCTCAACGAAGCCTGATACGCGACACGTGGTTTAACGTACTCCTATGTTGTAAATAAGCACGATTAAGTGTATTGTAGAAAAAAACAATGCAACTTTAATTGCCATCGAGTTTGCAAAGATATTTTGAAGATTGTATGAAAGTAGATCGTATAAGATCTTTTAGAGTCAACGAAAGATCATAACCTTTGTTTATAACTTTGGTATGGGTATTTTAATTTTGATAAATGTGACATAAAAGTACTGAAGAATAGTCACTTTCTGTAGGATAATTCACTTTTCAACGTCAGAATTACATTTATGTTCACAAATTAATGTTGAAAAACGAACAGTTATATACTAAAAATAAATCTTATGTTGCTTATAGGAACCATCTTGCAATTCACATTATTTTATATTTACTCCAGAAATATGAGTTAAAAATGTATGCTCAGTGTAAGCAAAACTGGATATAGATTGTTAGAAATATTCTTTAAAAAATACATATCCATTTAAATTTAGGTAAATAATAACAAGTAATAAACGAACAAAGCCTCATTCAAATATTCTTTACGTAATTATTATATTGGTATTTGAATTGTTAATTTTCTGAAATACAAATTACAATAAAGAAAGCACATGTAAGATAGCATTAAATATTGAACAGAATATATTATGATAGATGACAAAATCCACATACTTCATGGAATAACCCTTCAATACCGTGAAGTAGGATATTGTACACTTTTGAAGATGATTTTTCGCGGTTTTGAAGTAATATTTGAAGTAGGATATTAATAAGAATGGATGAGTTGGTCATGGCCATGAGTACCAGACTTGTGTAATCCATCATTTTCTTGTAAGAACTAAAGTTACTACAATGTTAATGTTCATAAGGGGGTCAAATTGCCAATGATATTAAAAAGTAATTATAAACTAAAAAACTCTTAATTTAAAGAACGTAACTTAATTTTTCATTAAAATATAATCTGCGGACGGACCTGATGGTATTTGTACATATTAGATTAAAAAGTAAATTGAATTTATCATCTACAACTGGTTTCAATCAGAATGATCGTTATATAGTATTTCCAAGAATTTAGTATAGGTACAAAATTGTTCCTCGAATAAGCAGTATTAATCGTATCAGCATTAATTGGAATGTAACTGAATAATTATGTTTGTCATATTACAAGCGCGTATGTAATTATAACGCCAAATGTTCCTCGAACTGTTACGTAACTTTGTGATTGATTACAAAACAAGGATAACTTTTTTCCAATTTAATCCATGTTTACCGATATTTAATAAACAGTATTAATCGTATCAGCATTAATTGGAATGTAATTGAATAATTATGTTTGTCATATTACAAGCGCGTATGTAATTATAACGCCAAATGTTCCTCGAACTGTTACGTAACTTTGTGATTGATTACAAAACAAGGATTACTTTTTTTCCAATTTAATCCATGTTTACCGATATTTAATAAACAGTATTAATCGTATCAGCATTAATTGGAATGTAACTGAATAATTATGTTTGTCATATTACAAGCGCGTATGTAATTATAACGCCAAATGTTCCTCGAACTGTTACGTAACTTTGTGATTGATTACAAAACAAGGATTACTTTTTTCCAATTTAATCCATGTTTACTGATATTTAATAAACAGTATTAATCGTATCAGCATTAATTGGAATGTAACTGAATAATTATGTTTGTCATATTACAAGCGCGTATGTAATTATAACGCCAAATGTTCCTCGAACTGTTACGTAACTTTGTGATTGATTACAAAACAAGGATTACTTTTTTCCCATTTAATCCATGTTTACCGATATTTAATAAACAGTATTAATCGTATCAGCATTAATTGGAATGTAACTGAATAATTATGTTTGTCGTATTACAAGCGCGTATGTAATTATAACGCCAAATGTTCCTCGAACTGTTACGTAACTTTGTGATTGATTACAAAACAAGGATTACTTTTTTCCAATTTAATCCATGTTTACCGATATTTGGTTTTTTTATTGTTGGACACGTGAAATGACAAGCATAACTAAAACTGTATTTTTACAGTACAAGATCACGTTGTTGAGTGATCTCTAAGTTGTATCGCTTAGTCATCACGTCTTATCGAGTGAGAAAGTTGGCAATCCTGTAAGTGGATTTCTAAGGAACCCTTAGGTGTATTGTGAACTAAAATGCCGTCCATCACTTCGCAGTTCGCCGCAGATCCTGATGACGTAATGGACAAGTTGCCGCGATGATTGCGGCAAACTGCACCAACCTTTCAAAGCGCCGGTAATGGAGAAATTCACTTAGCGAACTACTGCGGTGTAATCTGTTAAGTACACAAAACAGGTAGAGACCAAAGTTGTTGTTTGTACACACTCAAGTGACATAGCGTATTATATAACTTAAGGGGCGTTTTAATTAATTCTCTTACGCCCGTTTTTAATTTATTAAACTCACTCACTTGCCGTAAACCCTTTTTCGGCATTGGACTGTTTCGTCAGTTGAAATTATTAAACTTGAAGTTTTAGAAGTTTGCTGTAAGAGTATAAAGTGTCTTGATAGAGCAACGTAATAGAGATAGGAAATTGACAAAAATTAATTTAAAATTACACAGTAACTTATACTAACTGTAGATTGGAGGCTACGTGACTTTGTACCGTAAAGATATGCGATGTGCCTTTACGTAAGAAGTTGTCCTTGAGACGGACGTATTCCAAGCCTCACTTTAAGATTGGTCGGTAAATTTCATATCGGTTTTTGTTACCGTTACAACGTGATAACAGGCGATTTTTGGAGTGGAGCGTCGAATGGGAAGGGCGAGTTTTAAGACAGAAAATGCTTTTAATTAATGAAAGGGGCTCTTTGAAATGCTAAAGTTTACTAAGGCTATTTGTTTGCATCAGTACTGTCTAAGATAAATCATGATACGCTAAAAAAATAGCCAATGTGTTGTTGAATACAGATTCGTGGAGCAGTCTGAGCATTAAATTCAGCCATTAAAAGTACATAACTGTCCATACACATTTGAATTTGAAAATATTGCATTACATTTAGACTGTGCCTTATATCATTATTTTTTATAGTTACTAAACCTTTTATTTTTATTTTGTAAATATTTGTGTTAAAACATGTTAACAAAGCAAAACCTTATGCTTAGGGAATCTTACAGTGATTATAACGACATATCCTCCTATTTAACCAATGTTTTATAACTATGTGTATTCAAGCAACGTTTAGCGAACGTTGGGTTCTCAAGGTTAGACCAATAATGATCATTATGAAAAATCCCCTTCTCGCAAACCCATATTATTCTATTGCACTGACCTGGAATTTTCGTGACATTTAGGACAGTCGTTTACTTTATACGGTCTACGAAATGGTCCTAAGCATAATTGTCATTAGTCATCTTATTTGCAAATTCCGTGTCGTATACGTTGGACTGTGAAGTGGTTTTTCCTACTATTCCCGTGATATTTTTCAAATAATTGTTCTCATCCATTAGTTATAAGATAATGCCTAGGATTACTAGGTTCGACGGAAAACGTATGAATCATTGAAGAAAGGACTTATTTTGTTTTAAATATTTCTGTTATACGGTGACTTTTAGGCTGATTAAAATAGTTGGTTCAATATCTAGAAGGTATTAAGGCGTTTTTTTAATGATCATTGTACACTGGAAGGATAACCAGTAGCACTCCAACGGGATAGACCATTTACGGTTTAGAAATCAATTACAATATCACAAATTTATAATTAATAATAAACAAGCAATAACAACAACAACAAAATATTAAATTATGGTACACAGTCATTGTGTGTCATTACGTTAATTTTTTTGTAATGAAGGAAGTTACATACTTTATTCTTATTTCAATAAAAAATTATTAAACTGATATGCTATTATTCGACTATATAAAACCGGGTAAGTTTTAAATACGCTTCCTCAATCATTTAGGTAAGTCATTTTAGGTAAGTCTCAACAACGTTAGTTATATGTCTATTAGACGTGACAAAGTACTTGAACGTTTTATTGTTGGAGAAAATGTTAATCACCTAAGCTGTTGAGACTGATAAAAGTTTTTTTATAAAATTCAATTTTGATATTTTTGCCTATATTAAAAATAATCTCATGATTTTGCACCTGTCTTGCACGCAGTCGAAAACATATAAATTTTATTGATCGATGGGTATTTGATTTGAATATAGTATTATTGTTCCTAAGTTTCTTTACTATCCAAATTTTCTAAATTCCATGTAGATTCAATTAGTCATTACTAATAATATGTTAATATAATCTACTATCAGTCATCATAACGATTTGCTATCTTACAAAACATTCACTGAAATAACAGATAATAACTGGAAATAATTTGGAATGTTTTCGTTTTCACTACTGAATGTGCTCACGACATCACAATAGTTATCCAATAAAAAGCATATTGTGACGCGCGCCCCGCCCGGGTTGAACAACCAGTTGACGAGGTTTGACTGACGACAAACACCGCGTGTTTGTTGAGTTTGCTCTTGTGTGTTTGTTGTTGTAGACTGCCGCGTCTGACAGTTAAACAATGCTAACTTGTTTGTACCGTTAAGTGTTGTAACATTGTTACTGTAGCATTCTTCATTCCATTTTATACAACTGGCTTTGTTCTGCTGTCGTTCTGACAGTTACATAATGATTTATTATAACGGATAAGGAAATAAAATGATGGCTAATATATTCACAAGAAGGTGTATGAACGCAATATGAAGGAGACGAGGATGACTGAGGTTTCAGTACTCAAAATAATCTTCTCAGCTTACCGCATTTTTGACACTGCCAATGTAACTGATAAGTGTTACATTCGAATAAGTTATGCATGACACTGGGACTGATCGTTACTTTTCTAATTAATTTATTCGAGTATATTAAATAATATAGTTTGCTAATAATAGTATTTAGATAATTAACAATTAATTTTACTTTTAAACTCATACACGGTTTTCATATAAGTACAGTAAAGTCAAAATTGTCGGACTATTTTCACTATGATAGTTTCTGCAATTCATTTATGTAAAACTAAATTTTATTATTATAGTATAATCTTTGTTTGCAAATAATTTAGATCAAAAGATAATACGTTTAGTAACTCTTCTATCATACGTCTTAAAGCGAAACAGGTCTCCCTCAAATATAAACATAATCAAAAAGAGGATGAATATTAATACCAAAATACTATTTTAACATTCAGATTATTTGTAAATACGTGGCAAGGATTTCCTTTGTTGTGCTTAGTTCTCTCACCCGTACACTTCACAATTAGTTACATAGTTAGTAACGTAGGTTGTATCTAGGAAATTGTCCAGATCTCACCATCGATGGAACGTCCAACAGGTGAGATGAAAGAAATGCAACGTTTTAAGTTTTTAACAGTTCTACATTGTAACTAGTCTTTAATAATATTTTATTTACAACCTTCTTATTTGTTGAAAATATATTTTTACAGAAACAATTGTGAACGGTAAGCGATACTTTTTTTTAGTTTGCAGTGTCTTTACTTGCCAACAAATATTTAACTATTAAAAATAAAATTGTGTAATTTAAAAACCCCATTTAAGGAAGTAGTGTGTCAATTAAATACGAAGAGTTAGAATGTTACCGTTCAAAATTAATTTTTTTACAGAATAGCTCATAAGCACAAATAGCTAAAGAGCCGTTATTCTGTTGCATATGGTATAATAGAATATTAATTTATTAAATAGCGCAATTCCAGACTTCATTGAATTCATAACGTTATTTTTTTTTAATTTTTGACTAAAAACTTAAAAAAACTATACATACAAATTCATTCTTATCTGTTTTTTGTGAGGAAAAATCTATGGTGAGTTTTTAGAATACACTCTCGTTATGACGTATGGTCCGAACTTATGAACGTATGAAGTTATATAATCGTTCTTTGTGTTTTTACTGTACTGGGTGGTTTAAAATAAGAAGAATATGTAAAAGTTTAATCTCATTATTTGTGAAATATATTGTTGGTAATTAAACTTTAACTTTATTACTATAGTTATAGTACTGGCGGATGTGAAGACGCGAACCTGTTCATGTAAGAGCGACAGCAACAAGCCTGCATGTGCTTGCATGTTCATTGTGTAATGGATGTGTGACGTAGTTGTGCTACTCTGTACTCTGCCACCGCCTTGTCCAGTGTATGATACATTGCTGAACTCTGCCGTTGTTCTCAACATTCTTATGTGACAGTAGACGTTAACATGCCTGCAGTTCATCGTCTGAGTTGATTAATAACACTTAATAAGCAGTATCATATTTTAGACAGATTTTGCGTTATCTTATTATATTCGTATGTCCTATAATATTCTCTATATTTTTGGCTTAGCATAGTAGCCAAATTAATAGACTATGTTTAAACGATTCACGTAGACTTTGTCCCTTTGGAATACTAAAACAGTTTTTTCTGACATTCTTCACTTAGAAACAAATAAGAATTTCGTAAAACTGCTGAAATATGTATAGTTCACAAAATGATAATATACACAATTAAATCTCTAATATTGTACATTTCTTCTTAGTTAAATTATTGTTAAGATTCAATAATGATAATATTTAATAAATATTGTGACGAGGCAGGTTTAGTCAGCATGAGAAATGGAGCGAGAGAGAGGGAGATGGATGGCGAGGTGGGAAGAGAAGGTGAGAGGGGGAGTGGAGAGAGAGAAATGGAAGGAGGGAGGGAGGATGAGAGAGGGTAAAGAGAGGAGAAAGGGAAGAGGGAAGGAGGAAAAGGGAGGGAGGAAAACAGGGAGAGAGGGAGGGTGGTGGAAGGGGGAGAGAATGAGAAAGGTTAGATGTAAAAAGTCAGTTGGAGGGAAAGGAATATTGTTGACTGGAGGGGGAAATAAAAGCCTGGAATATACCAATTTTGAAGCTGAGTTTGATTTTGAGCCCGTGCATGATGATCAGACGAGCAGAAAACCTTCATCTGTGACCTAAATTCTGGAAAAATTAAAAATGCACTCCGTAACGATCTCAGATTGGCTTTCGATGATTTTTTGCGATATTTCCGCAAATATGCAGATCTCTGCTACACGAAACCAGCACAGAAATCTCCGGATAGCGGAATATGTCCGCGACGTGGCTATAAAAACAGCTGTCAGACCAATACAAGTAGAGTTGAGTGGAGGCTTGGCAAGAGTTTTTGAGACGATGAGAACTCCATGCAGATAATCTTCTCCGTAACATCATTAGGAATTGTGCAGTTTTTACCTCATTACAAACTTCAACAGGAGTGTTTTCCTTTCAAACAATATAACGGTTGACGCCGCGTATTTTGCACTAACGTAAGCACAAACGTACTTACCTCAAACCGGTATCGTCGTGGAGAGGAAGAATCAGGCGACATGGCAGTGTAGTAACCAACACTTTAAAGAATACCTCTGATTGTGAGAGCTTTGGTACACCAAATGTCTGGATATGCCTTGTATATTGTGTGTTTGGTGTTCTTTTATCTCGAGTCTCACCTATGATATTCTCCTTATTCTAGTTGCAGATCGTAAAACAGATCCAATGCATCCTCCAGCCCTTTGCTATGTGTATAGGAATATGGAAGAGAGTTACGATTCTAATTGTCAGATCACCTGCGGTGTGCATGGACTAGGTCTGGGCTAAAGCTGCAGGAGATTGGTCATAAATCATGTACACTTAATCTGTTAATATAGAAGCCCTACCCACTAGCTACGGAGCGGAGAACTTTAAGGAACCGTCGAGTGCCTGAAGGACCGCCAAGGACTGATCGAACAGGCGTGGGGAAGCCAGGGTGGTTAGCTTACTCCTGTCCTAACACTGTTGTAGCCGTGAGTATCACCGTTATGGCGGTGAACTGTGATCGTGTTGCGTTTGTTTGGAGCCACAACCTAAAAGCATAACATAATGATTTATGTTATGCTTTTACAAAACAATGACTTATGATTATATCAGCCTATCCGTCGTTTCTATTCTCTTTTGCGTTGGTTTTACCCTTGCTTTTTGTACCCTGGAATTAACCAGAAAATTGTAGGCTGAGCCATTTGCGGCAACTGAACTAATATCCTCGTCAAGATTTTCCTCCACAGGTAGAACATTTCTCGTATATTGTTTATCACATTCTAACGAATTTTCACAAAGCGTTTACTGTTATTTTAGTTGGATACATTAACAATAATGATTTAGACCTAAGAAAAACAAAAACACTAGCAAAATTTAATAAACTATTGGTGTATTCAAGGAATGATCCAAGTTACTGGTTATAATATAGAGAAATATATAATGGTGCTTTCTAGCCTCGGGGGTAGTATCTATGTTCCAAATGAGTAATCGTCTTTACTCATATTTCGTTTCTCTACACCAGAACCAAAAGCACGAGCCCTCTAAAAGGCACGTAATTAGAAATTCTTATTTAGACAGTGAAATTTTCTGTACAAACTCTCACATCAGTAACGGCCGTTCAGAAAAATCCTCAACGCAAGAATAGTCTCTTATTGGACATGAGTAAGTTATTACTCACATTATAACAGTATTCTGTTAAGTCAATGTTCAGTAACCACGGGGTAAATTTAAAAATGTCTTTGCTCTTTTTTTGGTCTTAAAACATACATAAAAGATTTCAAAATGTTAGGTTGACTTACTGCAAAAATAATGGAAAAATAGCAAACTACTGTACATCATTTGGTGGTAAGGATTGAACACCTTCTCTTCTTATTTCGCGTGGACAGAACAAATTGTGTCCGTGTATACAGTATCTTTGTGTTTCTGTATCTCGGAACTATACATATTTTACAGTTTTTTGATAAAATAAAAAAATAATTTCGTACAAATGGCTTTAAAATCAGGAAATCTAAATTTTTGTACTGCATATATTGTTATTTTTTCATATCATCCAGTTTTCACTAATACAATATTTTAACATACATCTCTGTGTTAAAAGATTGCAAGTAAAATTTTTATTTTTCAAAAATCCCTGAAATGTATAGAGTAGACGATCAATCCCAATCTACAATATTCAATCATAAATGTTGTCATGGTCTGTGCCGTTTAGCTTGGTATGAAGACGACATGCAGGTTAATCTAAAATCTTCAAGCTTTTCACAAAACTAACTGATCACATGTATTGGTAACTCATTAGTACTCAAAAGTATTCTGTATTTTATTGAGACCAACATAAAATTAATGCAACAATTGTAAAAACTGTCCTTTAGTATTAGTATTTTTCTGGATAGACTCTTAGATATTTTGGCCAAAATTTGAAAACTGAAAAAGTTGCTACATTCGTTCGTGTAGCAGTGCGACTAAGCTGATAAATTGAACATCACAACCTATTCGTAAGCTTTATTTTGTGGTGGTTATACGTTGTTCGTTGGTGGCTTAGTAATGAGTGCATGTTCTAACTGAAAATTTATAAATAAGTGAATAAATACGTGACTAAATAACAAACCTTAGTTTGTAAAAACTTTCCAAATTGGATAAACCTAATTGTTTTAATGATTATTAGTAAGGGGAGAAACTATTTCCACGCAAGGGTGTGGGACATGCATGTGGTGAGTCAGCGGTGGGTTGGTAGTCCTGATTGAACAGCTGAGCGTGATAACTATTGGAGCGTGTCGTCGGCCATTAACGCTTCCAGATTCCCGCCATTCCTTCGTTAATTACAGACTGCTTCTGGATTTAACAGTCTCCAGTCCTTTAATTATCCCCAGTTGCCAGGATTATTTTTACTCTTCAATTATGTTGGATATAGTTTGTTTCGTGTGAAGCTTACAATTGTATAACAACGTAATCAATTGTTATGCTTAAACTAACCTGTTGGTTTATATTTTGTTCGTGTATGATTTATCAAAACACTTCTGCTTGTAAGTATATGTTTAACGTAAAAATTAATAAGCACTTGCGCGTATGTGTGTGAGACGCTGTTATGTTATGTGTGTGAATACAGCAATCTGTTATAAAGGCATGGAATATATTTTTAAAATATTTTAAAATTGGATTATTTATCGGTTTAAATAATTTAATAGGTTTAAAAGTAGACTATGAAAATATAAAAAAAACCGATACTTAGAATATATTGAGCGTTTATATATAAGAGTATAAAATCTGATCAACCTAACCATTTCGTGCATATTGGTTTTATAAAGATTAAAATCGAATAGTGCATTCACATATATAATTGAAATCAATTTACAAAACTTAATTGATTGTTTTAACTGTAAACTCGTAGTTTTCTTTATGTAATGAATGATACAAATTAAAAACCTTTTAATTTTTCAAGGTAATTTATGCAATGAATTTCTAGTTAATTGTTTGATAGTATTAAGTAGACATTGGGCGAGTAAATTGTATGCAATAACTGGCTTACTCTTTGTTATTATTCCTACTTCTGCATTAAGACAATGGCAGGATCGTGACGCATAATATCTTGTAATAAACAATTGAAATATGTGTGTTTTCATTCTGTCATACGTTAGATTTACTCTTACATGTTCAGACTTCATTTAATTATACCTAAATGGACTCTTCTAAAAATATTTTTAAATACATTTTCATAGCCCCAAGAAACACTACATTAACACAATTTGTATATGAGACAGTAAATTTGCTACAGCCGGTGAATGATATACACTGTCTCAAGAATGCTTTGCTTAGCACTGATAGCCAGGAGGTGTACGCTAATGCATTTTACTAATCTTGGACCAATGTAATTGTGTAGATGAACAACCTTTAACGAATAGACTTTAAAAAAGAAATACGTAAATCTCATATCAAGTAGTGTTTAGGTTTTAAACTACAAAATTCACCTTACTCAGATGATCATATGAAGGCTGGATTAATTTTTCTTGTCTAATTAGTAAATCTAACAAAACCCATTTATGCTATCCCACAATTGTAGGTAAAACCCTTTGATTAGTCACCCTGAAATGTACCTTTATTTTCGATACTTAAGTTTAATAAAATTTTAATGCAAATATACAGCTGTGTCTTTTACTTGAAACAATATACGTACAATTAGATATGCATATAACCTCCGGAACTTTGTTTTCATTGTTTGTTTTGTTAACAAATCAATTTAGTGTAACTTATGACGTAGATAATTTTTTAAATATTGTTATCAACACGTCGATCAGGTAAAATTTACATTTTAATAATTTGCATATTTTTTACTATTTGGGATCCGTAATCTAGCAATCTGTTACGTGAATATCAAGACAGATATGTTCAGGTACTTTGAAAGCATAGCATTTTAGAAAATCTAACTGCTTAGGCTTCTCATGATTTAAAAAAAAAGACTTCCTATATCAGAGTAATATTCCGAACCTAAAATAATATATTTTATTTATTCTGCGATTAAAAATTCCAATGCTGAGCTAATTGTAGTGATTACCTTAAATTTATAAATCGTCCACATATTACCGCGGTTAAATCGGATCATTTTGAACTTCGGCCAGTATGTAATAATACGTCCTCGGCCGTATAATCGCTGGACGAACGCCCACTCAGGTGCATGTTGGAGATGGGGAGTTACCGTGGTCTCGGACACGATACCGAGTGTATGTTACCCCTCACATGGAGGTGATATTTCACTGGCCTACAGAGCCACGTGTTTCTTAGAGGACAAAGACACACGACTCTGCTGTGATCTACCGTCTCTGTACACGCAACAGCCCACATGGATAGCTCTATGTCAATAGCTCGCTGTTACAATGCCTCTTTGTCGATGTCCTCAGTGTGTTTAAAGCAATACTTATAACAGCCAAAAACATGGAATTTTCTCCCAGGGTAATGTTAACAAAGTATAGTAATAATTAAAAACTGTAGAATACTTGAAAAATTGTGAACGTCTGTGAATGTACTTTGTCTGAAAATAAATTATCTACTACCTAAATACCTGAAGGTAGAAAGCTTTTATTTTAACAGCCGTATGCGGAACTTTTATTGCTACAGAAAAATATAAATGTTATAAATTATGTTGATTTTGATTAACCTAGAAATTTAAATTCCCATAAATTTTACGACCTGGTCGGGAATAGTTTATCTTCCTAGGGGGCATTTACGTGGATAGTCCTGTCGTCAATAGCTTTGTGCATGTATTCTGCGCATATACACACATGAAACTGGTTGGGGCTGGCAATTCTGTCGAATAAGTCCTTACAGTGTTTTAACTTGCGATCGAAAATAACGTACGCTGACGTAAGGCTGAGTTAATTACGCTGTCTAAAACGACTATCTTTTATCAGTCGATTATTTATAAAAGAAATTTGGAGATTTACTCCCAGAATATAACAAAGCTTTAATAAAATAAACATCCTTAAAATGGGAAAAACGTAACCTTATGAAATTTAGAGGTTGAAGCACAACAATATTACATGTGTTGTAAATTTCAGGTTTATTTACCAATAAATATCTCAATAGATAAATATGACATACATCGTTAAACTTACTTCTTAAGCGACTTCAAAAAGGAGAAGCTTTTAGAATTCGACTTGTTTCTATGTAACTTTTTTATGTAAGTTCATCGATGTTTTTCCGAACCCACTTCACCGATTTTGATAAACCCTTTTTAAACAAAAGAAGAATGTCCCACATTTTTCTCACATTTTGTAGGATTGGACAAGAATTTTACCAGGAATCACTTTGGAAGTTCTACCTATAAAATCATACAGAAACAAGACATAACAATCTTTAGAGATACCGTTTTCGTATAACTATCACATGTTACTTCGGAAATACCAGGAAAAGTAACTTTTCGTGTTTGGCTCGGGAATTCCGTTCCTGTTGAAGGAAAAAGGAAATCCATCTTGGAGCAACATCAAGGACAAACCGAGTGCAAAGATTTAAATTGTCTTAATCACTATAAATGACCTTAACTGTTGTGGTAAGTTACCTAGTCTACAGCAGGGTACTAGAAACCACTACTGTAGAAGTCCTATGAATCGTGACTAGGAGGTACGAAACAGAATAAGATGCCGAGATATGTGTTTTCCTTCGAGTACTCATAACATACCTCACAGATACTAGTGAATACATAATTATGTTTATGGTAAATTATAAAGTTGCAATTAAAATTAAGCAATTAAAAAATCAGTCATGGAGCATTGGGCCAGGATTGAATGTACGTATTGGAATTTTCTAAAAAAACTATAAATCACCAATCTTAATCTTGCATTGTGAAGATTCTTAGTCGTCATCGACCAATCATCTCAGAGATACTAATAAATATACCATTTCAGGTATTGTATCCTTTGATAAGTCTAGAAAATTTGTGAAGACATTAATATGCTGAATAGGAATTTAATGTAATGAACTGGGACTCTAATCCATTTAGATCCTAATATTTTGGTATGACACCTTAGTTAGAGTTTATGTGGGTTGTCCTTCATGGAACAGAGGGAACATATGGAATGCAGAGATTGCGAGTTCACTAATTATCAGATACTGTATGAGAAGTTTCACTCTGTTAGAGTTTGAAGTACCAATTCCTTAGAGACTGTTTGACATAACACGGAGAATCAGTACGAAATAGTTCATGGTTCATTGCATTGACTAAAGGAGTGTCTCCCCTGTGTGTGCTGTGTGTGAATTTGCACGTTCTCCTACAAAATAACAAATTATATACCCAATAAACATATGGATAAATTATGTTATATAACATATTGATAAATTAAAGGAAGGAGTTTTAATGCAAGAAAGTTGTTCGAGCGGAAGTCACGCGATGTGACTGTAGCAGACCGGATGTAAAGGATTAAGACACCATGCCTTTGCACTTCATGTTAAGTTCTATTCCCTGAATATCTTCATATGTAATCCTTATTACGAGAGAAGGTACACAATATTAGCCATGCAATTATTAAATAATACACATTTAAAAATAAAACTAAACCGAAATCAATAACTTGTAATACTATTAAAATATAAAATGCATGGTATAATTTTAATTTGAGAAACACGTTTTGTTTAAAAAAGGGTTTATCAAAATCGGTGAAGAGGGTTCGGAAATAGAATTCGATGAACTTACATAAAAAAGTTACATAGAAACAAATCGAAATATATGTATATATATATATATATGTACATATATATATATATGTAAGTTTTAAATATACTAATATGTAATTATGAGATACAAAAGAATTGGGATGAAATTAGATGATAGAGCGCAGTTATGTAAAAAAAGTGATCAAGAATATAGATAGGATTATGAATGAAATACTGTTATCGAAACACCACTGAAAAGGCAGATTAAATACTGGTTTTTATGATCAATACTTACTATCGTATGATACAATCTCTTATATACATAAAAACAGTACAATTGTAAATGAAATTGTACATTTAATTACGCAGTGTACTTCTCGATATTCAACCATAGAATTCGTTATTACTGTGATGTTAAGTACTAAACATACTTTTTTCTCTTTTTGTTGCTTATAAAATATTACAAGCAATATCTAAAAGAGTTTCAATTAAAGAGAAATTGGAATTCTTTGAAACACTTTTTAATTCTTAAAATTATCCACCGTCTTCAAAAATTGTGCAGTTTCGGATATGAGTAACTTTTGTATTCTAAAATTAAAATAATTTATATATTTTAGTTCTTTTATTGTATTACAGGATGGATTTCGGTTTTTTATTAAAAAAATGGTATTATATAATTATGATTGTAAGTTTTAATTTAAGGAACCAGAAATATCATACACTGACGGGTTACCAAGAGTACTTCTATATAATCTTAATGTAACGCAGCCGTTTCCACGTTGCCTATTGTTCTGCAGTTATAACTCAACAATGATGGATGGTAGGATATGAGCCGGTGTACAATTATGGTAATGTGTGCAGCCTCTGCAGAACTCTGCAGTACAGCCTACCGCAGGACACTTACCCATTTATGTACTCAGAGTCTGTTAAACTGCAGAAATTCGTTTTTACATAGTCCCTCGGTAAACACAGTTAAAGTAAGAATACTTAAATATTCCTTTGGGTTGTACAAAATTTACCCTATATGTGACAACGCGAACAAGCAAAGGTGAGGGTGGAACCCCAGGGGGGTTGTTGAGAGATGCCGCAGTGTGCTAGGGTTTCACGGCACCTCAGCGCGGCAATTCCAAGGGCTGCTTCGCCCTCTGGGAGCTCTTAAAGTTCCTAATAGTCGTCGCAGCTACATCTACAACCGGTAGCAATGCTCCCATTAAACCTTATTGTAACACATCGTTTACTCCAAGGGGTTAACAGTGAATAATATAACTTGAGATACATAAACTGACTGGAATATGCAATGGAAATTTAACGATAAAAATAAAATGTGGAGTAGAAAACCAATAAGGTAAAAGCAGGGAGTGTAACGAGGTTTATGCCATTTGGTCTGAATATAAAATTATTTGACCCGCAAAGTAAAGATTGCTACCATTTTCATGGGGTGAAGACGAGTTGGCTGGGCTCCTCCGAGATGGCCTTTGGCAGACACGGATAATGGTGTAGTCGCTACAATGGGTAGAGGCTACAATATAGTAACATTACAATTTTATTAATTTAAATTACAATTTTCAATATTTCGACATAGTGCGAACTAGAATACGTAGTATATAGCCATCAATTAGGTAATTGTTTACTCTAGTTAATTAAATTCGGTTTAATACATGGGAGTAATTCGAGATATAATTGAATTGTTCTACTATGTTAACAGAACTGATTCTGAGATAGTTTTGTATCTTTGTTATATATATCAAATTTAAATCCTTTATATTCAATTTTGTACACGGTAATTTATGTATAAAACTTTTTAGAAACTAGTTTCAAAAAGATTTGCAAGTGTTAAAAATAAGTAAAGAAATATGTAACGATCAGTGTTACTGTAAAACGTTAACAATGCGTGAAAAGAGCGGGAAAAATAATTCCTTATTGATTGAACAGTCTTTTTGTAGAAAATAAACTTTGTAAAGAAGTATACGTGCTTAGGACGGTCTTTTGTACCCAGTCCGTGTCCTCTGTTGACATTGGCGGGACTGCGAGGTCGGGATAACGACAAGTGATAAACTCGGGCCGGACGTCGTAACAAATAATAGCGGCGCGATACAGGCACCTTGTGGTACTCCGCTCGATACAGCACACTTGCCTGCAGTGTTAAATATTTGAATAGTATCAGTTGTGTATTGAGTATATCCGATATATTTTACTTTTAATTCATTCAACCATGCTTAAGTGAATAAATTAGATTTGTTTAGGTGGCGTAAATGAATGCTCAGTTTATAATTAATTAATAAGCAGAGAAATATAAGTTTATTTGAAGTTTATTGTAAAGTCACTCAGTATGAAAGAATTGATAGATATAGTCTCTTGATTGGAAAATAATTTTGTAGAGGCGCTTAGTGAAGGATAACATTATACTCGGTAGCTAAATGTCTGATATTGATAAATTAAAGGAAGGAGTTTTAATGCAAGAAAGTTGTTCGAGCGGAAGTCACGCGATGTGACTGTAGCAGACCGGATGTAAAGGATTAAGACATTTATTTGCTGAATCGATAGCAGACGATGATTTCATAATTTTACGTCCTGGATTCTTACGAGTATCTTTATACCGACTTTCATTTCTTGAGTTTCAATGTTCAGCCCAGTTTTATAAATTCCAAACTTTCATTAATCTAAATCAACAATCGGTACGGATTTATTTTGTAGGAAACGTCAGTGCTGCTTGTAACAATTAGTAAGACTAATCTATGTTGTTTTAAAGTTTTAACTTTGAATATTCAAACATTGAAGTACAGAAACGTTTCAGATTTGTTTTTCTGAAAATAAAATAAAATATTTGTTTAACGCAGTTGACTGCGTATTACTTATATATTATACGTGAGACATTTAACATAGCCCTACAATTAAAAATAAGGGCGAATTGGCTAAGTGTTTGGTTTCGAATTGTTCTCACATAGCTTTCAATAAAGCGGGCCGAAAGTGTATTAGCCGCCAAATCTTAAGCCGATTTTCCTGGTGGCCATTCTAGTTTTAAGGTAGAAACATTTTTAGGATTAATATATCCAGAAAATATAAGCTATGAGAAGAGTGGACGCATTTGTTTTCGCTAGATTTAAATTTTTCCTTGGAATGTAACTGTAGTAGGCTTACAAAAGGTAGTGTGCATTGTGTACTGAATTCGACTAATGTCTATTAAAGTATTATATTTTTAGGACCTATTTAGAACTTATTGACTTTCAGATCATGAGAGGTCGTATTCGTTAAGTATTGATCATTAATTCCCGCCATAATCCCTTTGATATTGTTATTATATCACAAGTGTAATTTACAATTATTTGTTTAAGCTTTATTTTCAACTTAGATTTTAATAATCAATCCCAGATATGCTGTATGTTATAACTGCAAGTTGGGGTGGTAATTGAGCGTGTAAACAGCACATAAGGAAGTTGTCTGGGTGATGGAGGGGGTGGGACGACCGCGCGTAGATATATGACTGCCATTATGAGGCTGCACAAGCTTGTACAATCATTTGGTAGTTAATAAACCATTTTTATAATTTACAAAGGCATACAAGGGATTTATGTTCTAAACACAGTGTGCAGTAAAAATTGTATAATTCATTTATAGATTCGGGAATGGGTGGAATGGAAGTAAAATGAATAAATAAACACATCCAAACACCTTACAGTTATCAGAATTTCAATCATAATTAGAGTGATTATGGAATTGTAATACTGAGTAAATCTTATCTTGGAGTTAGGTTCTGTTCATGTATCATTTTGAATTCTTTTGTTGTGGTGCTTGAGAGACGGTTCAATATCACCTCCTTTCTAAAATCTATCTGAACGTCATCAAACATTTTGATACATTGATCAAACAGTTCTCTTCAATTGATCTTTGAGAAATTTTCCGAGGGTGGATGGTACAAAATGGCTCAGAAACAGCTTTAATTTGTCAATTCACGCGGTTAGTGGAATGTTTTGGCTGAAATCTAGGCACCGCTTACTCGGTGTGGGTGTCGCGCTCTATAGGAGCCACGACGGTGATCGGATAATCGTATCCTGGTTCTTTAGCTTGAAAGTAATTTAAAAAAATGGACTTGAACTTGTAGAGAAGTTGGTATCCCGAACTTGATGGATGTAACCTCTCCGAAACCTCTCACCTAATTCAAGCTTTGAACAAGTTCCAATTTTACTTGGGTTATGCAGTATATTTGGCACTTGCCAGTATATCTTTTTATTGCACTATAAATAAGTCTATGTTATATATTGTATAAACATATTTTCAATACAGATTTGTAATGAAGTAAACGATATATTGTTATTGAAATGGTTACATATTTTAATTCAAGTTCTATGCCACAATAGAAAAGTGTTTAATTTGTAATAAAATATGATAATAGTCATAAATAGTCATAGTTTATTACGCTAAAAACTATGAAATTAACGTAAACTTCAGTCTTATAATTATTAATTTTTAAAACAGTCACTAAATAAATCAAATAACGACAAAAAAACAAATAAAAAAATGTTAAACATAACGTTAATAGCTATTTTTACACTTAGTTACACATGCACCTATTTGTCACATCTGCATGTAGTTAAATATATTAAGAAAACTAAGCAAAAATATAGTTAGAATACTATGTGTAACTAAAAATAAAATGTACACTGAGTGAATTGGTTTTCTAAAAAAACCGCCCTTTTACGCTATACCGAAATTAACTAAATTTAATCTAGAATATCATTTTCGATGTCTTAGCAAAATAAACCATGGATTGAATATTTGAAATTAACCGTATACGTGGAAAGAATGCCGAGAATGGGTAAGCAATAAAATAAAATAAATTAAAAAATAAAATAAATTAAAAAATAAAATAATTAATATTTTAGATTTTTTCTATGTGGAGATAAAGAATATAATGGTTTACGTACAGCCCAGAAGCCAAGAACCAATTTGTATTGTGTAAACACACAAACTGCGTTTCCTTCAATTTCTCGATCAAGAGTTTACCCTAAGACATCGATCGTTACCCACACATCTTTTAGCGAAGGTCGAAATGGAAGGGTATCAAAAGGTTAAACGTATGAAAGTACAGTTTGTTCCCAGATCAGGTTTTCTTATCTTGACAAACTTCAAGCCAAATGTCAGGCACGTATTTTAATTAAATGTTAAATTTGCGTCAGATAGTCCCACTTAAAGACAGATTTTCACCCTATTCATGTAGTTGCCTGACGGTGTTATAACTCTTAGTTAGAAATTCATGGTCTTTAGTCACGGAACTGTTTTATGAGCTATAATATGGTAATATACTTTTCAAAACGGTTCCAAAGTTGTATATCTCCGCTAAATGTTTCAAAACTAAAGTTCCATCATCAGGTGGTTAAAACTACATGGAGTTACACATTAATATAATGCATACACGCGCCAAACCAACATAAATATGGATATAAATAAGGATTATATGTCGGACGGTAGGTCTTCAGTGTATCACGTTAGAAAACATGTTTGTAATCTAAGGAAAAATCCTTTTTAAACTTTAAGGAAAACTAGGTTGTGGTTTTATACAAGAAAAATTGGCTCCCGGCTCTTAGACTATTACTAGTGTGTTGCCGCGGTGTTCCTACATGCAATATCTGCTTAACCTTACTGTTACCATATTGCATTGAAGGCGCAACGGGATCTCTAGGTTGTGGTTTTATACAAGAAAAATTTGCTCTCGGCTCTTAGACTATTACTAGTGTGTTGCCGCGGTGTTCCTACATGCAATATCTGCTTAACCTTACTGTTACCATATTGCATTGAAGGCGCAACGGGATCTCTAGGTTGTGGTTTTATACAAGAAAAATTTGCTCTCGGCTCTTAGACTATTACTAGTGTGTTGCCGCGGTGTTCCTACATGCAATATCTGCTTAACCTTACTGTTACCATATTGCATTGAAGGCGCAACGGGATCTCTAGATTGTGGTTTTATACAAGAAAAATTGGCTATCGGCTCTTAGACGATTACTAGTGTGTTGCCGCGGTGTTCCTACATGCAATATCTGCTTAACCTTACTGTTACCATATTGCATTGAAGGCGCAACGGGATCTCTAGGTTGTGGTTTTATACAAGAAAAATTGGCTATCGGCTCTTAGACGATTACTAGTGTGTTGCCGCGGTGTTCCTACATGCAATATCTGCTTAACCTTACTGTTACCATATTGCATTGAAGGCGCAACGGGATCTCTAGGTTGTGGTTTTATACAAGAAAAATTGGCTATCGGCTCTTAGACGATTACTAGTGTGTTGCCGCGGTGTTTCCTACATGCAATATCTGCTTAACCTTACTGTTAACATATTGCTATTGAAGGCGCAACGGGATCTCTAGATTGTGGTTTTATACAAGAAAAATTGGCTCTCGGCTCTTAGACGATTACTAGTGTGTTGCCGCGGTGTTCCTACATGCAATATCTGCTTAACCTTACTGTTACCATATTGCATTGAAGGCGCAACGGGATCTCTAGGTTGTGGTTTTATACAAGAAAAATTGGCTCTCGCCTCTTAGACGATTACTAGTGTGTTGCCGCGGTGTTCC
Organism: Homalodisca vitripennis; assembly: GCF_021130785.1. Lineage (NCBI taxonomy): Eukaryota > Metazoa > Arthropoda > Insecta > Hemiptera > Cicadellidae > Homalodisca > Homalodisca vitripennis. The sequence continues at coordinate 134,034,139 of NC_060212.1, forward strand.
TACATGCAATATCTGCTTAACCTTACTGTTACCATATTGCATTGAAGGCGCAACGGGATCTCTAGATTTGTGAAGGACTAAAACGAATTCTGTACGTATATCTGAATTAGTATTATTTTATCTTGAGTTTTAAACCTTAGTGTTGTTAAAATGCTTTGGGTAGCTGTCAATACTATGCAATTAAACACGAACTTCATAGACTCTAGGCTTTATTTCAACTTTTTAAAATGTTTTACTTTAATGGTGTGCTCCTTTTAATATCGATTTGATTTTGTCATGTACTTCCCGTCTCTCTTTACTCTTTTTTCAGCCATAACCCTATTTTCCTTTCCCGTAGTTGTCATCTTTTTCTCTTTTTCCCTTTCCTGTGTGAGAATTTTTACTAGCTATGCTTCTATATTTGTTTTGTAAGGTGACGACGTGATGGTTGCTGGCTTGCAGGGCTTAAGGCCTGTTCCAGAAATGTTTCACAGGCAAGATTTTTGAGTTGTGAAGGACGTAAGAAATATTATGTGGATAGGGAAGGCATAGATTTTATAAGTAGGTCTATAAATCCAATTGAGGCAGGTGCCTGTTTATTAGCTGAAATTGTTCAGAGCTGGTCTCATCAGACATTTTGTTGATGAAATTCTTAGATTTTAAAACATATTTTAAAGATTTACGCCTTTGCAGTGACTGAAAAACGAGGGTTGTTGTCCGATATAATTGTCTTTTTGTTTCCTGACAACGTACTGTAGCAATCTTAGTGTTTAAATATTACAATTCTAAAATTAATTAATTCCTTAAATAAATTATGTAATATCATGGCTAATGCATTTCATCGTGTTTTTGTAAGCCGTGCTAATCAGAACTGACAAATTCATTATATAAGTTCTTTATTGTAGCGAGCGATTAAGATTATAATTAGTATCGATGTCTAGGATTACCTTTTAATATCAAACTAATGAGCTAGTGTTGCAATTCTAGCCAATTATCCATTATTGCAATTAATTAGTAATTAAATAGAAGGAGCTTTTATATGTTCTGTTTAATTGTATCCTTACAGTTTAAGACTTATACTAAATACGTTGTTACTGCTGATTTACATGAAGTTGATAGGTATTAATTTCGCACCAGGAAAGAGGCAAAATTTATTGTGGTATAATCATGGAAATGTAGATTTAAACATAATGGTAGGAATACATAACACCACGTGTCGCGTAACAGACTTTATTATTATTATATTATTAATATTTTCACGGACAGTCAGGCAGCGCTGATGGCGCTGGACTCTTGCGTGATCAAATCCAAACTGGTTTGGGATTGCTATCAGTCCGTTTCCTCCCTTGCCAGAATCAACAATGTGACCGTTTTTTGGTTCCTGATCATGGGAGGATCCCTGGGAACGAAAGAGCTGATGCCCTGGCTAACTGGGGCTCAGCGTCAATTATGCTATCAAGTCATTTCTTCTCTTGCTAGAATCAACAATGTGACTGTTTGTTGGGTTCCTGGTCATAAAGGGATTCCTGGGAATGAAAGAGCTGATGCCCTGGCCATCAGCGTCAATTATGACAGGCCCTCAACCGTTCTGCGGTGTTTTCCAAGGTGTGAATCCTTTAGCGTTGTGTCGAAATGGGTTCGCGCGGAGCATGAGAGAAGGTGGAGGTTGCATCAGGGCTTGAAAATGAGCAGAAAGGTATTACAGATGCCTTCCTCCAGAGTGGCATCGGACCTTCTCTCATGAAATAGATCAATGTCTTCTCTGGTTATTGGTCTTATCACGGGACATGGTCACCTGAGGAAGCATCTTCACAGAGTCGGCATCCTTCAGGAGAATCCGCTCTGTAGAATGTGTGATGAGCACGATGAAACTGCTGAGCACCTGCTCTTTGACTGCCCTTCAATAGCAGGGAGCGGTATGCCATCTTTGGTACTTTGGACAAGGGTGGTGAATTTCCCCAGGAGGACCTGATAGGTTGTTTTCGGCGGTTTGTGGAACTGCTGAAATCATAGACTGGTAGTCCTCATGGTGTGTTTCCGGGGTGTGCAAAAAGCCCGAGGCTTAAGTGCATGGCAGTAGGCCGTCCCAAGGAAAAAACAGACTTTATCAGGCTACCTATCGGTTGCTTGCAATATTTCAAATATATAACTCAGTTCATTCTCGAGCTTACCTGCGGACAGATAGGGAGGCAGACAATCGTACAGAGAAGAAATTTTACATCCCCCGGCATACAAAAGAGAAATTGTGTCTGCCTACTGAGTGACAGGCTTCAATGACGCACAACCAAATTGCATGTCAAACAATCATAGAAAACATTCTAGTCTGTATTTCGTGGAAAAATTTAAATGCTCTACATGAATTCTTTCATGAGATATCTTTTTTTTATTAAGTTAGGTTCCATAGGAGTGATAAAAGAGTAAAACCTTCCGGTGAGCTGGGAAGGTTACTACAATGCAAGAGTGCGCTGAAATCAAATCTCATCACTGAATGTTATAATTGAGGCTTTCCATTCTATTATGTTTCTTTTTTTCCTCTATAAACAAAATGTGACTTGTTGAAATTTCGTGTGATTGTACTCAGTTTCCTTAATACATGTTTATTCTGTTATTATGTCGTTACCATCATGGTAACATATCAAAATATATTCGTTAACGCTCTATCAAATCTCCTAGAGTGACATGCATCATCATCAAAGTTGATAATGCCTATGTAGAAATGAAGGTTCGTGTATGTTTTTAAGATATCCGCTCTTAAAAAAATATATTTGAATTATTACTTCCCTCCATATTGTTTTTTTAATAACAAAAATATTAATTATATAATAATTAATTTTATAATATTTCAACTGAATTGTGGCAACGACTTATTCTAATAACTTACTCAGAGTTTTATAACAGGAATTAAATGCACGTTCGTTAATGAATACTTTTACCAACGAATCTTTAAAGATCTTTTAGACATTATTTTGTGGTTTCATTTATAATTGAGAGTTATTTTTTCTGTTTTTCTAACTTAACGGTTCTTTTTTCCGTATTCCTAATCGTTTAAGTTACTAATATATACAATTTAGGAGTGTGTCACGCCACAAGCCATGTCTCAGGCTTTGCTGGAAAATTTTAGGACTATAGCTATACATAGTGCTATGCCACGTGTCAAATTGTAAACAAAGGGGCGTAAGCCAAAATTAGTCCAAGGCCGAAGTTTAAAGCGATAAGCGGTTTCCAGGCTAGAATCCTAAGAGTAGAGGAGGTTTTAGTGCGTATTCTACGTAAGTATGAGTCCCACACTACAGGCTGGCGACCTGTGTCCGTAAAAGAATTTTTCCTACCTCTCACTAAAAATAACGTGTCAAATTGTCATATGTTGGCACTCAATTCATTTACATATTTTTTATTTTGCACTTTTTTCGTTATCATCATGGTTAATCATAAAACCGGTAAAAACGTTACTTAATTCTCAGAAAGATCGTGTGGATTGACATGCCCTATTATAAAACTCCATGTAGCTATATTGAAATGAAGCTTCATGCAAGATTTCAATTGCATAGATCAGTTTGTTTTCGAGATATGCTTCACGAGTGATAGGCTTTGCTGACGCTAAGCCGGTAGTTTGTAATGCTCTGGGGTTGGCAGCAATGGCGTGTCTGCCTGCAGTCAGCTGTTTGGTGCTGCCGAGATTCCCGCCCTTAATCACCCGCCACAGCGCGGTGCGGTGCAGCGTTATCAACGGCAATGTGTTACTGTGGATGTTAACGTGAACTGTGGTTATCTCACCTTAAGGTCAACCGCCTGATATCAAAGCCGTTAATTGCGATATGGCGCAGTATTTAACTTCACCTCCGTTATCAGTGCTGACCAATACATTTCGGTTTTAACCTAGGATTTATCGAGTTCACTTAAAGTCGGGGCAGCTTGTAATTATCTTGTCCCTGAAGGCACAACTGTTGATGTTCGTGGACACTAATTATGTTGAATTTTATTGTATAGAAGTCTTAACAGTAAATTAACAACCAGGCAGTATGTATTACCAAAAGTGCAGATATTTTAGTTGCTCGTAAATACAGGAGTATTTTAGTATTACAAAATTAAATTTAATGATATTGTTGAATTCGTGGAGTAATTAAAAAAAACTTAAATTCAATTAAACCATTATCAATCAAATAATTATCTAATGTAAATATGTTATTGATCTTGTAAATATTTATTTATGGATTCACCTAAAGATGAGACCTTTGATTTCGAAAGACCTCGCTCAAAATATAAATTTACATTGAAAATTTATGTCACTGTTATGAGTTGTATTACATTTAAAATTTGCGTAATAATTTCCACTTTTTCAAATTAATTCAACTACTTGTATTACTTGCATTTAGTGAATGATTGTAATTGTTAGTACTGTGTTGTTTTGTTTTGTGTACAATCACAAAAATAGCATTTGCATCATATTACATACCATAATTTGACGACGCTCTTAGTATCTTATGCTCAGTCAAATTATGATCGATTATATTACAATATCAATAAATCTAATGTCTACGTACGATACATAACTTTTAATTGTTCTTTTCGAATAAACGTGCCCATTTATTGTATTAAGCACAAATTAATCATTACAAGTTTATCTGTGTGGAACGTGTCTGAGCTGGATTGTACAGAAATCTATCTTTACTTGTCGCTTGTCAATCATTGTCACTGGAACTGGAGGAGCTGGAATGGAATTATGTCACTATGTTGTATACTTCGTTGGCTGAAGCTGATACACACTTACTACTATATTTAATTCATTCACGTGACTGAGGTAAACTTAAGTTAGTAAAAATATACAAATATTTTATTACTTGAATGTTTACCCCATTTAATATCATCCTATTTTGACACACTCACAAATTCGTGTGGGTGACGTTTGATGGTGGAAGTAATCATTGAAAATGTATATAAGAAAATGCATTAGTGGTGTACATTATGTGTTTGATAGTGTGTCAAAAACAAAGAAACAAGCACACAATATCACGTGTGCAATAGTGCAGCGGGTCTTACGTTTACGACGTGTGATAAACTCTGGAAGCAGTAACAAATAATGACACGATAACAGCACCTTGTGGTACTCCGTTCAATACGCCATAAATTGAGTAGATACCTTGTTAAACTGTTCGGATAGTGGTTATGATGTTAATATAAAGCTCTATTTCACCAGAAGGTCACAAATAGATTAATTGACTAATTATATTTTTATCCACTTTTCAGCTACAGAAGAAAATTTAAATACTCATCTGTAACACTTTATATTGTTATGCAGCATTACAAAAAATGGTTATAATATACATTAGCCACGTTAGATATAGCGATCTCAAACCACATTTATAAAGTTTTAGTATGTTTTCATTTCCTAAAAGAATTCTTTGGAGGCCGCGATCCTAAATTTCAGAATAACTTATACTATGTTAATTTTTTTTGTTATATTTCAAATACTTTATCAATCTAGGGGACTAAGGGGAATTGGGATTTCTGGGTGAGAGAGATAACAAGCTAAGGAGGTATAGTCATTGGTGGGGGGGAGGAAATAACCGGGATACCAAAATTCAGGTGAAAAATTTGATGGAATTTTAGAGGTAAGATTGGGGATACCAACTGCACATAAGGATAATTAAAGAATTATTTATTTTTCCCTCTTTACCTTCATTTTTGTAACATATTCTACCTCTATGGTGCAGTTTGATTGTCGTTTTTCCTCTGTGCTCTTATTTCAGAGTCTTATTTCCCTTTAGGAATTGTATTTGCACATCTGGCTAGCACATTATTTTTTCGTGTTTCTTGATTGTTCAGATTTGCTGCGCAGTAGATTTCATAATAAAGACGTTGTTCTTTGTGTTTTGTCATCTCCATTAGCCAATTTGTATTCGAGGTTCCGTGAATTTGGTTACAACAATAGAGTTACTTTCTTTTAGTTTTTAAGAATATTAGTTTTGCCTATGGGAAACAGGTATATATTGAGTGCTCTGTTTGATTGTGTTAGAATGAAAAGATATTCATTTTTGGTTACATATGGAATTTTACATTTCTTTTCTTCGTGTACCGGTAACAAAAGTGGCGTCCATCTATATCCTCCTCCTCATTAGATATTCTGTAAGATTTCTTTATACTTTTTATTCATGCAAGACTTTTCTTTGGTTATATTTCTTATTTTTAGTTTTATTATGTTATTGTTTCTTGTGTAGGCCAGTTGGCCTCCAGCTATGCCATTTTTCCAAAGATAGGTCACATTGAACTAACTGAGCGCTCACTTGATTTGAGCTCGAATTTAGAAACTATCTCGAGGATGTTTTTTTTTTTTATTTTTTTTTACTCCCCCGAATAAGTACCCAAGTCATCAGGGATGGCCAGGGACATTTTTCCATTCCGATAAAATTTCAGTTATTATTTAGCCTTTCCTCCCTTTAATATCTATATCTATATAAATTTATTTTTTATTGAAATTTTGATAAACAGTGTTAAGTGATTAAAATAAATAATTACAGAAAAAATGTTTCATTTTAAAGTTTTTTAATATTTGAAATTATATTTTAATATATTGCAATGTAAACCTCGCTTGTAAGTAAATATTTAGCCTGCGAGATTTTGTAGTTAATTATTTGATTAAACTTTATAATTAACGGTGAATGATATGATAGGGTCGTAGAATTTGCAATTTGTGCCATCTTTACAATCTTTATAGAAATAGAATAGTACGTATCCAGGTGGCAGCAAACCTTAAGGCATCATAAGGTTACATAAGCACAAACATTTAAAAACCACTGAACTTATCGATGATTTAGGCAAAGTAAAACTAGAAACGTCTGTTGTACTACATTGGTTTGTTTTTATTTCTGACGATTGCTTAAATTTATCGATTAAGCATGTTTGACATCTGAAATAGTTGGTAGATTCCAATCCTAATAATGTCTTGATGAATTAAACTGAGCCGAGAGAAACTGCAAAGACAACAGGTGGGAGTTGAAGAAAAATGACGCTTATTAACAATTAGAGCTTATTGTTTTCTTAATTGGAGGCACAAGCTGTTTCAGATGTTACTGAATCTTGAAATTTAGCGCTTATTAGTGCCTCAGATACGAATCACATTGATGAAATAATAATATTAATATTCTTTATTGCGTGAAACAATTACAATATTGCATGGCTTACCTTAACGTAACTATATAAAAAGTACATAACTACATAAGATAAATGATGTTCGCCAAGGTAAATACATACTGCATTATATTACATAATTATTTTATAAATACATAATTTTTATTACGTATCAGAACCGGGGGTTTCATGGTTGTTGTTAATTTCAAAAATTTTCATCCCAGCGGCCCATCATGAACTCATCAGTTGAGTAAAATGCCTTTGAAATAAGAAAGGTTTTTAGAAAACGGATCATAGCACAGTTAATTGTTTTATTTTATGGAGCAAATTATGTCTCCTAGAATTGCCTTGGTTTAATTCATCATGGTTAAGAACTGGTCCAAGTACATATATGAATTAATTGGTTATTTACATTTATACTTAAGATAAAAATGATTTTGTATATAAACAAAAACAAGATAAAAATTGTTCTAATATGAAGAGCAACACATTCAATTTTTCGTCTTGTAGAATGCCATAATGTAACCAAACACTGTACAATTATTATTATTACAATGTTTTACATTGAAATGGTTCAAGACTATTTGGCAGATTTCCACATGTACGACATATTTTTTTACTGTCTGGATCATTTTTGTTTGCTTCATGAATAGACCGCAACCGAAAAACGTCGAGGTTTTTCCATATTTTTAAAGAAAATGACTCGACATTTTGACACGCTGAAAGAAGGTTTAATTACTACCAATATATTGGAGGAAATAGTGAGACCATTATTGTGAACGCAACGTATCACCCCTTACCGTGGTTTGTGTGAACTGTTTTTATGAAACTAGTTATAACTTCCCTAGTTGGAGGCAACAAATTATTTACTAGCGTTCACACGGCACGCTACGCGCATTGCGGCTTGCAATTACCGTGGTTGCAAGTTGTAACATTTTTATACTTTAAAGTATTGTTAGCGCGTGCCTGAAACTAAAGTTAACAATTGGCAATAATTCTTTATATAACGTATTGTGTTTATTAAGTTATTTTTTAAAAATAATTAGACAAATTAAACAAGAGCTGTTCTGACACGTGTCTTTTCACGTTGATTCTTTAATATTATTTTTTTAGGAATCCAATAAATGATTTTTTTTCTTCCCGTAACAGTTAGCAATGATTTGTTTTTCAGAAAATTGAAAAAGAACTTCACTTAAGAAGATATTTGCACGATTGAAACGTTGTGTTTATAGAGACTGATTAAAAGTAACTATTCCATTAATTAATCTGAAATTCGAATTATACAAAACTATATCAGATTTAATTTTCGAATAATAAACATCAATGTATCAATTTTGTAAGTCTTCATTATTGTAATAACTTACGAAGGACCTGTATTTAAGAAACAATGTTCTGATCACATACGTGATCTAAGGAATCTTTCAAAATGTATCGTCTGCTAGCATTTCCTCATATTTTAAAAGCACATCCGAGGTAACATATTTTTAAATGACAACCCAAGAGTTCCAGGGATAAGTGATGGTTTTTTTGTTCCCTTAGGACAAGAAGCTTATAAATTGCACTTAGTCCTGTAAGAACCTTTGCGCTGCTTCCGGAGTGATAGGATATTCAGGATGGGTAAGGTTAGGGAGTAGGGGCCGCCTCCTATCGAGATCCACGAGGAAGAATTAGGGCACTACATCTCAAAGTCATCCCGGAAGAAGGGGAGGCCAGCTCTGAACCAGCCTCTCTAGTCAAAGTAGGCAGGGGGTGGCACACCCTTGTTGAGGTTAACAAGAACCTCTGAGATAAGGGAACAAACCCCACCAACTCCAACAGTCATCTTCCACAGTAGACTAGACCTATCGAATTGCCCATGAACCCCAGAATCTCAACATTTGCGGTTAGTGATGTGCCGCTACTGGACATCCATAAGGTTGCCCAGATTGAAGCGGCACATCGGTTTTTGCTGTGCCCAGTGGTGGGTTCAACTGGTAGGTATAAACCAGCCAGAAGTGATCCTTGCTGGGTAATAAGTGATGGTTACTGACAGATATTCCTACATACTGAACCATTTCCATTTAAGTAAACGTCAACAGTAGTGTTTTGGAGCCTGGGAGAGTGGGATACAGCAAGTATGTTCATATTATGTTCATCCAGAATAATGATAATCTATGATGAAGTATGAATATCTTTCTTTTAAAACCACCATACTGTCGCCGCAGTGGTACTCCCTTACATTTGGAGTGAGGCTCGCCACCCGGGGAATATGTCTGTTCTAAAATTCTAGAATAGTCTTGTTTTATATTTTATTAATAGGTCTAGGAATACTTCAGGTTTTACATAAATTAAGTAACATTGGTGAGGATGCCTTTTAAGGAATTTTAATACCAGAAAAGAGAGATTTTTCGGTTTCGGCGACTAAGACACGTTACATTTAAGGTTACATACGACGGGTTTTTTTATATTGGAGAAATTTTAGTAATCAATAGGGATCAATTTTTAATTAGTGACTCTCAAAATCATGCTGTATCTTGATATGTATTTTTCTCAAATTGTTTTAGAAAGTTTGAATGCATCTCTCTATGGCCCTTCATTTTGAATCACACCCTGTTGTAAAATTGACACAAATATAATAATAATAAGTGTTATTGAACAAAAAGTACTCGCTACGCTGAGGACTGGAGCCCGATCTTTTACTGGCAGACGATAGAGTTCCGTTACCATCACACCACTATACCATTTATTTCTACCAATTTCTTCATATTTGGCTGTGTTTGTCATACAATATGCCGAATGATTCTACTCAGTTTGATTAAAAATTTATTTAAACTGATATTTTCCCGTTGCCTTCATAGTTACTTATAAGACGATGTAAAAATGTACGCTAACGCTCAGACAAACCCATGGAGTGACATTATCGTAGTCGATGTTGCCTGTGTAGAAATGAATGTTCATGTTATATTTAAAGTGGGTATATTCGTTCCTTCTCGATATATCGTGTGGACTGGCAGATAGGTGTATCTAATATCTCTATTAGATTTTATTGTGGTCTGTTTACAATATTTATATGTTTCTGTGTATATTTAATTGCATATTTTAACCTCCAAAAATATAGCAAACTTTAATAGAGAACTTTACTAATAATTTTTCAATATTGTATTTACCAATGTTTAACAAGACCATAGCGATAAACTTTTTTATGGAGTATCCTGTTCATTATAATAATTTCATATAGAAGTAAATAAAACATTTGTATCATTTGTGTTTGATTTAGATTTAATCTTTTTAAACAATGATTGCTTAAAGAAATTCATGATGGTGGATTTAGATTGTAGAAAACGCATTGGAGGATTATAAACTTCGTCAAGTAAGTGATACTTCCGGGTGCTAGTCCTGGCTGAGCAAACAAATGAAATATTCATTAAATCATGCAATCTTAATGTTTATAAGTTTAATAAGTATTAAAATAATTAAGTTGTTTGGATTTAAGTATAAGTATGATGATTAAAGATGAACAGCCTCTCCTTAAAAAAATTAACATGTATATGATCTCAAAATTACATGACCCTTGCTAATTTAAACTCGTGTTAAGGAAATAGCCAAACAGAAAATGTCTGAATCGCAAAGTGAGTTTAACAATGATTAGCGTCATCATCGAAGAAACGTGGACTTTTGAGGTGTCCAGGAAGTAGTGTGATATAAAATTTGTACTCGTCCAGAGGTTTTGTGCAGGTTGTTTCGAAGGATGGGTTAGGAGACATAATAGACAAAAACATGAAAAGAAGGAGAGAAATCGTCGAAATAATATATGAAAATGACCTTGAATATGCACAAGCCCTTGTGCACTACCTTAAAAATTGAGTTCCTCGTCATTGGATGAGACCCCTTTCGTTAGTTTGGGCGAGACGTGTTTGTGCTCTCGGCTCCAGTGCAGTGAAATAGCTTTGGTTCATTCTCTCAGGTCTGATATCATGAGTTCGTCGGTTTGGGCGAGACGTGTTTGTGCTCTCCGCTCCAGTGCGCAGTGACATAGCTTTGGTTCATTATCTCTGGTCTGATCTCATGCAGTTCGTCGTCGGTTTGTGCGAGAGACGTGTTTGTGCTCTCGGCTCCAGTGCAGTGTCATAGCTTTGGTTCATTATCTCTGGTCTGATATCATGCAGTTCGTCAATTTGAGCGAGACGTGTTTGTGCTCTCGGCTCCTAGTGCAAATGACATAGCTTTGGTTCATTCTCTCTGGTCTGATCTCATGCAGTTTCGTCAGTTTGGGCGAGACGTATTTGTGCTCTCGGCTCCAGTTGCAGTGTCATAGCTTTGGTTCATTATCTCTGGTCTGATATCATGCAGTTCGTCAATTTGAGCGAGACGTGTTTGTGCTCTCGGCTCCAGTGCAGTGACATAGCTTTGGTTCAATTATCTCTGGTCTGATATCATGCAGTTCGTCGGTTTTTTGGGCGAGACGTGTTTGTGCTCTCGGCTCCAGTGCAGTGACATAGCTTTGGTTCATTATCTCTGGTCTGATGTCATGCGGTTCGTTAGTTTGGGCGAGACGTGTTTGTGCTCTCCGCTCCAGTGCAGTGACATAGCTTTGGTTCATTATCTCTGGTCTGATCTCATGCAGTTCGTCGGTTTTTTGCGAGAGACGTGTTTGTGCTCTCGGCTCCAAGTGCAGTGTCATAGCTTTGGTTCATTATCTCTGGTCTGATATCATGCAGTTCGTCAATTTGAGCGAGACGTGTTTGTGCTCTCGGCTCCTAGTGCAATGACATAGCTTTGGTTCATTCTCTCTGGTCTGATCTCATGCAGTTCGTCAGTTTGGGCGAGACGTATTTGTGCTCTCGGCTCCAGTGCAGTGTCATAGCTTTGGTTCATTATCTCTGGTCTTGATATCATGCAGTTCGTCATTTGAGCGAGACGTGTTTGTGCTCTCGGCTCCAGTGCAGTGACATAAGCTTTGGTTCATTATCTCTGGTCTGATATCATGCAGTTCGTCGGTTTGGGGCGAGACGTGTTTGTGCTCTCGGCTCCAGTGCAGTGAAATAGCTTTGGTTCATTCTCTCAGGTCTGATATCATGAGTTCGTCGGTTTGGGCGAGAGACTGTTTGTGCTCTCCGCTCCAGTGCAGTGACATAGCTTTGGTTCATTATCTCTGGTCTGATCTCATGCAGTTCGTCGGTTTTTGCGAGAGACGTGTTTGTGCTCTCGGCTCCAGTGCAGTGTCATAGCTTTTGGTTCATTATCTCTGGTCTGATATCATGCAGTTCGTCAATTTGAGCGAGACGTGTTTGTGCTCTCGGCTCCTAGTGCAATGACATAGCTTTGGTTCATTCTCTCTGGTCTGATCTCATGCAGTTCGTCAGTTTGGGCGAGACGTATTTGTGCTCTCGGCTCCAGTGCAGTGTCATAGCTTTGGTTCATTATCTCTGGTCTGATATCATGCAGTTCGTCAATTTGAGCGAGACGTGTTTTGTGCTCTCGGCTCCAGTGCAGTGACATAGCTTTGGTTCATTATCTCTGGTCTGATATCATGCAGTTCGTCGGTTTGGGCGAGACGTGTTTGTGCTCTCGGCTCCAGTGCCAGTGCAGTGACATAGCTTTGGTTCATTATCTCTGGTCTGATGTCATGCGGTTCGTTAGTTTGGGCGAGACGTTTTGTGCTCTCCGCTCCAGTGCAGTGACATAGCTTTGGTTCATTATCTCTGGTCTGATCTCATGCAGTTCGTCGGTTTTTTGCGAGAGACGTGTTTGTGCTCTCGGCTCCAGTGCAGTGTCATAGCTTTGGTTCATTATCTCTGGTCTGATATCATGCAGTTCGTCAATTTTGAGCGAGACGTGTTTGTGCTCTCGGCTCCTAGTGCAATGACATAGGCTTTGGTTCATTCTCTCTGGTCTGATCTCATGCAGTTCGTTCAGTTTGGGCGAGACGTATTTGTGCTCTCGGCTCCAGTGCAGTGTCGTAGCTTTGGTTCATTATCTCTGGTCTGATATCATGCAGTTCGTTCAATTTGAGCGAGACGTGTTTGTGCTCTCGGCTCCAGTGCAGTGACATAGCTTTGGTTCATTATCTCTGGTCTGATATCATGCAGTTCGTCGGTTTGGGCGAGACGTGTTTGTGCTCTCGGCTCCAGTGCAGTGACATAGCTTTGGTTCATTATCTCTGGTCTGATGTCATGCGGTTCGTCGGTTTGGGCGAGACGTGTTTGTGCTCTCGGCTCCAGTGCAGTGACATAGCTTTGGTTCATTATCTCTGGTCTGATGTCATGCAGTTCGTCGGTTTGGGCGAGACGTGTTTGTGCTCTCGGCTCCAGTGCAGTGACATAGCTTTGGTTCATTCTCTCAGGTCCGATCTCATGCAAATCGTCAGGCCGGGTGTGACTTTTTTGTGCTTTTGGCTCTTTTACAGTAATATCACTTGTGTTTAATATCACTTGAGTTTATTTGAGTGGCGGTTTATAGCCACATTGTTTAGTTTCTTAGGATCACAATACATCAAGAAGTGGCTAGATTGCAGGCCTTGAAATGTAGTGTTATACTTTTTTCAATATTAAGCAATTGAAAATATCCGAAATCTTATTGTCGTTTTACCACTTATTTGTCTAACACGTACTAATTTTTAATTTTCTATAATTCTATAATTTTTGTAGGCTTTTTTGTGGAATTGCTTTGGATTATTGATGAATATACTCAAATGGAGAGTATACACCTAGCATCGTGATTTTTTAAGTTTGAATATAAAGATGTTTCAGGTTAATTTTAAGGTTTGGGTTTAACAATTTGATACAAAAACTTTGGCTTATAAATAATATTTTAATGTTCTTACATTTTAGAATAGGTTAAGTTAATTAATTCTGTAGTGTAATGAACAGTAGAGTGGCCGCTGTTTTTTTTTACCTACCGCCATAGGCACACTCCGGTCTTCTCGTAGGGTTTTAAACTGCAATAATATCTCGAGCAACAGAACACAGTGCGTGAAAACGCTTGACCACACTGAAACAGACAACACCGCATATGTGCATTACATTTTTAATAGCCTTTCTCTTAAGCTATGTAATTAATTAATTTAAATTAAATTAAATTAAGTACTTAATTTTACTGCAAGCTCAATAAATTGTTTTAATAGTCCGTTGAATTTTTAATTCGATTGTCTAACTCCTATTAGTATTTATAAACTATTAGCATTGTAAGCAAACAAAAAAACTTCATGAGGCATTGAGAAATAAAATATAATAATTATTTTGCTATATACTTCCTATTTGTTCCTGTGTCCTATATACATTAGGTATGGACGTTCCATATTCTGTTTTATAAGGTCCTCGCACATGCAAGGGATCCTTGAGATCGGGCAGAATAAGGTTTAATAGGGAATATTTTTTCAGCAATAAAGCCAGTAAAATATCATTTGTGTGTATAAATCCTTACTTAATGAAATAATTGCTTCTAACCACCGGGAGAAAACATCCTCAAAAAATATTGAGGTTGAAAAAAAAACTCAAAAAATTAATTACCAGCGAATTCAACAACGTTCTTCAGAGCATTCAAAATTGATGTAAAAGTTGTTCAGATTCAGATAAGAAAAAGGAAATCTCTATACTCAAAAATCACAGAGCAACAAAAATGTCCTTTCAACAATAAAATTATGTTTCACACAGAGATAAAAACATCTGTCATCTAGGGTACGGAGACAAACAGAAACTGCTGTTTTATCCAAAGGATTTAATTTTCTTTGGCCCTGGAAAGATCAGTGAAAGATCTGGATTCTGTGATAAGAATGGAGTCGGCTGTTTCCCAGCTATCTGAGGAACAGGATGACCGATTTCGGTGCGAGGCAACCTCTTACTGAACAAATTTCTCGCACAAAACTCAGTCTTAATAAGGAGGAGCTCAGGACTGTGTCGATCCTAAGGAAAGTTGTGTTATACAGTAAAAATCTTACCTTCCGACAAAGGGAACGCTACCGTTGTACTAGACACAGTAAAGTACAAAGAGAAAAGTACGGTGAATGCGGGCAAATATACTATGCTAGATAATGTTCCATATGATGCATTTTGAACACATAGTAGTCTCTTCATAATAAACTCTTCACCAATATAAAGAACATATTTCAGACAAAGTCATATCAAAATTAACATTTTATCATTACAAAGTCCCCAAATGTGGGCCCTTGCTATAATTCACAAATCGGGCATTTCTCTTCGACCAATATTTAATTTTCGGAATAATTAATTAATTAATTTCGTGGAGAGAAATAAGCACAGCCCTCATGGGCATCCTCACACCAATTGTAGAAAAAAACTGGCCCATTCCAAATATTTCGTTGAGAAGTAAAATACTTTAAAACTGACTGAAACCTACAGCTTTGATGTTAAAGTCTGTTCACTAAATGTGCCAGTTCCTAAACGAGAGGCGTGGTATGAAAATAGGAATAGAAGATTCAGCAATTAAAATGTTTTGTTTGTACGAAGAACGTTCATTAAATAAACATACATTGCATTGTATGTCTTATTTGTCGTATTTTGATTAAATTAAAAATTGAATTTTTGGACTTTTGTTTGTTTATTATTTATTTGACTATTCTACATCTTCAGAATTTATATCTGTATAAGTTTTGTTTGAAAAGTTTGCGTGTTTGTTTTCGATTTAATGGACCTTAAATCTAAACAAAGAATGTTTTTCGAGACTAATTCTGCATATTTTGTCTGATATCTCAGATAATGGTGTTATTTAAGGTGTGGGGCATACATATTTTGATTAAATTAAAAATTGAATTTTTGGACTTTTGTTTGTTTGTTATTTATTTGACTAATCTACATTTCCAGAATTTAAATCTGTATAAGTTTTGGTTGAAAAGTTTGCGTGTTTATTTTCAATTTAATGGACCTTAAATCTAAACAAAGAATGTTTTTCGAGAATAATTCTGCATATTTTGTCTGATATCTGAGATAATGGTCTTATTTAAGGTGTGGGACGTATTTTATCCAATTTATCCGGACAAATGTTTATACGAACGTTTTTCATTATTTTGAGGAGAGGAAACTGCAAACCCCACTTTGTCGGGTTACTCGTTAACACACCAGTATATATAGGGATAGAAAGACATTATTGGAAAGTAGCTTTTCTATAGCTTTATCACATAAAGCATTACAAATCGAGGAAATTGTATTACATGAAGATAATATGGTCATTAAAAAAGGTTGACATGCTTGAAAAGTAACATATTATTGAAAGTTCAGCAATAATTTACACTTATTTTATTCAAAGAAGCATGCTAAATTTTCAAATACTATTTTTAGTGCAATGTATGTCCCAATAAAATTCTTAACCATTTCATGAGAATATATCTAACTGAATTATTTTACAGTTTTAGAATGCACTAATTTTTACTTAACATATCTTCATACTCTTTTTCCATACGGGATTTTAAGACCATGAAATTAAATTACATCCTTGCTTTTAAAAATCGTGATCCAAAGAATTTTAAAGTTTTTGTAACTAACTACTTAATAATGATGTATCATATTTTCTACACGAGATCATATATCCCTGTAAGATAAGCAGCACTGGATTTACAACATTAAGGTATTTTTAAAATAAATAATTAAGCCTTTTAAATCATGTGCATATTTTCCTTCATTAATAAATCAAATAGACATTTATTTTAATTTTCCATCGTTCATATTTATATTCCTGGCTGCTATAATGCCTCATCAAATGAAATATAAATCATTTCATAAATTATCCCTGCTGAAATAACTTACTAACAAACGTTTCATCATACCACACTCGAATGACTAGAACTTACTTTTTGACCCAAACTAGAGCAGCGAAGGCAGTCCATTAGCTCAATAACAGTCAATAATATAACAAGGAACGTAACTAGTTTATACATATTAATGAGATCTTAAACCTTCATTAGGACAAGATGTACTGAAAATGGTCTATTCTGCATTGTAACAATTTACCTTTCACTTATCGGAAGCCATTGTCAGCGACTTACACGGTAGTTGAATTGAAATTGATAGAATACAGCGTAGAGTTATAATTTTAATAGTATCTCATTGAACGCTGACACAGAACAATGATCACTATTGTTTCCATTCAATAACGACCTATAATCAACACATAACACTGATTTAAAGACAGATAAATATGTACCGTCAATGTCATTTTGGACTATTTAAATTTACTTAAATGATTTATATTATGTTAAAAGTTTAAATCCACTAGTTAAAGCATTTTTTTCTATTTGGAGGCCTCATTAGTAATTTAATAATAGTTAAACTTATATTTACCATCAAAATATAATCGCAAGCTATTCCAAATACAGGCTGAAAGCATTATTAATTTTTTATCAAACACGTAAACAGGTTTGATAAGCAGATAAAATTAAGTTATATTAATGCCTTGTTTTAATATTTTCTACTCTTGTTTAAAATTGTCCACAAATTATTTGAGCCATTCTTACTTTCTCATTTTATATGGAATGATAGGGTAGAAAAGTCAATAAAAATAAGAATCCAAGTTACTTATCTCTTGATTAACGGTTTCCAATAATTTTCTCACTGGTGGCAAATAGAAGAGGTAGTTTAAAGAGTACTATTGATTTGAAATTTTGAACGTTACAAGTATATCTGTAAAATTATTTGAATAATTTCATCCCAAAATGCCTTGGATATTATGGAAAAACAGCTTAGAAGTTTTAGTTTGTTAAAATAATTTACACTGCTAAAGTACCGCAGATTAGTTTTAACGTTTAAAAATTATTTTACTTATTTTACAAAAACAGTTTAACAAAAATGTTTTAATCTGCAGTATGTTTGTGCCTTAACATCTAAGGAATGTTTGGTAGCCACCGTGTCATTATACATCTTCAATTATTTATCTGAAGTACATAACCTGATCAGACAACAGGCAGGATGCATTAGTTTTCTATGTAAAGTGTGTAACGAAATGCATTATTCTTATGCTCTTACAAAACACGGGAAGGAAAAACATTGAAGAAAGGAAATGTCTCTTCCGGAGCAGCCAGAAGAAAATTAGATTTTGTATGTAGCTGTCATCTCGAATTACCTAATTGACAATACGTTACATATATTAGTTTAATGTTTGTACAAACATGGTTAAATGAGTTTTTTGCAGTACTTAAAAAATCTTTAGAACTTCCATGATCCTGGAATGTCCAGAGATTTAAAAGTCACAAGCTTATAAGTGATTCTATGTTTTTTTAAACTTCGACTTGGCTTATTTGTAATCAGTTAGAAATTATTTCTAAACGTTGTATTACTATCGTATTTTTTTTTAATGGCCGAAGAAAAATAAAGCACTTTTTTGTTTTTATCTGTAATGCCAAATAACCGAAATACTGACCTTTACTTTAAAGCATGGTTCTTTAAAAAATACAAGTAATTTTGAATAATATAAACGGTTTGAAATTGCTCTCCTGTGCCTACTAACTGGCATATAACCATTTCTTTGGAAAATATTGAACGGCCGTCAATCTTAACGAAGAGTATGAAAGTACATTTGTTGTTACAAGCGGTTTATCGTTGGTCTGTATTTTGAAATAATGATCAAGATAAACATTTTGAACATATGCGAACTACTGCCATTTTGAAACTTGTCATTGGTAGCAAACATCCCTATCCGAATCATGTATAATTACTACAATTGTCCTACGGTTGGTTTGAATCAGTAGGAAATTACGGCATTAGTCGTCGTATTCACTCGTATATTCATTATGTTATTGTAATTACTCATTACTTGCCAAAGTCCCACGCGGCAAAGTGAAGCTTTATCAACAATGATGTGTTAGTTTATATGTTTAAATAATCAGACGTCCAAAATCACTGATTGTAATATGACTCAGCATTAGCGTTTAAGTGTCATGGGACATGTAAATTAACATTCGAATTTAGTCATAAGCCAGTCATTAGGCCCATTAGAAATAAACCATTCCTATTTTCACAAAAATTTGAAAATAACAAAGAGAAGTTGTAAAATGTACACTTGTGTAAGAATTGGTAAAATATAAAAATAATATCTGGTTACATTAATCATTGTAAGCGTTAATGATTACATGCAGTAATCACAATAACAGTTTTTTCAATAGCTGTATCTTGCATAGTTGTCATTAAAGAACCGCCATTCTTAAGGTCTTGTCGTTGCCTGTCCGGACGTGCAATACTCATTATAGAAAGATCCTAGAGGCTTAAACTTAGGACCTATGCCCTTTGGGCATAGGTCCTATTAGAATCCTATTGATTTTGGATTCAAAGTTCAGATGACAGAAAGATATAAATAATGTTTTAAAGGAATGCTACGTTACGGCTTCCGAAGCACCCGAGCAAAATAGTATGTAGTAGAGGTTCAATAAACTGATAGATCAGAGTATGGGAGGAGCCGACAGAACATAAAGAGATTCTTTACTGAAACGACTGTAACATTTTCCCGAACTAGTGCCCTCAAATCAATAAAGTTCTTTCTTGGATCAGAAAACGACTCAAATTCTAGAAGGACTCTTGTAGGTGTTATAACACTTTAATATGGCTAAGGATAATATAACCGTTTCATCCTGGAATGTCAAGTAACATAATATTAGTTAACGATATTTAATAACAGTATTGATTAATACAGAATTACTCTATTCAACATGAGTCTGAAATAAAAAAACGAGGTCAAGAATTCTGTATTTATTCTGTAAATAATTATAATTTGACCTAGAAAGTTGGAACGGTAGGATGGCACGTTGTCTCATCTTGCAAATTAATGCTGATCAAGTGAACATGTCTGAATGAGTATTGAAGCTGTATACTAACTTTACAATTACTTAATTCTTAATTCTAAGTGTTAATATAATTTCATTTGTTTATTAAGTTACACAATTTATTTATCGTGAATAAGTCTGTAACTATTACAAAAATACCAAATTGTGCTGGTTTCTGCCCAGAAGAACGTTTTTGAGGCAGTTAAGGGGTACTTTTCCGTGGACGCATGTTTGATTTCCCTCTCGATCATTTAATTTTCAGAACAGATGTTAGAGGTCTTCTTGAATATTAAAAATATATATAAAATATATATATATATATATATATATATATATATATATAAAATATGTACTTAGTAAAGCCAAACAATGTTTGTAAGAGGGACTTTTTTATATTTTCGCACTCTTGGTTAGTGTTCGCAGCGATCAAGTAATACATATTACTCATTTTCGTAACCTCAACTACACTATAACAAATTGTACAAAAATATATCGTTATCATCGAAAGGAATAGAGTTGTAGAACCAAGAACTACAAGTACAGTTCTTTAATCTGTGATTACACGTTCCAATCAGTATGACACATTTAACAACAATCCTAAATCTGTGGTTAAAGACATACATCTTATATTGAAGTTATTGTACAATGTAATATCTGATTCGTTCGTTACTGATATTTAGTTACAAAGCTTTACGAGTTGCCCGTTTGATAAATAATACCTCTGATTGTATTAGTTACACAAAAGATAGTTCATCCAATGCTATAAATTTAAAGTACGAAAAAAGTGTGCGCGCGAGCTTGACCTCTGTGGCGTGAAAGACTCAGGTAGAAAATATATTTTGACAATACATGAAAGTTGTGTAGAGCACCCCTAGCGTTGGTTCTCAGAACTAACCAGAATAATTTCCCGAACCTCAAGAATGATTTATATTCTGTATAACTAACACAATAAAAAGTAATACTTATTGATAAACGTGTAACAAGCGTTTTGCAAATTTTAAAACAATTTTGGAAAGAACACCGTTACAATTACGTAGCCGTTATCTATATTATGTTGTTTAGTTTGTAACCGCTGTGAATGGAACTAATGTCTGGAATAGAATTTAATAATGATCACGAAGAAATTGACGGGGCCCTGACTCATGCAATATCGCTCGTGTTGTACCACACTCGGTGCAATAACAGCTCGTTACCGCAGCAATCTGCGTTATTGTGCCACCTTCGTACAATGGCTGCCTCGTTCCCACTTTGTATTGATACATTAACGTGGGCTTGCAGGCGGTTATTTACGGTTGGAGGTTTATTAATGTTCCAATTCAATTGTTTTATTATTTTAATGGTTATGGTGTAGAGAAACAGATTGTTTTCTTTGATCAAGTTTAGTTACACTAAAATTTAAGTGTTCGAATTACAAAAAAAATATGTATATTCGGGAAAAAAATGTAAACTGAAAAGTAAATTGAAATGAAACAAATTAAATTTTAATTAATCATTAATTAAACGTTTTCATTGAAGTATGTTTTAAGTTAAAAATAAAAATAAACTTTTTCTTCAATGTTCTGTAAATTGAGCGAAACCCCTATTTAAAAATACATTTTTTCTTCTTAACGAATAAATAACGAAAACAAAAATAATTTCCTCAAACATCTATAGCTAAAAATCGAACTCTGTGTACGTACTAAGATTAAAAGAAAATTAAAATAAATTATTTTTCATTTTAAAGTTTTTAAGTTTAAAAATATTATACACATATTTATTATTATTATATTATTGCAAATCCACAAAATATTCTAAACCAACTCAAACATGTTATAATCATACCCTTTCAAGGCTACGCTAGTTAACAATAATTTTAGTATTTTAAACAATTAAAATTCCATTTGAAATGGTGGAAAGTGGAGAGATCTATTGGAAATTAAATGGAGTTATTTTAAACCACACATTGCAGTTAAAAGTTTTGTATGAACTTTTGAAATCAACTTTTAACTTCTCTCAATCTAAAAAAAACTGCTCTTGGACATGATTCTTCTAATTTCTCTGTGTTATAATCTGCTGGTTTTAGAACGGAGTATGTAAGTTTTAAATAATTTATCACTTCCACATGTAAATATGTGATCGTTTTCATTCAGTTAATATGCAAGGTTGGCAGCCATGGCATGTCTATTTGCTGTTTAGTGCCGCCGAGATTCTCGTCCTTAAATTACTTGCCACGGCACGTCATGTCGCGCTCTATGTATTCTGTGGAATCTATTGTGAATGATAAGTTCAACTAGTGCCTAAGACACATTTAATGATCAACCTCGTGATATTGGTCAATAATTGTCATACTTTTCTTTACATGGGTCAATTTTCTCCTGTTTTGAATGGTTATTATTATGTTTTAGTTTAGTCTTGGGACGTGTTGAGTTTTATACAATATTTGATTTGGATTTTATTATCCAGTATGATTATATTGTTGTTGATTTGAAACGAATTTCCTTACCTTTTGTTGTGTTTACAAAAGTATAAGCTATAGAGAAATATAATTTAAAAATATAATAAATAAAAAAATATAATATAAAGAAATACAAAAATAAATACTGTATAAAAAACAAAAAAATAAAAAAATAAATAGAAATATAATATATGTATTTATATATAAATATATATTTTTTATTTTACATGTGATATTTCTATTGATAATGCGATTAATTGAAATATCTGGTACATGAAATGTAAATATGTTTAAACGTTATTGTTATTTATAGATGTTAATTTTTATGGTAAAATAAAACCTGTTAAACAAGCTTTCAATGTGGAAATGTGTCACAATTTCGTTTATTACAAAGTCTTCCCAATGTGTAGGTTACAAGTGGTCTATAGATCCATCTTCCTATGTCCCTGCTCAATCAATGTCACCAGCCCTAGACAGGTGGAATAGCGGAATGGAATTGCACATCACCCCGAGTAGAATGTATTTTATCTATTTATTCTGTTTTATCCTAATTATTCCTGCACAATTTAATTGTCTTGATTGTAAAGTAAGAAAGGATACAAAACACGCAACTTTAATTATTAGTAGATGATATTTTTCTTGAATTTGTGTAATATTTAAAATATAAAAACTCATTAACCAAGCGCTCAGAGTTAAAATGTGTCACAATTGGGTATTCCCAATGTGTAGGCTAAAAGTAGGGTACAGATCCGCGTTTCTATGTCCCTCCTCAATCATTGTCACCGGCCCCAGACAGGTGGAATGGCGGAATGTAATAGCACGTCACCCAGAAGGGAATTTCTTTTAACCTAATTGCACTAGGATAAAATTGTTCCTTTATGTCTGGTCAGACTATATGTATTTTATAATAATTTAAAGAAGCATATTACAGAGTACGCTGATCCCATTTTTTTTGTCCGCGGGGATGTAAAATTGTATTTTCTGTATAATTGCTTACCTGTCTATCTGTTCTGTCTAATTCTCGTAAATGAAATGGTCTATAAACTTTCAATTTTGCATGCAACTTCAGTGAAATCTGACTCGTATGGTCCTCCTTCCTTTTAGTAAGACAGTTTTTGCACGTATTACTTATTTTTTTTAACAACTTATTTAAAAGCGCAACAATTTCATTTCCGTTAGTCTATCCGCATATCACGAAATGTTGACCTGTAGGCTCGAAATTTTGCATGTAATTTCATTTCTATATAGGCAATATCGAGTTCAATAATGGTGCATGTTAGTAAACATTTTTTTATGGTCTGGCGATTTGTTAAATCCCCATGATGTCACATTTTAATGAAGTTGATAGATATACTTTATATACACTTTGTACTAAATATAATATATGTATTCGTGATTTTTATTCACCTTCGCATTATGGTTTCATACATACATGTTATAATCACACTGTGTGAATGTTTAAAAAATATTCTCAAATTACCATATTTGCAGTGTCCGAAAATAATTGATTGTTATACAAATTTCATAAAATGTATCCCCATCTGCTCACGGATATTACTTTCCATAAAATCTTTCCATTTTTTAAAAGTATGTGATTATTTAATGTGTACATTTGCAATTCTAAGATTTAATGCATGCGTTATTTAAAACTGTTACATTTCAAAAGGTAATTAATAAGG
The DNA here is from genome assembly GCF_021130785.1 of Homalodisca vitripennis. Lineage (NCBI taxonomy): Eukaryota > Metazoa > Arthropoda > Insecta > Hemiptera > Cicadellidae > Homalodisca > Homalodisca vitripennis. The sequence continues at coordinate 134,058,098 of NC_060212.1, forward strand.
TTTGAATTATGTTGAGTAATATCGAATTGCCTTGGTGTTCCTGTACGAGACTGAATAAATTCATGGGACAATTAGCGTTATACGGGGTGATTAAAAATAGAGAATCTTATGAATGTGACATTATATTCTTATAAAACAAAATATTTTAATGCATTTATTTAAGTTATGTAATATTACAATAATTTTATTCGCGAATATTTATTTCTAAAAGACATGTGCAGTGCAATGTATTTTTAAAGATTACACCTTGAATTTGCTCCATTTCGACAATGTAAAATCTGAACTGGAATTTCGGCAATTATTTCTAGGATTTTGGTTTTCCACGTTTGTCTCGTTATAGATCGTCTAAGGAAAACTGCTTTTAAGGTGCCCCTGATGGTGATCCACTATCAGAGGATCTTGAATGCCATTGGATGTTGCTATTTATTGAAATTACGCATTTCCAAAGAATTTTCGTATAGCTGCCGAAGTCGATATTCATTTCGGCTTTCTTTTTGAACGATTTTCAACTTGAATCGATGTCATAGAAGTCCCGAATTAATATCCTTCCCATATAAGTATGTAGGGTGACCGTAATGGACTTCTTATGACAGCAAATTGCTTATATATAGTTTTCTGTACGAGCAGATCGCACGTGATCTGGAAGTTTCTTTTTAATTGTATAATCAGTTTCCTCGAAATCACATATTTATATTTTGATTGCACGTGCTAATGGAATACGATAATGACGTTTTAAATGGAAAAGGCAGCTGAATAGAGTCCTTTTGCCTACATGCTGTCAATTTTCTTGTATAAAAACAAAGTTAGTCGTAAATGTAAGTTACGCATTATCCAATCATGTATGTTAACTAAATGGCAAGGTGTCATTGATGGGCTGGCGTTCGTTATTCAGTGTTACCATTTGCACAAATATTTCTTGTTTCTCTGAATGAACCTGCGTATCCCCCTTTTTGCAACAAACTATTACTTTTAAATAATCTCCAAACAAAGCACTAGTTCTATTTAAAATGTAGTTGGATAGAATCCCGTCATAATTTCGTTAAACTTCTAATATTTATATTTATACGTTACCAGTAAAATTAATTTTCCTCGAAAATGTAGGTGACTTTACCTCTTGTAAAATGTTCTTAGGTTTTACCTCTCGACGCAATAACAGCTTGTTGCTGTGACAATCTGGGTTATTGTGTCGCCTTCTTGTAATGGCTGCCTTCTTGTAATGGCTGCCTCGTTTAGTAGACATACACATATGAATATGGGATTTCTGGGATTTTGCCGAGGGTAGTTTTAATATTAAAAAGTATTTGGGTAGTTTAAACACAAAACCACATTTGTACTGCTCAATTTATTTTGACCACTTATGTCTACTTTGAATCTTTGATTATAATAATCAACATAATTAGATAAGTTGACAAACCAATTGTGTTAGTTGTGTTGTATTATTACTCATTACTCATTTGAAATTGCTTGCTTTTTTCTTTTGAAATATTTTTAATTGTTACTAAAATATGACAAATATTATGTTCACTTAGGGCCATAATAATATTCATTGTTCTTAGTCTTCAAAGAACCTTAGCCCTGTTTCTAGACGTTATATTCAGGATGTGTAAGTTTTCTAGGTTTGGATCACCTCACGTCAAGATTACAAAAAAAAAAAGGATAACGGGCACATCACTGTTTTTCCTTGTGGAGGTTAGCTCTGTTTCCAGCTCTGAAGCATCTTTCAGTGAAAGCGTGGTTTTGACATTATTACCTCTTCGTGTTTATACATTATTAGGCCTTTAACATTGAAAGAGTTCTCCAACAGTTATAAACCTCCGTATACCAACCAACCAATAGATTTCCCCCTCAATATCTCAACATTTGTGGTTAGTTACTTTCTGCTTCTCTGAATATCGTATCATAGGGGTACCCAGATGTAGATGACATATCGGCTTTGACATGTACGGCTTTTGATGTATCATAGATGTAAGATATAAATCATCCAGAATTGAACCCTCCTGAGGATCCTTAACCTTAGTTTTTGTATTTCAGTGTACCTTAAAGTCTTACCATATTGTTCAGTGGCCATTTGTTTCTTAAACGACATAGTCAACATGTTTCAGAAGAATGTATTTTAGCACGTAGATGAGCCTCTTACTAAATCTCGTATACAATGAAAATATATATTAGTTGTGAATGCCATCTAAATATTTGTAAGTAAAAACTCGGTATTTGTGTGAAAGTGAAACAATGAAAGTACGTGGAATTTCTCTCGCTTGTATCTTAAACTTTCTGCTTAAAAGTAAATAAGTTTGTAGTTTTGAGAAAAAAAAATCTTTTGACGCGGATTTTCTGTGGGTACAGCCGAATATTATGAAAATGTACAGAATAATACCAAAATAAATATTATGTCCATGTTTTCTTGCTATAGAGTTTCGAGCATCCCTTTATGCATGTATTCTTTTGAAACATTTCTTCAAAATGTGAAATTTATTTGCTACTCTGTACACAAGTTTAAAATTAGTAGAAAGGGTTTTCACTCGGTAATTATATTTATACTGATTTTGTGTTTAATCGTTTGAAATTGCTGCTGAGATCAAGTTTTAATTCAAGATTCTGGTTGTAATTTTGTGCCGCCATATCTTAGAGTATGTTGTCTACCTTTATAAAACTAGTTATAACTTCCCTGATCTAGGTTGAGTCAAGAAATTATTTACTAGGTAGGCTTCACACAACACGCTAGTCGCAATGCGGCTTGCAATCTACTGCAGTTGGAAGTTATTGCATTTTCCTCCCTTAAAAAAGTAAACTTCATTAGTTTTACGAAGTTATCTGTAAAAATCGAATACTATTGATGAGTGCGTTTTGCACGTTATTGTGAAAAAGGAGGTTTTATGGTTTGATCATAAAATATTTGCTCAGGGCAATTTAGGAATAGTTTTTTTTTGTATTCCTGGAATAATTATTATAGTAGGTTCTTTCAATCTATTTAATAATTTAGTATGATTACGGGGTTTCCTTGATCAGAATAATATATTTATTTCCATGCAATAACCTAAATAGATTGTCCAACGACTAAATATATACAGATATAAATATTTAACATGCATTATAATAATTGACTTTAGATTAACTTTTTTATACTTTAGTATTGGTTACATTTGAAAAACCACTGGAAAGGATTAGTTGGACTAGGTTCCTTTGGATCCTGTTTGAAAAAATAGTTTTGAACAATTCATGTACATAATTTTGGTCAGAAGTTCTTTAAGACAATTTTTTAATTAAAGCGAATATAAATCATTCTCCAAATAATCATGCTTTTATTTTTTCATGAAATTTAAAAATTTTAAGGTTTTGAATAGGTAAAGGGTCAAGCAACAAATCTTGCAATGTTTAACAGCTGTTAACTGTCGTTATATCTTGATATTCTTAACAGATGTAAATCCATTTTAGAACATGTCACGTCAAAACGTCTTAAGATATCCTAAAGGACAAATCAATGTAACCTAGTCTTTAAATAGGTTATACTTGGCTGATGTTTTCTCTTCAATAACTGAAAGGAATATACAAAAAATACTGATTCAGTATGTAAATGTAATCATGAGTTAGTAAGTGTTTTTGTTTAAAATTCTATATTTAACTATTTAATACTTTTTGTGACAGAAATGTTAGTAAAATGTATAATATATTCATGATCAACATTAACAAAGTGTATATTTATTAATAATTGCAGTTAGATATTAACATAGTACAGAACAATTAAAGATACACTTGTGAAAATATTGTTCATAATTAGTCTGTTATAAAAAGTAGTATCAGTATACGTAATATTTTTTAGTTATGTGGGTCTGATGATGTGCTCATTGAGTACGAAAGGACCCACAGAAATAAAAAGGTATATTATTGTATTATTTTCGTATTAACAATTGTTTTGAATTTAACGGCTAATTAAAGTAATATTTTGATAGTCAGCGAATTTTATTTCATGGTCTTTGTTAATAAGATCTTTATTGATAGAGTTCATTTTAATAATTAGTGCAACAGTTTAATAACATTTATGTATTAGTAATTGTTGTGTTTGCATTTGTATCTTTTATGTTTCGAAATGTTTAGTATGTTATTATTCGAAGTTATGTAACTTAAGGATTAGTTTCTTAAGCTAATAAACCATACTTAAGCTGCTTCACTATGATCTAAGTACATTTCTTCTGAAGGTACAGACAAGCCGTATGTAAGAGATAGAACCGATGAATGGCGGATTTGGATTTCGTTTGACACATATTTACCCTCTTAATTTGACGTCAAACTAATCGGCGAATGAAACCGATCAAACAAAATCCATTTCAATTAGATCTCGAATACAGCGTCTTTTGTGTGAGAAGTGTTCCATTTTATTGACATGTCACTGAAAACTTAGCAGGATTTAGCATCAGTGTGCATTGGATAAGAAAGGAAGTTTAATTTGGAAATTATTTAATGGGGGATAGGTATAGAATTTATGTTACGTTGTGTTTTGTGTGCGTTAAGCATGACATTGTTATTTAGTCCCGTTTATGCTCTTCAAAATCCTGGAAAGAGTGGCTAAACATAAATAAAAAATAAAATAGAATATTTCTATGGTCTAGTGCATTATGGAAAATGTAAAATTTGGACAAGGTAGGATGAGAGGTGAAAACTGTACAAGATTAATATCAAATTATTATATATTATAATATTATTTGTTATATTCTATCAGATTATATATATATATATATATATATATATATATATATATATATATATATATATATATATAAATAATCTAAATTATTTATATATAAATTTTTCATTATTTATTATATTAAATTATTCATTTGCTTTCTAATTAATTTTTACCCCAATACTGCGCAATTTATTGTTTAGACTTGAGTTTAAAAGAGGGTGAATCTGCCCTAATACAGTGTCAAAAACAAGGATATTTTCTTTTTATATTTTTAATTTGCTAAAACAATTATAGTTTATATATTAGATATGTGTATCTTTGGAGTAAAATAAATTGTACGGTTTTCATAACACGAAATCCTTGTTTGTGTGTAAATGGGTTGCGGTATAGGTAGTGAGTGGTGAACGGTACGGTACGCCGCTCGGGTGACACAGGCAATACGGCAGCGGACTAATCAAGGCAGTAATACAGAGGCCTCTCCTGGGGCATGGGCCGTTACCGTCGACAAATGAAATGAGAAAACTTAAAGTGGACTGGAAAATTTATAGGATATTATCGCGAAGAGGAAAAATGCTTTGTCAAATGTTGTGACAGTGTTAAAATAATGTCAACTGTTTAAAAAAAACTTAACGATGTATTCCTGCGTTATCCCAGGCGGTGCTTTGGGTGTTGATCATATTGCTCGTAACTGTTCGCGTTGTGGAGAGCCTTATAATTCATGCAATGAATGAATGCAATGACAACAATGTTTCTGTCTCCAACTCATACAGTTGCACGGTCTCCACAATGCAGTTGCGCATCTCTTAAGTAAGGGTTAATTGTAAGACAGGGCCTTAGGGCCCTAAATTCGCCCGTTTGAATATATGATACAAATAAAGTCATTTGAATTTGAATTTAAGTTGCGTAGCTCTTTTTTATGCCAATAAAAAGATTTTTTTAAAGGTTTTAGTTACTTTTCATTACATTAATATTTCTAAATAGTATTTGTCGTTCTATTGAATAAAGTTGTAAACAGTTTTTGGAGTTGGTATCCATAATTGACAACGGTTTTATTTCTTGCAATTGATTAGTCAACTACACTAAATTAATTAAGTCAATTATTTCATCGTCACGTATATTGAAGAAAGTGAGTGCTTGTAAGGAACCAATATAAATATATATATATATATATATATATATAATATATATATACGAGATATGTATATATTACATATTATAAAATTAGTACCCTGATCGGCAATGAGTAGTTTTACTACGAGAAAAATTTAGAAAGACTAAATCTTTTACTAAACTCATTTTAATATGACATTTTTATATATGACATGGTAACTCCTTTGGTTAAAAGACATAGCTTGGCCAATTATGAATTAAATTAATTTTCTACGTCACCTCATACAGCGGTATTTCAGAACCTGTGTAAACCCAGAAGTGAAAGAGTGTAGAGCACATAAATTGAGCTATAGTTCTATTTAATCGACAACTTTTTACTGATAAAGTAATAAAATATCACGGCCAATCTCATATTCAAATCCTTTAATTTGGTAGCTAAAATATATTTACAATTGTGCATTATATTTCAACATTAGAGCATCAGTATATACTGTACAACGTCTTTTTTATGGAATTATGATGATTATCGAAATAATAGTTGTATTACATCTCCACGAAACGCATGTGTACGCACTAATTTTTTTAATATCACGAACTGACATTCACCATCGACCTCAATGTTTTTTATGTAGAAATGAAGTATCATGCAAATTTTCAAGCCTCTAGGTTAGTTCGTTCTCGAGATATTGCGCAGACAGACGGACAGAATCAAATATTTACAGATCTGCCAGTGATAGTCTTCACTAACGTTCTGCCACTTACTGATGTATGAAATAAACATTAAGTGCCATAAGCTGCTTGCTACGTCTATATATATTTGAAGAAGTGTGAAGGTTGCATTAGCAACAAGAGGTAGATGTGTGGATCAGTGAATCACGAAAAATATGACGTCATTTCAAGAGTGCAATTGATTCCATTACATTAGTTAACTGTTCGTGTAAGAGTGTGAATAGTTAGTACGCACTAATTAATTTTCAAATCTTCGTTTGTTTGATTTCAACTGAACGCCGTTCTAATATACGAGTAGATATCATCTCTAATACCTGTGTACCCTGTATTCGGCCTGGAGATAAACAATTTTTACAAAAAATCTTGTTTGACCTAGTGCCTGCCAGTCCATAGGTCTTTTTATTAAAAGTAATTATATCTCAGAGCTGTTTAATGGAAATAACTCGACATTTAGCAGTTTTGTTAGTCTAATGAAAAAAAGATACACAGAAAAATAATTTTATACATGCACCCAACCACTAAAACAGTTGTAAGTCTTTAATTTTTAAAGCAATCAAAACAAAATAGGATATGTTTGAATTTTTCTTTAAATAAAAAAAACAATAATTTAGCAAATTTGTTGTAAGAATAACGCGTTTTAACGGAAATAATATTGCATACCTATAAATTATATAAAAGTAATATTATTTAATTAAATTGTTCTTATTGCCCGTTTGATTAACTTAAGTAACTGCTCAAGTTTAAAAACATTTACAAAATAAAAACTCATAGTCAGACAGAGACTAAACGAAGCAACATAGCACGTATGTTCTAATAAACTTAATTTTCTAATTTTGTGTGACCTCCCGAAACACACTATATTTCCGTTTTGAATACGCTGTTTATAACATTTAAAATTGTTACGATTGCCCTTTTAAGTTTGTAATTGTACGTGTTGTGTATCAATAAAACAAGTTTGTCGATAGTTTTGAAATTACGCTATTGCGATTTTCCAAACAGCAACCAACGTTAGTCAAACTTTTGTATAAATATTTAATGTTTCGTACATCCTTTTGTTCTATTTGTCCTCATAGAAAACACTCATATTCATTCTACTAGTTAGCACAGCCTAGTTTTAATTTCTATCATATTATAATTCGCTTATCTAAAGACATTATAGGTGTATCAAAGTGTTGAGCGAAACAAATGGAACAATATAGAAATGATAATAGAATTTGTATTGTTATTGTTTGTTTGCACAAGAGTAAATGTAAAATAGTAGGCCTATTGTACGAAAATAATTGATCAACATAAGTCAAAGAAGTTTCCATGTACTAGAAGTTATGGATTAATTGGTGCAAAAAAGTTGTTGAAAATGTAAGAAGTAATTTTTTAATAATTTTCAATTTGACAATTGTTTTGAGCAAAAATGATGGGTTATAGTGTTTTTAGCAGGCTCTTGTAAAACTCTCAAGCAAACCTTAAGACCTTAATTCTACATTTATTTAACATATTAGTCCCTCTAAATATGTAGTCCAAAAAATTTGCTATCAGTTATCAGTGTTTGTTGAAGTTCAAAATGTAGTCTACAGAATAAATCTTACTGTAGATATCTTACGGATAGTTAGACCACGTGTGTTAATATTTCACACGTTAAATTTCCATATATCTGTACTCACGCTGTGTTAATATTTACTTAATCCGATTTGCTCGCTACCATCATGGTTACTTTGAATTAAAATGTTGGTGTGAACTTTGAAGTAACATTTGAGAATCGAACGTATGCATAAGACTGGTCATATTGGTAGAGGAACTGTGTATTCATGACAAAATTTCTCCTGAAGATTTTGTAGTACTCTGGATTTACTACATGTGGATTATAGACAGATATTGATATTAGGAAGTTTATGTTTTATGGTTGTAAATTGTAGTTAGAGAGAAAATGTATTGATCTGGTCACCTGATGTTCTATATAGCCTAGATTAGATTCGGATAAACTCTTGTGGTATGGCGAATTTCGTACGGGATCCCTATGTCCAATGGTTCGTATATATCTACTACAGTTTCTTATTAGTATCTGTGTAACCATATTCGTTAATTAAAAGTAAAGTTTGTTAATATGAGAGTCTAATTTTTCCTAATAATCACCAAAGATGAGGATTTATAAAACAAAGAAGAGTACAATTTATATTGGATGTAAGTTGAATGAGTTTAAATCTAATTTAATTAGAACGTATAGGAATATTTTAGACAAACTGTGTATTATTTGAGAAACTTAGTTAGATATGCACTGCGTCAGGGTACGTTGGGAATAAGGCAAAAGACTAATCAACGCAGTAATGCCGAGCCGTCTCAAGGCGCTTGGGGTCGTTTCCGACGACAAATGAAACAAGAAAACTTAAAGTGAACTGTCCAATTTATGTGGGCGTTTTCTTGGCAAGAATAAGGTCTCGGTTGTTGAATTTTATAACATTTTGCTTTATTTGAACTTTGAAACGTATAGAAATACCGGGCTAGCATTTTCCGAGAATTGTTCTGAGAGAGCATTTTTTAATGGACGAGTTTTCCAGAAATTCCAATTATTACTCATATTATACAGCATCTTAGTACAACGATCACTAAGAACTTTATCCTTGAATCACTTCACATCGCATTATATTTCACCGTGAAAGATTCTTTATATTACCCATCTATTGTTCAAATTAACAATTTATCATAAATCATACTGTGCGTACTTACTTCATTCAGAATTTACTTTCATAGTCATAAGAAGTATATAACAATGTGATATCTTGACATATTAAGGCCTGGTTCATATTCATGTGTCCAGTCCTGGATGTAAATCAGTTCCAGAACTAAAGTAAAAATTGTCCTGAATGAACAGATTTTCATTATTGATAATATAAAAATTAAATAATATAAATGTTAACATCAAAATAACACGACTTCGAGCTTGTTGGTAATTATAAGAAACTATAAAGAAACATTATTTATAGCAAATACAACATTTTAGAAACCGAAAATGGCAAAATTTAAGAAAAAATATATAATAGGCTATATAGGCCATTTTAATGAAACGTAATATGCATATTTTTCGCTCATTAAAATGATCATAATGATATGAAATATATTGTTCCACAAGGAAACGTATTAAATAGTTTTAATCATAATTTTTAATTTCTATACAGTGCAGCTTATATTTGGAAAATAACAGTGGAGTTCACAGATCTTAAGTATGAATTTCAAGGTTATAAAGATTTATACGTTACAGATTTCTGTACATTTTCTCTTTATGATTATGAGTATGTTTTCATTTTTAATTAGTGTGCAATGCAATTTACTTAACCTATGCAATGCAGTAGTGGTTATTAATAATTTTGTCCGAAAGCAATATTGTATTTTATAGGAGAAATTGCATAATCATGTCCCAGTTAAATAGTGTGGTAAATAATGCATTTTAAGCCGAGACAAGGTAAAGCAATAACGTTTTGTTAATGTTCCACAATACGGTCTTTGTCGTCGTAAATTTAGTTCATTTCCAAGTCGTTGTTACGGTACACAGTATAATTATTACTTTATTAATAAGCTATAGTGTGATAAAAATACACCTTGAGGTATTTGGTTCGATTTGGCTAACAAATCAAAAGTATAATGGAGTTTACCGATTTTGAAACTATTTTGAGGAGATTTATACAACAGAAAGCCAATGAATTAAAGGCACGCTTCCTGTAACGTTCTGAGTGTCGCGTATAGTGATGATAATTATAATGGCAAGAGCAATATGAAATCTGAAGTCGGATATATGTCCCTTAGGATTAAGGTGTCGTTTTCATTACAGATTTTAGAATTATTATTTTTTTGTATTTTGGGTTTAAAAAATTGTTAATAGATGCATTACTTCTCTACAGATTTACATTAAAAACATATCCATAACTTTTGAAGACAATTCTTTCTATATATTGTAATGTAAATCATAAATTAAAATACAATTGTTTGTAATTATTATCTGATTCATTTAATTTAAGTTCGAAAATATCTTTTATTTTTGTAGAAAAAATAAACAAAATAATGTCCATATGTAAAAGAAATTGTGGACACGATAAAATAGTAAATAAGATTTAAAAAAAATGTATAACTTAATTTTACCATTGTTTATTAAAGTCGTAGGATTGTGGAAATATTACACATATCAGTGTATTGCGTTTTTTAACAATGCGTTGCGACACGGCGTTCATTCAAAATGTCCAAAAAAATTGAGTGCAAAAAGTAAACTAACAGTATAAATACGTACAAGTGAAAAACTGAAAAACAAAGGAATGAAGAAATTCAATCACAAATGCAATTTTTTATATAGATGAGTACATTTTGTTATCCGTCTATTTTGCGGGGACTTTACTTACAATTAGGTATTTTGTTTATTGTATGCTAAATGCATTGTATGCTAAATCAGCTTATTGTAATTAATTGTCCTTATGGTTTCACTTTAAGGGGAAATTCCACAGATCTTCACTGACGTACATTATCGTCAGAACCGAAAACAAACCCCCTTTTTAAAATATCTATGCTACATAACGCCGGCTTGTGGAAAAGATACCGGTTCTAAAAAAATGTAAAAGCAAGTTTAAACTTGGAGCAAATTTTGATCCCATATATAACTCAGTTACGTTCGGTAGCCAGATGGGTACGCTATTTCGTTACAATATAGCGGCAATTTAAACTTTTAAAAATTCAAAACTCCGTTATTTATGTACCATGAAAAAATAACAGTGTTAAAGAATACTTATACATTTTCAGATTGTTTTGTAATAAATATGTATTACTATCTTAAACATGTTTTACATACGGATTGTATGTAGATAAGGATTTTTAATTCATCAATAACTGGTGAAAGAAATGCTTAAACTTAAAAATTGGGTAAAATATTTCATCTAATCCACGTTCTTTGTCTGGATTGGTAGTCAATTGCATTCCTAAATGCCGGCTGTTAAATTTATTTAACAACTAACTTATGTAAGCACATATAGAAAATGTAAACAGTTTCTGGAATGCCAATGATATCTCCTAAATTTAACAATATTTTTATATCTTGAAAGTTTGCGAGATATTGATAACATGTTATTACTATATTTGGCTTAGCGTTAGCTAAACATATCACTCGAGACGCTGGAAAGATTTCCATTCTGTCTGTCTGTCTGTCTGCACGATATGAAAACGAATTGGCGTACAAACTGTAAATCGTTATATGCTACACTAAGTCTGTAAATTATGCGCGTTTCATTATGGGATTTTGTTGAGTAAATATTTTTACATTAGTCTTGTAGGTATCCAAGATTGCAAAGAGAAAATTGAGGAATACAAAAGTGTAAACAAGCGGAATATAATCTCAATTGTCATTTGAGATTTAAACGTGTAACTCATATAGTTTATCCTTACAGTAAAATTAAATATAATAGAATGGAGAGTCAGTGTAAACGTCGATAATAGATTAGATTTTAGCGCACTCTTTTGTTGTAGCACCCTTCGTAAGTCTCAGGAACCTTTACTAATTAAACACTGCTATGCAACTTAAATCAATGAACACATAAGTACACTTATCATTACATTTAATCTATATATTTTAAATGTGGAAGAATCATTTAACATAGAAAAGAATGTGGTTTATGATGTTGCATATTCAATCATGGAAATTTTCTGAGCATTATTAAAGTTTATCAGTCAGCAGGCTGACATACTTATCTTTTTTTTGCCGGGGAGGTAAATTTCTGTTTTCTGTATGTTATCTATCTGTCTATCTGTCCGCAGGACATCCCAAGAATGAAGTGAGCTACAGATTTGAAATTTTGCACACCACCTCAGCGAAGCCTGTTACGCGACACGTGGTCCTTTTAAGTACTCCTACCTTTTAAGTTATTAATATTTCGGTCGTCACAGAATCCACCTACTTCTTTCGACTAAGCCGGAAGAACTATATACCAAATACCTGTCAAACGACTTTTATTTACATTAAACTGTATAAATGGCAATAGCCTTATTTTAATTTCAATAAACATTGAATCGCAAAAAAGTACTTGCTCCGCCGGGAGTCGAACCCGGATATCTGACTTTAAATAAGCAAACCAAATATGTTAGTTTGCTTATTTAAACGCATATGTGACAGATACGGCCAAATACAAAATAATTGATTCGGAAAAAGTAAGCGCTCTGTGGTGTAATGGTAGCACATTCACCCGGCAAGTGAGAGATCCGAGTTCGACTCCCGGCGGAGCAACAACTTTTTGCGATTCAATGTTTATTGAAATTAAATAAGGTTATTGTCATTTATACAGTTTAATATATATATATATATATATATATATATATATATATATATATATATAATGTCTTTCACGACCCTTGGATCCTTACAGGCTAATTGATGACATCACACCCTATTTTGCGCCATTCGATGCGTTAGATGTGTCACGTTAAATTTATTATTTATATATTTTGTATGTAATATAGTTAGTATGTATGTAAGACGCTGGAGATCCTTACCGCTTTACGGTGCTGCGGCAGGGTACATCCCAGTGGTTGATGTCGGCATCAAACGTGTCCTGACGTTTGCCTCGTTTACTGCTTCGACCATCAGAATAACTTGACAGGAGGTGATTCTTTTTTACCTTTCATTGTTTAATTATTTTTTGATCCGCTATTATCTCGGGCGTTTGTCAAAATTCCACCACTGCTCCTATAATGCTAGTGACTATTACTACATACCTAATTGATACATATAAATTCTAAAATCCTGAACTGTAGTGTGCATGTGAATTCAGGAATTCTGATTTCAATAAACTCTTTTTGTTGCAGGTAAACCAACTTTAAATGGTCCCCTATCTTTGAATGTAAGTACATTAAATCCTAGCATAATAACATATTAGTTTTTTAATGTTAAAACACATTATCGTTCATTCGTATTGGTCTTGAACTAAAAAATACGTAGCGTCTTACAGACTAATTGGGATCAAGAAGAATTTATTGATATATTAAACAGTACCGGTCACAGAATAGGAACTGTACAAAGGTATTACAACAAGAATGTTTCAAAAACCAGAATATCTTCAGTTAGGTCGTCCATATTTCACTGTCAAACTTGTTTGGACTAGTTGCACGTGCTTGATTTATGTGTCAAGCTAAACAACTTCATATGCATGCATTTCGTTCAACATTATTGCAAAATGACGTGTGAAATTGGCATTTAATTAGTTGCCTAGGAGTGTAAGTATTTTGTGCGATGCAGATAATCAAGGTTTTTTTAGAGTTTAACTGGAATATTATTCTGATATATTGATGAAAACTAAAAATTACGGTTTTTAATTCTTTTGCAAAACTGCTTACATCATTCGAGCATTTAAATTTGTTGCGTGTTAAAAATATCAATATTGAAATTAATTGTATTTTTAGTAGTCTTGAGTTCAGATTTATTGCTTGACACCCCTCCCACTTTATTTTATTGAAGTAATTGAAAAAATACCATTTTAGTTTTGCATATTCTTGTATTTTACCGTATTTGAAGTAGATTCTGAATTATTTGGTTTTGTTTGGATTTTAAAGCTTATAATAGTTTATGTTTATTAGTCTTTTCAAAATGATATATATATATATATATATATATATATATATATATATATATATATAAGTGGACGACCCGGTTGATCATTATTGTCCTCCACCTCTTGTCCAGAGCTCAAGCTTGACCTCTTACAATAAATTCAATTAAAATGTTGAATTATAATTTAATAATGCATTTTAGTTCAAAAATATTGTTTTATTGAATCGTCAGCTGTATTATTTTGGACATTGTATTTTTATATTCATTTCTGACATATTCAGGTTCCTTTTTTGTTCTCTTAAGTCAAGAAGCTTATAAATTGCACTTAGTCCTGTAAAAACCTTAGTGCTGCTTCCGGAGTGACAGGATATTCAGGATAGGTAAGTTTAGGGGGTAGGATCGCTTCCTATCAAGATCCATGAGGAAGAATTAGGGCACTGATCTCAAAGTCATGCCCCCCCCTCCCCCGGAAGAAAGGGAGGCCAGCTCTGAACCAGCCTCTCCAGTCAAAGCAGACAGTGTGGCACACCCTTGTTGAGGCTAGCAAGAACCTCTGGTAGTTTGGGAACGAATCCCACCAAATTCCAACAGTCATCTCCCGCAGTAGACTAAACCTTCTGAATTACCCTTGCACCCCCAGAATCTCGATATTTGCGGTTAGTGATGTGCCGCTCCTGGACATCCATAGGGTTGCCCAGATTTAAGTAACTCATCGGTTTTTGTTGTGCCCAGTGCCCAGTATAAACCAGCCAGAAGTAATCCTTTGCTTTGTAAACAACGTTTAGGTTCTTATTTTTCTAATAAATACAGATTTGATTTCTCTAATGTTGTATAGTTATAATATAAAAACGTAAGTTTGTAATGCCTGATTATTTAGTTGTTTTTTTTTTTTTTATTGTGATGTTGGAGAGTAGAAGGGACTCTGTACACAATATTGAAGTCCTTATAGAGAATGATAAGGAAAGACCTACTTGTAATCCAATGATTAAACATGAAAGAAATTTGATTATTTGTGCTCCAATGTAAATAGATTTTATTCTGAATTGATAAAATTAAATTAATTAAGTAAATATTAGTAAATAGTGTAATACATTATAGAAAAAAGATGCAGGCTACTTGCGGCATCCACAAGGCCATCGCTCGTAACGAAAGCTGTGGCTGACTAGCTGAAGATCATCGGGTGTCAAGAAGATAACTTGTCTTATTGCTCATCATGTTTATAATGATATTCCTCCTCTTATTCACAGTGAGACGGATCCAAAACACACATGACTGGACGACTTGAAATTTGCATTTACATTCTTAGCCGTGATGTGTACAGAGCCCTTGATACACTAGCGAGAAGATGAATATTAACCACTCTTTCTTACTTTAAGAAGCTGTTGATATGCAGGAACCTGACAACTCACGGTGACCTCTAGTTGAGGCTCAGGGTCAAATGACGTCACGCTCACGTCACGTGACCCAGTCACAGCACCTCATGACGTCATCAGCAGTGGTTGCTGTCACCACTCGGGTTTTTGTGCGTTAGTTGCGCAACGCTCAATCAGATGGCTGCCTCCCGTGGAATCCTCCGTTGATTTACCAGCGTCTCATCGCGTCGTTGGCTTTTAAAGTTCACCGCACAGTCGCGGAGTCGTGACGATCGCAGCCTTTCTCCGAGACCTAATTGTGAATTTTTGAGAGGTCGAGCGATCATTCAGTCTATTATATTCCTTTACTTGGAGAGTAATGTTCTTGTCAAATGTCCAGTAAAAATAGATAGTTGTTATTATTGTTGATAATGCTCATTGGAGTTAGTGAGGGGATGGCATTCGTTGAGATTGACTGATTCAGTGAATTATTATTCTCAAGAGTATTTCTTTTTCTTTTGGTTTGATAGTTTTGTTGTACTGAACTAGACATCAGTCTGGCGGGTTTGAACTTTATTGACGCGTACATTACTTTGTAGCCAGTGGATTTTTGACAATTCTGATGACAACTAATTACCAATTTCCAGGCTTAAATTGGAATTTCAAATTACTAAATCCCATTCTAGAAATATAGCAATTTAAATATTACTTTATATTGTATAAAAGATAAAATCATACATCCCTGCCTATCCCCATATATATATATATATATATATATATTTATTTATTTATTTACTTATTTGAGCCCAAAACCACCCTCTGTTCAAAATATTTATCTATATATGCTATATGACGCGGCTTGATAACTGTCCAAAAAACTCCCAATCAACTGTAACTAGGAACAAATATTAAGCTTATAAATGGCTTGGCTTAGTTCGCTGACTAGCTTGGTATGTGATTTCGTTTCAATATAGTGGGCATTGAAACTAAAAAAATCACAACTCCGTTATTTATGGGGGAGAGAAAAACCTAAAACTGTTCTATAATGCTGTTAATTCTGTAACAATTGTGTCTGCAAACGGTTTTAAAGAGATTTAGTGGTTGTAAATCATTTGGTATTAAATTAATAATAGTTCGCTTGTTACAAAATCTAGCTACCTCTTCCGACTGAGCCTGTAGGACTCTTTCATGTACAGTAGAGTCCCGTTAATCCGACCTAATTGGGACCGAGCCCTATTCGGAATATGTGATTGTTCGGATTAGGCAGCATTACAGAAAAATACAGTTTTAAAACTTGAGGATGGGTCTATTTTGTTATACAATTATCTACATTGTTTATTAAAAACATGTTTTCTGACTGTTGCATTGTATTTCTTGACAAATAAACGTGTTTGAGAATACCAAGCACATTTACCGTATTTAGTGTGAGCGTACTGGATATTGTACGGGTCCTCAATGCGACAGAAGCCAATAACTGAATTTATGTCTTTTAACAATTAATATTGTACTCAATAATAATACAGTACTGTACGTCCAATTTTTGTTTGATTTCACTTCTTAATACAGTAATTTAACTCGTACTTAACCTATAAGTTTCAATTTGGTACTGTATTTAACTTCATTATTTATGTACTGTACCGTACACAATTTGTCTTAATAAAATACTGTATGTCTATTTAATTAAAGTTTTCTTTGTTTATGTACGAAATGATGCACCCATTTTCATTTTTTATGTAATTAGTTCCTATAACTGTTCATTATCGTTATAAATAATTCCTCCTGGACCTGTTCGGATTAACCGACGTTCGGATTACACGTGTTCGGATTAGCGGGACTCCACTGTAGTTGTATTGAATGTAAATTGAAAACACATTTCGATTTTTTATCATCAGTTGAGGAAGTCTTATCGCGATGGTTTACCGTTAGCTTTCTCCCTGTTTAAGTGTATACAATTGAGAAAAAGTTTCAAGAAGGATTTTAGGGAGTAATGCCTGCATGGTGTAATGACAACGATTGCGGCTCTATAGTCACTTGATAAATCTTGTATAAGCCGGGGAATAAATCGTTTAATGAAGAACAGGTTATCCTCAGCCGCTTCGTGTACGGCAAGGTTGTCATACCAACCGCCGTATCCAGTTTTTGTGCATACGAGAGCTCAATGGTGAGTGCAAATATTATTGATGTCATTGAAAATAAGATTAACAACAAACTCATCACTGTGATGCCGATTACTAGACTGCAGATGCCCATATCCTCAATGAAAGCGAAGATCTTCATATGATTTTTTACGAGATTTTCGGAATTTTCTTAGACCGTCAACTTAATACCTCTTCAAATTTAATGCAGACTAATTATATGAATTTTAACTACAGATAAGTCTTTCTTTACACAACGTGACTTTGTAACCAAGCCTTCTGCTTACATTGCCATGCTGTTGATCACTACACTAAAACAGTTTATGATCAGGTTCAATGAAGTTAACAGACTCCACCAGATACAAGATTAAACACACACACTGTCAGCTAGTCTGGTCTTTACTAAATTTGTGAAGCCGGAACAGGAACTGTTCTTGCTCAGTCTCACATTATTTAAGGGCACAAATCATGATTTTGTCGGGTTTTGTTATTATTGTTTATCATTATAAATAAAATAAGGATGTATAGTTTTATGCCTGATTATCCGAGAAAGTTGCGACTGACCCCACCTCGGATACAGAAAACTTGGATATTATGGAGCTATGGAATTAAAAATAACATAAAAACTCCTCTAGAGGGAATACAATAATTGATCTATTGGGAACAATTAATTTGACTAGAAATTACAATTAGTACGTTTCACTAGGATTTGTTAAAAATATATTAGTTTGGTTTGATTATCGATTTTTAAATTTGTTGGTTTATCAGTACAGAATGCCAATGACTGCCGAAAACCGTTCATGACGCGCTGCCTACTTGCGCCGCCGCCGCCGCCGCCGTGAGGAAACACGTTTTGCCGACGACATCCTGCGTGCGCCCTTGTCACGTCCCTCTTGCCGTCAAGCTAGGACGGCGCCTAAGTGCTCTGGTAACATAGTTATTGTCGTTGATTGGGACTTCGTCTGCTCTTAATTACAAGACTTTTAATTATAAAGTTACCGATAGCTATAAGGATTATTTCTAAATTATTATTACTTAGGAAAGGAAACTAAACAAACAGTTCCAAACTATATTGTTATAAATATGTAGTTCAGATTGATCAAAGCTAGTGAAAAGCTCCTAACAGTGCGTTGCTCTAAACTCGTAAACTCCTACAGTACGTTTACGATGTGTTATCCCTTAACTTCCACCCCCGACATCGTGACGCCTTAATCAGTTGATCCCATTTTACGTTATGATAAGAAACCGCGGTTACGTGATGTTTTATCTTTCATATTCCTTTCATACTCTCTTGGATCAACCGAAAGGGTATTTTCCACATTAAATACACGTACTTTCATATCTTTATTCGTGTACTTATATCTTCTATAGTGTGGATTTTGTACTCTCGCTTAACTTAACATGTTATCTTAAATTCAGAAATTTTTTTAATGATTCGTGATCCATTTAATCGTAGAATTTTCGATTGAGTGTATAACGTGCAAAATAATCACAGCGATTTATATTGATAATCAAAATGTTTAGTTCAAACTTGTATGCTGCGTTAGATCCTGTTTTGTGGAATGATGTAATCTGCTTCATTATATAAAATTAAAGAGATGAGTGGATTCGTATCGAAAATAATTGTCGGGTTTTTTTTAGGTAAGTTTGCATCATAGTCCTATTTATCTTGCCGTTATAAACAAACTGGGTGTTGTAAAATTATACTTTGTACGCCTTCAGTTTCGCAATATTCATAAATAAAATAACATAGAATTTATGTACAATTATGAACGACACTAAAACCTGCAAATACTATAAATAAAGGAATAATTTTGTTTTTTACTGGACACAGGTCTGCTTAGGCCAGCACTAGATATGCTTGAACATATTTGAACAATTACATGGACAAATTCATTACTAAATATCCAAAGTAAATACACTCAATTCGTTGCCAGCCAGATATTGCTAAACGAAATTCGTTTTCTGTCTGTCTGTATGCACGATAACTCTGTCAAACGAGTTGTACTAGAGCTTAGAAAATCGTGGTGAAACTCTACCTCTACTAACTCTACATCGGTCTGTTGGGAGTCTAGATCTGTGACCGTCAAGAAATGACTCTGGTTACAATAGGAAATCACGATGGTAACGAGAAAAAACACAGGTAAAACAAATTAGTAAACAGAATGGTGAAGGTTTATCATATGACATGTTTTGTATTCTTGGTGCAAATATTGTGTCACAGGCTAGGCACGAGAACAAAAAAGCTTCATTAAACATTAAACACTTCTATACAAACTTTTTAGTTTTTGCAATTATTGCGATTCCATTTTCCTCTCTATTAAATTATTCGAAATCTTGTGGTTACCTCGCTCCGGTACCTAGTCATACCATGTGACTAACAAAGAAACGAAGACTATTGGTCAAAGGATGTTCCTGGATGTATAGGTTCAAACTTACAACCAGTGGGCCTTCAGGCTTAACTCATCCCAAAAATTGGATTGGGCCACGGAGCTATTACCCACTCACTACCCAGAGATTTTATGGTTTTATGTAATCTATGGTTTGTTTTTTCTAACTCACATTAATTTTCTCTTGCTCAGTATAATAAATTGATTCATTTCATTACAGATGTCAAAATCTTCTAGAGCAAAGGATTATTCAACGAACAAGTATCATTATCCCTAATAAGTCTTATTTTCTTCAAACAATGTTCCCCAATGTATTCATAATTAGGAAATGTGAGTAGTAAAGTGTTGCAGGTTGTCCCAGGGTGCATTTTAACATAGAGGTACTAATTCATTCTAAATACAAGATAATTGAAATCAACATTACAGTGGCCTATACGTAATCTGACGATATTGATTATGTTCCCTCATTCCAGTAACTTATGAGCACATGTGGTGTTACTTGGTTTTTTTTTGTTTATAGAGCTTGGATATTTAGATGAACCTGAAATGTCACCTGGACAAGAAGCTAAACGTCAAAGGGCTTTTCCCTTGTGTTTTATGAACTTGGATTGCTAATAAAAAATCGGATGGGCTGATCATATATCTCTTATGAGGTATATCGCAGGAGGCTGAAGATTATCCTTTGTGTACATTAATTGTCGCTGTTTTGATTCATAGCTTGTAATTTTAAGATCAGCGAACCTTAAGTGAAGTAATTCATAATATGTAATTAGATAGAAAAACCTTGCTATCTACCGATTATCGTAGCACTGCGCGCGGTAAACACGCCTGCTGCTTTGAAATGCCTAAGCAACAGACTGGCATGCTCGTTGGTGCTTGATTTAATTTGCCTGGCGATAAAATTAGCATCCACTAGGCACGAGTTCATGGTACGATAAGTACAGAGCCGTCATACCGGCAGCGACATATAAAAAACAAGTTCTTCACACGTACGTACTGACCTCGTGCTGAGGTGCTGACCTTTCAACAACATTTGCATTAGAAAGTGAAGATGCTCGTGGGATTGTGCGGTAATCTTCGCTCCCCCCCCCCCCCCCCACTCATCCACCATACACTCACTCACCAGGCCTTCGCTCTTTACGTACACTGAGCGACGGCACGGCGGCGTACAGAATCTCCTAATGTGATCTTCAGATAATAGTTGTCGACTGATTTAGTTGCGTTACAACTGTAATTATCAAATACGGTACCTTGACACACTGACGGTCGTGAACGTAAAGGCAGTTGTGATGCGAGAGTCGAAGATTCCGTTTCTGTATATAATACGGTATGGTAATAATACAAGTAATTGAGGAATAGAATTCTGTTGAAAAATATTTAAGTTCGGCTACTATTTTAAATTACAATGCAATATAGATATTTTTGTTTATATACGTTCAATATACTTTTTTGTAGAAACTCTTTGGGTTCAGATCCTTGATTACCATTATCCACAGACCTATTCACTCTGGAACCGTTTAAATAACCATATTATACTTAGTGCTATTTATAGATTTAATAATAAGAAGAACACCAGCATAATTCAATCTGTTTTTTTTTTTACTTGTACGTTGTACTTCTAGGTAATCCCTGTACTTTTATTATTAATGAAAACAATTCACTTGTGCAAAAACAGTTTGTAACTGTAAAATAGCCAAAACTTAATTTTGACACTAAATTTAGAAGCAGGGTGTTTTCGCATTGGAGGTCGGAGATGAAATTATCGGCTAAAACTCTTTCATATTAATAATACTCGTCTAGTTTGAAGGGACTGACAATATTCCAATAACGTCAAACGTCCTTATCTGGGTACAAGTTAGACATACCCTTCTTTGAGATACATACTAGTAAAGTGAAAAAGTGAAAATAGTACTTTCTTTATTACTGTAGCTGAGTCTGGGCAGGTTTAACTTCAAAAAAGGCACTATGAAACGTTATCTACACAAACAGGTTTTCCATAGACAAAAGATATTCTCAAGACCATGTCAGAGGTCAATTACGGCCATCCTGGGAAAGACCAACACAGCACCTGATTTCATTTGACTGAAACATTTGGAATCTGAAACAATCTCGTGCAATTTATTTGGACTGCAAAATCTTCCCAATGATCTGTAAATGAGATTATGATGGTAACTGAGAGAAAGTCATACAGTATCGCACGCCTGCTCGTTAACCCAGGCCCGGAAGCTCTGTACAGGGTCGTTGTCGAGTACACTTACCTGGGTCGTGAGATGTCTGCAAGCAGCGAGATACTAATGGTATTACTAATATCGGTCAAGACCTTAGGGGAAAACCTTCCTTATTACGCATTACATCAGCCCCTGTAGTTGTTACTGTTCCATTTGGATTTTTAGCTACAACACGTCTTTTATTTTGGTGTTATACTCGTAACTGAATTGACGTTAAAAAACGTTTGGGTGTTTGATAGAAAATAGGAGTTGTAGTTTAATAAACTATAGGAAATGTAAGATACTATCACGTTCATATATATATATATATATATATATATATATATATATATATATATATATATGTATCAAATATCAAAGTTTCTTCCGACTATTAGAACCACCGGTACTAACAATCTGCATGTCAGCTACACATGCACACGCGCGCACACACGTACTCACACATAATAATAATAACAACGTCTTTATTGTATTATTTTAACAATTTTTACTTCGTATCGTAATCGTCAATAATTTTAGTCAATTTGCAGGGTTTCATCTACACATTCACACACCTTCATACTCACAATTCAATCAATCATTCAAGACACAATAGCATTGACCTCAGTTCCAGCAATATCAAATATTCCAGCGGCTTATAATGAATTCATCAACAGAGCAGAAAGCCTTGAACACAAAAAGCATTTTGAGACGCGTTTTAAATTGATTTTGATTATTGGAAATGTTGATTTTTTTCAGGGAGCCTGTTGATTAATCTGACACCAACTTCTTGCGGTAGATGTTGCTCTAATATCAGTCTGCGTGGAAGAGTTCGAAAGTTATCACTGCCTCTAGTTTCACATTGGGTAACGTTCCTCCCACGAATCAAGGTGCACCTTGATCTGCATGTCATGATCACCTCAAAAATATAGAGGCAGAGGGCAAAGTCAGAAATCTCAACTCCCCGAAATATTCCCTACACGACTCTCTGTAATTCAAATTTCCAATGATTCTGACAGCCTTTTTTGGAGTCTAAAGAAGCGCTCCATTTTTATTTTTGCATAACTTCCTCAAAGTTTTATACCATACGCAAAATGAGATTGGATTAGGCCATAGTAGGCCATTTTTAAAACTTCTAAAGGAAGCAAAATTGCTAGATTTCGCAGAGCATAGATGTCTGAGTTAACTCTAATACAGACCTTGTCAACGTGATCGCTCGAGGTCAGTCCTTCGTTTGGAATCATTCTCAAAAACTTTGTGAAATTATTTTCTTCAAGAAGGTCGTCCATCCAAAAATATGGTCTAATGCATAACTTGATCATGCTGACGAAAGGTGAAATTTACTACAATTGTTTTTGACTGATTTGTTTTTAGATTCATTTCAGTGAAATACTGAATGAATGTCTTCATTTCCATGAGAGTGGTGATTTCCAGTTCTTGTATTGATTTGCTTTTAAAGCAATGAGTAGTGTCATCGGCATATTGAAGCAGTTTTCCATGCTGGATAACTGAATTCAATCCGCCGACATAAATAAAAAACAGGAGAGGCCTGAGGATAGAACCCTGAGGAAAACGTGAACCATTACATTATTTAATAAATAGAAAATATATACATATATATAATTTAAAATGGTAATTTAATATATTTAATAATATATAATGGACATTCGGAACACGTTTATCGTTATCCATATCATACAATGATAAATTTTCCTTGTATCATTCTTGTTTAACGAAATAAAAGCTAATTTAAAATATGTGTAACACTATTGCAATCATTATAATTACGACCAAAGCTTTTAACTTTAAACTATTCTATACCAGGATAAAGGTTTCGAAACAAGAACTATCATCCTAAGCGAAAATGTTAGAACACGTATACTAATCTCTTAATAGATATTAAAAGCGTTCTCCTATATGAGTGCGCAGTGTAACCTGCGCAGTAAAGGTTGACACGAACACACTTAGAAAAATGGCATCATTAACCGTCATTTCAGTGCGATACGTAAAATACTCGCTTCGTGTCCTTATTAAGTGGCGTGGGCAATCAGACTAATGCTGACGGAAATGGTAAGATGGATGTAGATACGGACACGCCATCGGACATAATAAAACAAACGTTTTGCTATTGTAAATTTCAACAGCTACCCGGAGTTAATTATTTGTTTAACACAGTATGATTTACGAGTAGAATCTTTAAATTATCTTTGAATTATTTTCCACGAAGGTAAGAATTCATAGGCTTAAGTTTGTTCCTCAGTATGGAAATGTTCAGTCCGATAAATATGAAAAAGTTTTTCGTCAGTACATCTAATGCTTGAGAGACAGCCTGTTTTAGGGAATCTCTAACATATTATTACAAGTTTGTCTATAGAAAATATGAATGATTCTTGAAATACTGTTCATGTATCGTCACTTGTGAAGGAAGTGATTGTTATTGTAGATTGAAAAACTTATGTGTGCTCAAGTTCAATTAATTTATTCTAAATATGTTATATGAAATGACTGTGTGGCTCCCTAAACATATAAACAACGAAATTATTATTTTAAATTGTAATTAAAAACGTTCCAATCGGGTTTGAAAAATATTGCGTTAATTTCATATATCAGATATTAGAAGAAACGTTCAATGTAATCGTTTATATAATTATGCATTAGGCTTCATTCTTTTGGTATTTTACAATATTAAGCTTGACTGCAGTATTCTTTTAGGCGCTGCGAAGCATACAGGAAATAATAGCTTATGCATTCAACTTTTTCTCAAGTTCAAAACAACCAAAGATTAAAAACAACTCAAGGAATCTTGATGAACTCACTCATAATTATAAATTACCCTGTTCTCGAATCAGTTAACTTTGTCTTAGTTTATTTACATTTCAATGACGATATCCCTAACCTTGTATACTCTTATTCAACTAATCAAACATGTTTATTTGTCATGTAAAAATTAAACTCTGTATAAATGTAAAAATTTCATTAAGAGACTATTTTTAGGGACAGAACAGATTCCGTTTTCGAGTTTAATGCGCAACAGGCCATTGAATAAATAGTATTTTTTGTTTAGTTTTTTACGTTATATATTTATTATGTTAAATAAAGCTTGTTACACAAATAATAATATTACTAAATAGTAGCGTCCTTTTATAAGATATTTACTTACTACGTTTTGGAAATTGACAGAAATATTGTTGGGTAGCGTTTTGCTAGAAAATGCAATAATTTAGTTATACATTTTTTAACATTTTAATTTATTTAACTTACAAAAAATGTTTTGTGAAATAAATATTTTTTCCCACTGTTCAACGGCCGGCACAGGTGCTTTGAATACAACAAACATCATAATTTGAGTGAGTTGATCTATTCACAGTCGTTGGCCCGTACGCTTGTCCACTTATTTATTCATCAGCTCAATCAAGTGGAGAGCCATCAGCTAGATTGCGTGTCAATGGACAGGCGCAAGGTGTGCGCGCTGTGCGCCTTCTGACACACCTGGTTCAGGCCTACCAACTCCGTCTCTTCCAAAACGTTTAATTTTTTACCATTGAATATTAAAATTAAAAGTTTTCAACTAAATAGTGATAATTATTAAGGGAATTAAAACGACGGAGTCTTATATTAAATTGGTAAATTATAACAATTAAGATATTAAAGCTGTTTGTAAAATGTCAACCACTCATTGCTTACCTTCATTATTTTAAATCAAAACACTTTTTGACGGCGATCCATGTAAAATTCATGTACGCTCATTCTTGCCTTAAAAGCTAAGCGTTGTTTGATGTTTTAGACATGACAGGGAGCATTATCAAAATTATAGCAGTAGAAAACTGTATGTTTTCAGAAACATTTACAAGTGTCCAAATATCATTTATATAATATGAATAATTTTACCTAACTCATACCTAAAAAAATATGTAACTGAACATATGCTTATATGTACATTTCTTTTCTTTTTCAAGCCTTGCTCTTTACATTTAGTTTTATCCTTCCTTATAAGCTTTCTCCTCCATAATAAGTCTGCGTGGAACGTTTTTCTGACGAGGGAATTGAAAAAAGCTATATAAGTGTTAAGCGGAAATTTTTTTCTTAATGTTTTTATACCACCTATAACTTTTCTAGCGCTTTACTGTGGTTTATTGTCGTGAAGCAATGTTTCAGTAGGGACTTTTGGCTTCTTTAGTTTAGTTTTATTTCAATAGGGAAAACAATCTCTTCCAATTACATTCTTTGTATTAACTCGAAATAAACATAGAAGAACGGCCGACGGGTAGTGGTCAATTCAAAACATTCAAAACGAACCCCAAATTTGCTACCGTTTAATTGAATGAAAGAACAGACAAAAAAAAAAACAAACGGAAACTATCTACTCAGTACAAAAATGGTTGCAGATTATAGTTAATCGAATTGTACTTTCTAGACGGCAAATAAACATTTTCCTTTTTGAATGCACTGATTTGCGTGGAGCAACTCATAAAATTTTAATAATAACCCTCACCTCTTGATTCATAATTATTAAAAAACTAAAAAGGATCGAAATCTTCTTTTGAAAATATTTTCTTATTCTAACAATATTGTTTGGTAAATGTCATATATTTATATTGTATTTAACAAATAAACAGTGCACGTTTTGAAAAAAGAAAATTGTAGTGTTTACTCCGTACTTTTTAAAAATGTTCGTTTCATGAAAGACGGTTATATACTATGTATACATTTTGAAAAAAGATAATTGTAGTGTTTACTCCGTATTTTTTAAAATTTTCGTGTCATGAAAGACGGTTATATACTATGTATACATTTTGAAAAAAGAAAATTGTAGTGTTTACTCCGTATTTTTTTTAAAATTTTCGTGTCATGAAGGACGGTTATATACTATGTATACATTTTGAAAAAAGAAAATTGTAGTGTTTACTCCGTATTTTTTTTAAATTTTCGTGTCATGAAAGACGGTTATTTACTATGTATACATTTTGAAAAAAGAAAATTGTAGTGTTTACTCCGTATTTTTTTTAAATTTTCGTGTCATGAAAGACGGTTATATACTATGTATACATTTTGAAAAAAAGAAAATTGTAGTGTTTACTCCGTATTTTTTTTAAATGTTCGTGTCATGAAAGACGGTTATATACTATGTATACATTTTGAAAAAAGAAAATTGTAGTGTTTACTCCGTATTTTTTTTAAATTTTCGTGTCATGAAGGACGGTTATATACTATGTATACATTTTGAAAAAAGAAAATTGTAGTGTTTACTCCGTATTTTTTTTTTAAATTTTCGTGTCATGAAAGACGGTTATTTACTATGTATACATTTTGAAAAAAGAAAATTGTAGTGTTTACTCCGTATTTTTTTTAAATTTTCGTGTCATGAAAGACGGTTATATACTATGTATACATTTTGAAAAAAGAAAATTGTAGTGTTTACTCCGTATTTTTTTTAAATGTTCGTGTCATGAAAGACGGTTATATACTATGTATACATTTTGAAAAAAGAAAATTGTAGTGTTTACTCCGTATTTTTTTTAAAATTTTCGTGTCATGAAAGAAGGAAAGGACGGTTATATACTATGTATACATTTTGAAAAAAGAAAATTGTAGTGTTTACTCCGTATTTTTTTTTTAATTTTCGTGTCATGAAAGACGGTTATTTACTATGTAAACTTACATACTGCAGAGTTCACTTTAAATGGCCACTAATTTGTTTATGGGCCAGATAAAGGGTTTTTTTTTAACGACGAGTGGCATTGTGACAGCTCTACAAATACGTATATGCCGTGAGGGGGTCAAAGTTGAAGCTATAATAGCAGCAATTTTCTCATTGAGGCACATCAGTAGGCTGGCTGCGTCTGGCAGATATCCTCTTTTCTTAGGTGTGATATCCTTACACAACTGTTCCGTGTGATTCACAGTTGTCCCCAGGAGTCAGGATTCTGCCCACGTCCTGTAGTACTGCTGTTGTCGCGGGACGTGACTCCACTTGCAGGAGCTGTGAGGATCCTACAATTGCTAGGTTATTGGATAAATGGCCCATATAAGCATTGTTAAGTATGTGGTGTAGGGTTCTGAGGGTCTAAGTAAAGCCGTAACTTTTCTAGTTTACTGGTCGGAAATATTGACATTGAATAGTTTAGTTCTGAGCAAATCATTGAAAGAAATTATTTAATCTTCCTAGCTAAAGCAATGTCCATAAAATATAACTTGGGTTATATAAAAACAAC
Source organism: Homalodisca vitripennis (assembly GCF_021130785.1). NCBI lineage: Eukaryota > Metazoa > Arthropoda > Insecta > Hemiptera > Cicadellidae > Homalodisca > Homalodisca vitripennis. Next base: position 134,086,481 of record NC_060212.1, read on the forward strand.
ATTTCTTCAAAACTAAATAAATGCATTATTAAATTCATTCATTCATTCACTGAAATACATTAACAATATTAGAAAACCATTGGTTGAATAATCGTGTATTACCATTATTATTTTATTCGTTGATAAAATAATATTTACATTTCTTACAAGAAGTGTAAAAACTTTTCTTTTGGTTTAGAACAGTGTACAAAAAAGGGCAACAATTAATAAGGCTTTATACATATTTTGTTTAACACCCTTTGTACAAATTAGGAGACATTGAGATATAAACTATAAACCCAAACTGAAAAAAAAAGAAATTGAAGTCGACAAAAATTAAGATTATACTTGAAATCAGAAACAATTAGGGTTTTTGACACCTAAAGAAGAGGGTATCAATTCCTCGAAACGTAGTACACTATTTTTTGTAGTATAAATTGATACAACCGAAACACCCGAAATTCCAATGGCCTATGCCTAGCCCTAATATACCGCTTTATGGTGATATGTTGCCTAATTTACCGCGTTATGGTGAGCTGTTACCTAGTGTACTGCGTTATTGTGAGGCTATACTTAGTGTACCACGTTATGGTTTGTTGTTACCTAGTGTACCGTGTTATTTTGAGCTGTTACCTAGTACCGCATTATTGTGAGGCGATGTGTGATTGTGCGTTTTTACCTAGTGTACCGCGTTATCGTGAGCTGTTGCCTAGTGTACCTCGATATGGTAAACTGTTACCTAGTGTACTGCATTATTGTGAGGCGATGTGTGATGGTGAGTTTTTACCTAGTGTACCGCGTTATCGTGAGCTGTTGACTCGTGTACCTCGATATGGTAAACTGTTACCTAGTGTACTGCATTATTGTGAGGCGATGTGTGATGGTGAGTTTTTACCTAGTGTACCGCGTTATCGTGAGCTGTTGACTAGTGTACCTCGATATGGTAAACTGTTACCTAGTGTACTGCATTATTGTGAGGCGATGTGTGATGGTGAGTTTTTACCTAGTGTACCGCGTTATCGTGAGCTGTTGACTAGTGTACCTCGATATGGTGAGTTGTTACTTAGTGTACCGTGTTATGTTGAGTTGCTACTTAGTGTACCGCGTTATTGTGAGGCTATACTTAGTGTACCACGTTATGGTTTGTTATTACCTAGTGTACCGTGTTATTTTGAGCTGTTACCTAGTGTACCACATTATGGTTTGTTGTTACCTAGTTTACCGCGTTATGGTGAGCTGTTACCTAGTGTACTGCGTTATTGTGAGGCTATACTTAGTGTACCACGTTATGGTTTGTTGTTACCTAGTGTACCGTGTTATTTTGAGCTGTTACCTAGTGTACCGCGTTATGTTGAGCTGTTACCTAGTGTACTGCGTTATGTTGAGCTGTTACCTAGTGTACCGCGTTATGGTGAACTGTTACCTGGTGCACTGCGTTATTGTGAGGCGATACTAGTGTACCACGTTATGTTGAGCTGTTGCCTAATGTTCCGCGTTATCTTGAGCTGTTACCTAATGTACCGTATTAAGGTCAGTTGTTGTCTGATATACTGTAACAGGCTGAGCTGTACCCTAATCTGTACCGTCAAGTAGAGCAGTTCTAATTAGAATAATTTGGCAAGATTAGTGTAATAAATAACTTTACACCGTAATTTTAGTTGTATTATGTGGAACTATCAGGCTTTACCAACACAGTACCATTTAGTGGGTGAGCTTTAGTGAAGCCTATCAGTCATGGGGATTTAAGATTTCATTTCTGTCTATTTTTCTGTATTTCTTACTTCGCAATATCTCGAAAACGAACTGACCTACAGACTTGAAAAAAAAAAAAAAACATTGCATGAAACTACATTTTTATATTTAGATCACTGAGTGTAATGATGGTGCACATACCTCTATGGAATTTGGCTTATCGTTTGCGAATGTTCTTACATTGGTCGTATTATTAACCATGATGGTAACGAAAAATGTAAATTATTTAATTTTATATCTCAATACCCCTATAAGAGATTCAAACTCACATGTCATATTAACACAATCATATAGCCTAACTAACCTCAACACAAACATCACTTTATAGTGTCTATAAGTGTAGAATTTTATTATTTAACTGGTATAAAAATTGAATGAACAAAAATCAGAATGTCTCATGTGGCAAAATATCTCGAGAAAGATATCATATTTAGAATTTAAGTTTTGCTTGAAACTTTATTTCTAAAATAATGAGTTATATGATGCGTCATTGCCATGTCAACTTATGTATTGTATGTTTGTCTTTCTGTCTATGTGACCGCTGGGCATCTTGAGATTGAATTGACCTATACATTTCAGATTTTGCATGCAACCTCAGCGAACTTTATGATACGTGGCGTGGCCTACTTATACCTTGTGTAGTAATGGATGAGACAAACAATTTGTGTATCTTGTACGGTAAGAATAAACCTAACCTTGTTAGCTATATACATTTTCATAATATTATTATTATGGGCATTGTTATTTGTAAAAGTAATGTGTCTCAAAATTACCAATTTCGGGACCATAGATAATTTGCATTTTACAATCCTCCTATTTTCTCGTGAGGCCCTGTAAGTGATATGCCACTTCACCTATGATTACCAATATGTATTTTAAGCGACTTCTCACGGTCACATTGGCAAAGGGACAAATGTGATGTACATCCGGTATGTGTAATTGATATAGGTATTTTCAGTATTTAAGCAAGAGTGGTGTCATGCGGATTGTGGTTTAGGGAATCCAAGCAAGAATCATAGTATGACTCAATCATGAATCAGTGAATGTAGGCACTGATCTGGGGATCTTGGCACGTTCTCTTCTTTTGTCATTAACTATGCAAAACTCAGTGCAACTACGATGTAAGATTTACAATAATGAGAGGAAGATCGAACAATAGATTAAATAATGAATAACTCTTATTCTCCGATTAATGAATGCGGATTATGCATCTATAAAATAATGTTTGTTTGTATGTGTTTTAGTTATGTTTAACAATACCTTTACATATAAACGATCTTCTTATTTAAGAGCTATACTAAGAAGAATTCATTAGCGGAGGATGTAAACGCTTTGTCATTATCGTTCAGAAGGTCATTCGAGCGTGCTTCATGAAACGGATGTGTCTGAGCATCGTGTTTGGCTGCTGGCTCAAAGGCGAATTGGACGGAAGCGGTTTGCAATAAATCGCAATTATCGCGGGCATGAAGGTGGCTCACAGGCGGGCGGTTTGTGCCAGTTTCCGTTGGCAGATCCAAAGTCTAATTGGAATACCAAAATCATACCTGTATAGCAAATCCAAAATTATTCTCCGTAAATTAAAGTCAGTGGTATTTGTTTTTTTTTTTTATTGTAGACATATTTCGCGACACCATTTTAGATCACTCTATCTCGCAGTCATTCATTATATAACCAAATTGATTGGCCATTCCATGAAACTAATCATAAGGAATTCTCAGCTACACATATAAACTCATGCAATCTCAAATTCACCCATTTTACTGCCTTACCATCAGAACCTCTAAAAGGGACATCCACATGGAACCTTGATTAGACTGTGAAATTATGGCAAGTATATCTTAAGATAATGCTGGTGTTAAATAATAATTGCAACAAATTCTACTTCATCTGGCTTGAAATACCTTGGACTTCACATCGGGGTCGTTATAGTGTTGCCTTTATCGTGATAGTTTAACCCACATATTTGAAGTCTATGGTGGTTGGAAGGAAACTTCACTAACCTATTCCATTTCCCTTCGCAGGCTGAGGAATTTAGTAGCCATCAACAGGGGCATAATTAGGAGGTCCAACGTAGGTTACTACTTTTTAGGCATCACTGTAATAGATCAATATATTGAATAAATCCTATTTTCACAATAAAACCAGTTTTTCGGAGTCATTACAGTAAATTGTGTCTTTCAATTCGGGGCCTTTTCAGCACTTTTGAAAGCATTGATTCTTCAAAATACATAGTTAAAGAAACGATTTGTTTGTTCTAAAAATTTGAATTTTAAACTGGTGTATTTTCAGAGGTTCTCACATAGTAGTATAGAATAGCAGTATGTTAAAAACAAGTTTTGTATCAAAGATTTCAAAATTTTTTACATTTAATTACTGAAACTAAACGCCTTTTTATACTAAAGTACAGTTATAGTTTTTCTATATATGGGAATAACTAGAATATACATTTTGAATTTCCACACATATTTGTTTGTTTTTATAACTTCCTAACTTCCTGTAGCTCTAGCAATAATTAATAAACAGTTTTGCAGTTGAAACATACACTAATTGAAGTAAAACACTTATTCTATTTAATTCCGTTGAGTACAATTCAATTCAATTTTGTTTGTCATGCAATTGCTTTTACATCTGAATAATCAGTAAAATGTGTTATGCAGACCATTTTCATTCAGTAGGTTACGTTTCTATAATTAATATGAAATAGATATTTCTCTAAAACCATAAATTCTCAGTAAAAAGTAATAATATAATAGAATGTGTACTAAACATACTTTATCCCTCAAATCCTAGCATTATAGCAATAAAACTGTATGTAAGATCAAAACAAATTTAGTAACGAATTTAAAACAAGATAGCTTATTATGACAATTTCTGAATTTGTTACTCTTTATGTTTTATGACTAAAATTAGTTTTACAATAATTTTAAACGGTTTAAAGTTAGATTTGCCTAAACGGTGTGGTCTAATATGGCTTTAAGTCTGTCATATGCTTAACAGTAACTACCGGCTATTTAGAATAAAATATGTTTCGGAGATTCTGAAGCTAATTATCTAGCGCATTTGTTTAATTAAAACAATCCTGCTTTGCCACAAAATGTGTACGACTCTCACATATTTGAAGAATTGTATAAGAACTATAAATTGTTATATCATATCCTACTAACATTATTTATCATTATAAATTATGTACTTCATTGGTGAAATATAGTTTCTATTTTTAAAATTACAGAAAATGCCCTAATTGTTGTTTAAAAATCAGATTTTGATATATATATATATATATATATATATATATATATATATATAATATAACAATATATAAAATAATATATAATATTTATAGAAGGAGACAGCAAAGAGAGAGATATTATTATTATTGTAATTTCCTCTTTAGCTATTTTCCTTTATATCGTCTAATTCATAAATCTAGGTAAATGATTATGTGTAGTAAATTTAAAATTAACCCAAATAATGCGATTACGCATTAGTTACAACAAATTCAATGGAATAAAGTAAGTTTAGAAACTGCTAGCAGGTACCCGTGGCTTTGCACACAATTAGTTATAGTAGTTTTTAATAAGTTTTAAAAAACAGGGACACCAAGTGCATATCCTTTTTAAATGGCCTTCTAAACAATCCTGAGATAAGTGGTAGTCTCTGAAAGATATCCTAGTCTCTGGATCCATTTTAGACTTAGGTTTAAATATGTCCCCTGGAAGTCCGAGAGTGAAACTGTTCATGCATCTGAAATTTCTCGAATTTTTCTCTGATAGATTTGATCGAGTTATCTTCACGCAGTAAAAAGTTTATTTGCTTTTTTTGATGAACTTTATAATTTTACAATGTATGGGAAGTTATTATATCCAGTATTGTCAAACTTAACTCGGTCGGTTTTGTTGTTCGGGAGGAGAATTATTTGTAGATACAAAAACAACCATTCTCGGTTTTTGCGAGAGCCCTATAGTTTAAATATACGAACTTTGATGAAGTTCCCACAGATTCTCCTGTGGAGAAATTAATTTGTAACTAATCACAAGTACTGCGGGTGTAATAAAATGCAATCAAAACGCAATATACGGATCGGCGTCATGCCGCAGCCATTGATGGAGTACCTGGCATTTGACAGTGATTGTCAATAAAGACCTCTTGTCGTTTATTGCAACCACTTGTTGCTACATGACTTTGTCTGCCTATATTACACCATTCATCCAATTATCCATTCACTCATATTCTTTGTTTTTTTTACAGTGTGAGTGTGTGTGTGTGTGTGTGTGTGTGTGTGTGTGTGTGTGTGTGTGTGTGTGTGTGTGTGTGTGTGTGTGTGTGTGTGTGTGTGTGTGTGTGTTTTTATATTATACTTTCAAATTATTATACCGCGTGTGTTATGAATAATAGTTATCCATGTTGGCAATAATGACAACTAACTGTCTTATTGGGATTTGAATTATTGTTGTTTTTACGGATAGATAGTTCATTTCACTAAACATATACGAAATGTTAATTTTTTAGTGGATTTATTATCCTCAGATACAGATGTATTCACATGACATAGATCTAAGTATGCTATCAAAGATTCTTTGTTTGAAGGTTATTTTTGACGATGGAAGGATTATGAAGGAAACAGGATTTTTCCCGGACATTTGCCATCGTTCAGTGAAACAAGAAATCGGTAACACTACGTTTCGATATCTGCAATCTGATCTCTTCTTCAGGTAAAGAACTAACGTAATACATAATAATTACAAACTAGGTTAAAATAAACAAATCTTACCAAAGCGTTGTGGCACGCCTAAGTCAGGAATCACAACCTACATGTTGTTTGTCAATTTCACTAACTCTATAAACATGCACTTAATAAAAAACTATACAAAACACTAATCATTAAAACTTAACTACGGAATACAGGTCACAATACGTCTTCACTCGTCTACTAACCACCTACGACTGACCAGAAGGACTAGCCAATGGTAATCGTCACGGCTGGCTAAAACAAGATGGCGGAAATAAAAGGGAAGGGGGGACAGGAATGGGCCCTTTCGTTATTATTTGTTAATGCGAGATGAACTTCTTAAAACCAACTTTTAAAATGAATCTTACCGCGTTATATAATTTTTACTATGTATATTAAATGGAATATAAACAAAAATTTAATTCTGAATAATTAAATATTAATAAATAAATAATACTCCAAACAGATAAACCACTGCCGGAATCCAAATGAGCATCACTCAATATAGTGCAACATATGTGAACAAAATAACTGATTAAAGCACCTTTACAAAGTGCAATAATTTATGTAACAGCTAACTTAAAATAGAAACAACTCTCAGAATTTCACGGTTGTTTGTCCGTAGACGGATGGACGTTTCTTGTTCAACTATTGTACACCTTCTTTTGGATTTTCAATTTAATTTCAAAAACTAAGAAACCGTTTCCTTTTACAAAATAATGGATAATAATATATTCTTTAATTTATTTTTTTTTGTCGTGCTTAAAATTGTGTTCTAGTTCTGCTAAGTCCAAAGGGGGAAAACTTTAATATGGACTATTTAAAATCAACCACTTTTAAAGGTAAGCTTATAGAGGGAAACATTACCTCCCTATGAGACACATATTAATTAAAAAAAGTAACATTATTCTAAATAATATAGAAATGTTTATATATACTTGCAAGACATTACAAGCAAGTACGTTGCTTGTTTATTACTTGCAAAGAATAACACTTCTTATATATATATATATACTTGCATCAAGACACATGAAATACTTAATTTTGTTATTGTTTCCAGCCATATTAATGGCTGGAAACAATAACAAAATTAAGTATCAATATACTTACGTTAATAAGTATATTGATACTTAAGAATGCAGACGTAGTGTTCAAGACAAACTTAGATATCGCGCACAATACGGTAACAGGGTTCTCCTCCTGTTGATCACTAATGAGGCTCACGGCTGACTGTTTGCACTGTGATTTAATTAATTACCTAGACTCAGACGGAGGCGTGATTTAATTGGATTGGTATCAAATTTGCCTACTGTGTTTCTTAAACGTTGACACTGAGAAGTCTACTAAGAAGATTAATTAATAAGTTTGTACGACAATACAGAAACAAGGAAAGTTAAAAACCCTCAGCTTATATAAATTCTTACATCAATTTATTACAACGATATGTGTAAATTATGGGCCAACAAAATCAATATCAACCAAATAACTCACGGGAACAGGAACCACGTAGGCTTCATTATATTTTTTTTGTATAACTGGAGATGTAATAATTCGCAGCCATAAATTATTATTTTGGCGAAACAGCTTTCATAAGGTCTTCTTCTCAAGAAAACGAAAAATTCAAAAAAGTGTTTCAGGGTGGAGAAATTATGGTAGCAGTCTAAATTTCTACAGTTGAAGTTCACATATCTCTTTCTCAATAGAACTAATAATGATTATTTAACTTAACAGAAAGATAGTCTTAAGAATTCCTAATGAGTCTACTTATTACAAGCGGAAGGTCTTATCTTACCAACAGGATTTTGTCTACTAACCGCACTATATTTCCAAACATACGAAAATTCTGTTACAAGTTCGTTTTTCAGGATCGCGAAGGAAAGTGTGTTTCAAGACATTTGGCATTGTTCAGTGATAAAAAAATGTGTTACTGATTTCACGGATCTCAGATCAATGGCACATTACCGAAATAAATCCTGCTACATTCGCATTCACGAAAGTTGAGATCTCTTCATTTCGACGAATGATGTTGTGTGTATTAAAACGATAGGTCTACACAAGTATATCACTGTAATGACAGCTCCTGTTGGCTAAGTCGTTGATGATCATGTTCACCTCTCACAAGCCTTTGACATTTTTCAGTGATAAAAAAATGTGTTACTGATTTCACGGATCTCAGATCAATGGCACATTACCGAAATAAATCCTGCTACATTCGCATTCACGAAAGTGGAGATCTCTTCATTTCGATGAATGATGTTGTGTGTATTTAAACGATAGGTCTACACAAGTCTATCACTGTAATGACAGCGCCTGTTGGCTAGGTCGTTCACGATTATGTTCACCTCTCACAAGCCTTTGACATTGTTCAGTGATAAAAAAATGTGTTACTGATTTCACGGATCTCAGATCAATTGCACATTACCGCAATAAATCCTGCTACATTCACATTCACGAAAGTTGAGATCTCTTCTTTCGACGAATGATGTTGTGTGTATTAAAACGATAGGTCTACACAAGTATATCACTGTAATGACAGCGCCTGTTGGCTAGGTCGTTCATGTTCATGTTCACTTCTCACAAGCCAATAAGGTTTGTAAAGTCTGGCAAATCATGAAGTCGTATCTTTAGCTACTTGCGTTTAGCAGTCATATCTGAGCAGTCTTTTGAGAAGATCCATGAGTATAGTTATTCTGTATTAAAGAATAAGACGACTGTACATATTTGCAACGCCTAGGTCAGTGATGATAAGGAACATATATTTAAAAATTAGTGAGCGAAAGCATTAAGCAGAAGTAATTATTATGAAAAAATGAACTTGCTTTTGTTTACGGAATAAAACGTTAAGTTAATTACCCTTTTAGCCATAATTCGAGTAATTATTGCATGGGCTAATTCTGTAATAGCTAATAAATAAATATTAAAATTATCTGTAACCATTTTTTATTGCATCCTAAATGAAAAAACGAATAAAATTGTGTAAACACTGCAGTAATGAATATGAGATAACATACAGAACCTAAAATACCAATTATTCTCATACAACAATGTTGGTTATGGATGATAACAAATTCGTAAACACAACAGAAATTTCCTTGATGAAAATTATGTCAGTGGAAGAAACTACAGTATCTTACAGTAGTAACGCTGTAGCTTTGGGTTTTCCTCTCAATCTCTCTCAATACACGGATATACTGTGAAGTACAATGTGGGAGCAGTAAACAAATAGAAAAATTAAAAATAAGAGAAATATATGAATTTGAAACTATTACAGGATGCCCAATTGATAGGCATTCCGGAACAACAGACGTATGCCAATATACTTGTTTTACTAAATGTACATGCCATTCTTCTGATTTACAATTTCAGCTCTATTTAAACGTCGAATCACCGGTGTCGAAGCAAGTTTGATGTTCAATTCAATTAAAGGGAACTAACTCACATCTTTAAGTCAGACCTATATGTACTTTACTGCTTAGTACTTCGTCCAGACACTTACGGGGGAAGTGGACACCAACTAACTCTCTAACTCGTAACACGACTGATTAGCGTAGAACTTTCTTTTGAAAACACAACTTAAAACAAAGAATTTACTGCCTTTTCAACCTTCGATCCCAATGCGGAGTAAAGTTTTTTTTTTAAAGTTTTTCTATATTATCTCAAATGGTTCAGGAGCTACGTGGACTGGAAGTTTTCGGACTGATGATGAAAACTTCCAGTCCACGTAGCTCCTGAACCATTAGAGATATTGAAAAGCTCTCAAAAGCAAAAATGTCTTATTTTGTAGAGTAGAATCTAAAAACAACATAAAATACAGGGTGTTCCATAAAAGATTTTAAAGTTGGCCGCCATATTGGGAAATGGCGGCCATCTTCAAGAAATTTGAAAGTGTATAACTGAGTGAAACTTATAATTGAGCAAGTTCCAAATTTAAAGTGTGGTGCTAAATCGTTTAATTAAAAAGTTAGCTATTGGATCACTTTACAAAACTCACCCGGTATATCAGATAAGCTAGTTTTTGATATAATTTTAAATAATGTTTTTTTATTCAGTCTGCATACCTGATTGTTCTGCGATTTTCTTGTTGCTACCATGGGTACCCATAACGTCGATTTTAAAAACTTTTCGCTAACGTTCAGCCAAAACCCTTTGGCAATTCAGACTGAGGATACAATGTTCCAGCTCCCCTGAGTGATAGATAGGCTTCGCTAACCCTCAACTTGCTGAAGTGTTGTGAAATACAAATATCGGTTTTTAACCGTAATTTGTAAATTCTCTTAATAGACGAGATGAGAAGTTAAGTGTTTTATCCTTGTAATGTTTGCAAGGTTGCACATCCATGTCAGTGTTTACTTCTGCATTTCACTAATACGCCATATTGGAATGTGAGCGGTCAAAGGTGGGATTATCGCAATTACAGGGGTTTGAGTTCCGACCGCAACCCGTGTATAACTCAACAGTGGGATCGCTCGCCAAGTTGGAACACACCACTCTCCATGGATCACTATTATTATATCTTTTCGGCTTTAAATTGATATTTTAAAGGTTAAAAATGCATACTACCGTTTTGTCACTTTTAAAATTTACATCTTACAGTTAAGCTGATGTGGGTAAATAGTAAAAAGAAAGTTTTACTTCATTGGGTATAAAGATATTGAAAGACACGGTTGTTACGAAAAATATTATATACGCATCCAAATTAACTATCAAAAACCGTGCCAGAATCATTATCATATGGTTAACCTTTCAGCAGAATGTGCACGTTAAGAAGGCACCTATGCTATCTAAAACTGGCACATGATGTATTTAAGACCTCCATACATACGATCTAAAACGACAACGGGAGTCTTGATGGTGATGTAGATTGGATGGCGGCTACACGTTTACCAGATGCCGATTCCAGCCGGATTTTGGCACTAGAGGGGTTTCTGACTATGCACGATCTAAGCTAAGACGAAGTGTTACTACCATAAAATATTAATATGCTATGAATCATGTAATGACTCAGAGTTTACTGAGATTCGTATAAGATTGACTCATAAGTTTTGAAATCATTAATTGTCACTCTCCTACGAGCCCTTTTTAACTCTCCACTATGTTCAGTTTCGTGACCTTAAACATGAGGCAATTTGGTTCCCTTGGGTCAGTCTTGTCTACGCATGCGCTATGGGATCTCTAAATTGGTCAGGTATATACCGACGTTAAACCTTCTTGAGGGTACTTTTTATTCATAAGTTGAGACAACTTAGACTATTGGGGAACAACATACGACATACTCGTAGGTGGCGGCTGGCCTGGCCGATCTTCTCTGCTGACTTTTATCATTCGGATTTGATTTGGAGTTGTTTAAGAAATTCTGATTCCTGTATACCAGTTCATCTTCCTGAATAACATCATATAACAAATATGTCAATGATCACCTCAACCCAAAAGGATAACATTTCTAAGCTCCCCTAAGGAACGCAGAGAGAAAATATACGTGCGTGATTTTCCCACAAGGGAGTCAATAAATTGACTGAGAAGTAATATTTCCGTCCGCAACAAATACCTCATTAAGAAGCGATACTTATATAAAGATGCAAATTGCATGTGGGAGTACTTTAAGGCAATGAACTACAGATCTATCTTAACGTGGAAATTCATCGGATCAGCTAATAACTATGCCGTCTGCGTAGCAGGTTATTGGAAATCATATATGTGAAGAGACTGGTGTTTTTGGACACAGTAAGTTAGCAAATTATTGGAAATTATATTAACCCCGTCCTTACATATCTTTGTGGGTCCCATTTTGTAGCGCCACGGCCGGAAGTCTGGTGAAACTTTGGGAAAACCTCGACTGCACAATATTTAGGTAATGTTTCTTAAAAGTGAATAAATCGGAGAATCAAACGTAACGATCTTGGTCCTCAATTAAATTAAGGGAAACCCGTTCACATCCTGAAGCGAGACCGGAATCCGCGTGACTTTGAAGTCTAGACCACGTACAGTTTGAAGTGGACTACAACCAACTCCGTGGTGACGGAACTGATTAGCACTGAGAACTTCCGTCTGAAAACTCGACTTCAAACAAAATCCTCTTTACCTTTACTAGTTATTTCAACGAGGAGATAAATAGCCAGACACTTTTAATTATCTTATGTATCTGTGAATATATTTTTGAAATTAGGAAATTATCCATACCCACAATTCAATTAGTGTAGTAATGGAAGTGTTCTACAAATGTAACAATTATTATAATCGTCTACGAGTTCTAAAACATATCTGAGCACCTGATAGACTAGATGAGTGTTAACAGTAACGTGTCAATGATGTTTGTGTTAGTACACGCCCACCACATTTGATAATGTCTCGTTTTTTTCATACTACGAATTTCTCTACTTCGATTTTAAACCACAATTCAGTTTCACAACGAAACAGTTTAAAAGTTTAACTTGGTACTTGTAATATTTATACAGAATATTACAACAGTTGCCGCCGTGACAACGTAGTCTATCTTAATCGCTATTTTCAGTTGCATAAAGGATACAGAATCTTCTGAAACGCTCTTGAGTAATGAGATTCAGTTGTTTACACTTTTATAGGAGTACATTAGGCAGAATTGAAATAACAATAATATAAATTATTATGGACACATGATAGAAGGCTCTTTTTCGTGAAAGTTATGATAAAAGTTTAACAGCGTATGAAATAGAAAAGCGGCAACATAAAAGGGTTGAGCGCTTTAAAAAAGTTTATTTGCAACGAACAAAAATCAACAGGAGATGGCGTAAAACATACGGATTGTAAATTGATTGGTCAAACACTGTACGAGGCGGGTATAACGCTAAATTATACGAGATCTTGGCTAACTCTTTACTTGTTTGTTTACCAATTTCCTTGTATTAAGCCATGCCACTTAATGCCTCTTAATGTTTTAAATAAGTAAATTAAATGTATCGCTTAAACTTGGTCTAAAAACATGAATAAGTCTAATACTGCAATTGGGACATTTGCTGATGTCAGTGGATAAGGAGGTCATCGGCAAGCATATCTTTTATGTTGCCCTCATTGCTAAACGGTACGTTAGGGTGATATCCAAATTGTTCCTATAAATATGCGTGAGAAACAACAAAAAACTACAGCAATATGTACGACGAGGTTATTGTTTGAAAAAGTGTTAGGAGCGTGGAAAACAAGAAAGAGGAAAGTCAAGACAAGCATGATCGTCGTCTTGAACGTTAGCTTGGTTAGTGAACGACATGGACCTGGATAAACAGAAAAGCCTGAAAGGTTGAAAATGGTATCGACGACATGGACTCAACCCAAAACTCGTCGTCTCTGGAAACATCGTAGTTAGCTTTCAGATCGGGAGCTTTCAAATTCTGGTGATACGCATAGAGAATATGGGAGTAAATTAATGGAGTAAATAATGCAGAATCAATCCAAAAATTGAAAATAAAAGCAATTATTTTATTTTCTATGGTTGCAATGTTCTGCTAAAGGTAGCGCTTTATAAATTGCATTAATTAAGAAGGTAGGAATAAGCTTAATCCTAAAGGTTCATGGATGTATCTGTTGGAGAGTTTCGCAATGTTGTAAAAATCTCTCAATCGTATTTTGTCTTAAAAATAATAATGAACATATTTGCTCATAACGTGAAAAGGCTGTCTTAATGATGGACTTTACCAGGGTACATCGTATTTGTTCAAAAATTGAATAGTATACATAAATGACAAACAAGCAATGCGGCTTTAAAGTAGTGATTTGTTTAAAGCAAAAGTTTAGTGTCGATTATAAAGTTATATAATAAGTATAATCCACTTGTCACTTTTAGGTAGATTTAATATAAATATGTCTATTGAAGTTTCCCTCATGAAGGAGATTCAGTTTGCGTTTTTGAACGATAATGGTTCTCAGAAACCCAAGACCATCTTAATTCGTAATGTATGTATGCAATTTGATGTGTGTAGAAAAAGAATAGGGTCAGGCAATATAAACACCTGTAAACACGATGATTGTAGTTTTTTTTAGATTCAGACCAATATAATATTACAAAGAGATATTTTCTTTTATATGGCTTGGAATGAATTTGAGCCTCTTCCTGGCATAATTGAGTGCATAATTTGATGGCATTAATTTCCAGACGCCCGACGGCTATTCGTAACAGTGCAAAAGTTTCCTGTCTGCATTATACAGAATTATGTGTTTTTTTAATTAAGGAAAAGTCTAGAATGATTATTTTAATTGCTTCTAAGATACCATTAGGCTAAGTAACCCTAAATGCTTTTATGAAGGACAGAAATTATTTATATGGTAAATAGTTATTAAATGTAGACGAGATGTTTCCAGGAACTAGCATAAAAGAACAAGGAGCATAACTGTAGTCACATTTCATAGAAATACTGTCTTAAGGACCAAACTATCTCCGTTAATAGAATTCTAATTAAAACCTACCATTGCAAAATACGTCTCCATAGACGGTAACAAACATTTTTTTAATCATAGTTTATGGTGGAATTTTATAAAGGGTGAATACATTTTAAATATAAAATTCCTGGTGTAACACTCAAAAAATATAAAGTGAATCATCCTTCGTGAAATTATAATACCTTTGGATATTTTTATCATGTGTTATGATGCTAGGAAAAGTGAAAAGGATTTTAAAGCAGGTAAAACGCGAAATCTGTTACGAAGCATGCTGTCCGCAATAAGTGTACGCACGTAAAGGATCCCCAACTTAAATACTATCTAAGTAAAATAATACTGGTTTGGAACAATTGATTTGAAATTACCAGATTCTCCGAAGTATCGAAACGGGCTTCCGATCTGCAATCTATTTTGAAGTTTGTAATGATTAAGACAACACTAAAATGCCAGTATGATGCAAAATTTAAGGTAACTCCTGACTTAATGACGAAGTTAGGGTTTCTTGAGGCTCTCGTTTGCTGAGTTTTACGAATGAAGAAGGGATGATGCTCAACATCAGATTTGATAAAGATTAGACCTGACTATTGTGTTTTGATAAACTCTTTTTTGTTTTGACTAATTCAGAACTAGTTGACTAGTTTCATGTCGTCATTAAAAAATGTATCTATTCTTGAAGATAACACATTTCATCGTAATGCTGACATTGAGAATAATAATATATACTTTGGTATAAACTGGCAAGATCTGACGAGAGTACCTATGGTGACTTTCACAGGCAATATTATAATATGGTAAAAAGAATTTGGAATATAATTCTCTCTGTGCCCATTTGTGATTATATCTGAAATCATCTGTTTTCAACATGTTCTTGAAATCATATTTAGATTCGGCCATTTTCAATGGACAAGAATTTTAATCTTATGCTTAAAAACCCTATCATGCTTCCTTGGTGCATAACAAGTATAGGTATACTGACGGCGTCATGCGTGGTTCTAGCCCCCCCCACTTTACTGAAGAGAATTGCTGTTATGTTATTGATAAGATTCCTTTAGTGCTGATTCAATTCGTTGATGAATACTAAACGTTATGCATATTAAATATGGTTGGTTGATTTTGTATTTCTTCTCTCAATTTTTTTTAAGCGAATCTACGACTTAAGATTAAAACACTATGTAATTTATAAATATTCTAATTTGCTAAAGGTTAGCTGTAATGCATAACACTGAATTAGTGTTGCTCTGAAAAACTCGACATGTCGCAAATACGATTTACATGTAAATAAATTTTATGCGAAAGAAAAGGGCTCATAAAACGAGCGTCTACTGCTGTCCTCGGGTCGTAAAGTGGGGAAGATGAAGACAAATTGCCATGTGGAAGAATCCTTTTAACGGATTACCATCGCACATCGTCGCATTTTCAAGCGACATTCACACCATTACTATGTATTTTCCTGCTTTCTCTTATCTGTTTTTGATCTGAAGTTGCTTCAAATTGAGATGTGTTTCAGGAAACTCTTCAGATCGTTTCGCCGTCGTTACAGTGGGTTATATTTCGTTGCTTCTATGTCTTTCACACTGTAACAGTAAAATATTTCTCGTTCTGCATGTAAGAAGGATATCTTGTCTTACACTTTCAATGATAAAAATATTATTTTATAAAACCCTTGGTTTGGTGACCAAGTGGAAACGTCTAAGAGTTTTGAACATTAAATAAAACTCATTAAATGTTCCTAAAATTTGTGTTAAAATTAAGAATACAACATTTTTTAATCAATTATATAATTTAGGACTGAGATTTTAGGTCTTAACGGTGTTTCAGCATATGGAAACAGAAACGGCCTAAAAGTAAACTGGTAGCAAGTGTACACAAGCGGAATTGGAATGCGCTAACTGTCCATCACTAACGTCATAAAATAACCGAGTCATATAAGTGTAATGTTATAGATATATTATAGCAGAATACCCGTGCTTCGCTACGGGAAAATTATTGATGAATCTTACTGCAGGATTTCAGGAGTTCTATAAATGCAAATTAATTAAATGAGTTTTCATATTATTAACTCGCCGTTTTTCTCATTACTTTTGCTTCAATGTTTTCAACTCCTCCTTTTTAAATTTTCTTGTACTGATTTTACCTAACTCAATACTTTAACAGTCACTGGATTATATCACAACAGTTATTAAATCATAAGCTGGATTGCTTTACGGAACTTACAATACTTCTTTGTAGACAACATTCTTTGTTTTTCCACGAGGCTGAAGGATAGTTAAACTATCAGCAGAGCTAACTCGTGAGCAAGCGACATATAACTGGCCATGAGAGAAGCAGTCTTCCCTTAGATCAACACCGGCCATTTTTAAGGACTGCCCTTGCGATTTATTTATCGTCATAGCAAAGCAGAGTTTGACAGGGAACTGTAGTCTTTTAAACTGAAAATGGTAATGCGATGGAATTAAGGGAATGCGTGGGATAAAAACCTCTTACCCCCTGGCCACATCCAGTGTATATTACGGCTTGTATAACGTGTCTGCGCAACGCTTTGATTTGTAGCCTAGTTCCGTTGCAGAGCTTAGGTGGAACCAGGTTCCTAAGCAACATTATTGGAGCTCCAACTTTGAGGTAAAGATGATGTGGTGGAATGCCTGGAGGATTAAGCGTGTGCAAGAACTCTACTGGGTAGTGTACCGCATCTTCTATTTCCACCACAGAGTCCAGAGACTGGTAATGGACAATCTCAGATGGCAGTTTTTCCAATAATAGGTTATTAATACTTTCAGCAGTGTCATTTTTAGGTTATTAACAGAGTCGAGCAGCACGGAGAGGCTCTTCCATGAATGAGTTGTCAACTGAGCCATCCTGTCGTACCTCCACCCCACCCCACCCCCTGTCAGACCACTGGTTGTGTTCAAAAGTCACCTTTGATTTGGTCCGCTCTGTTAAAATGACACTTCCTTGCCATTTAATTTGGTACCTTTATGAAAACCAGGTTTATTAAGCATTTATAGTATTTATAGATTATAGAAAGGAAAATTTCAATAGTAAACTGTGTAAAGGTCCCGAATGAGAGCATTGTTATTGGACGGTTTTTTAAGCAAATAGTCATAACTATGACTTATTTCTTAGTACTTTATATATTATCGAATGAATCTAATTTATTCCAATAGAGATGTCAATTTCATAATGCAATGAGCCCAGACAAATTTATTTTCAGAGGGTATAAAGTAGCGTATTTTAACAGAGCGTATCGGGCGAACATGTTTATTTTGCCACACTTATCGATATTTTACAACATAATTAAAATCCAAGAACCCTGATGAGCTTACTTTCAGAGGGCAAAAAGTACAACATTCAAATAGAGCGTATTCAACTAACGTTTTATTTTGCAGCATTCAGTGATCTACGTCAACATAAATAGCATTCTTATTAACATATTTTCTAAAATTTACCATGGATTCCTATTTATTCTAGTAGATTTTAAAGTTGCATGGTAAAAAATAGCCACACCAATATTATCCAACTAACGTTTATTTGGCTACTTTTAGCGATGTTTTACAACACTAATATTGCCTTTCCTAAGTATTTCTTTAACTTTTACTGTAGTATACTGTTTATTTTAGTAGGTTTTACAGTTCCAAACTCAAGAAATAACTTTAAAAGTACTTTGGGAGTGCTCAAAGTGGCTAAATTGAGTCCAAGAATTCGTTTGCAAACTATCCACGTTTAAACCACTTAAAAGACGAATTTTTGAAAACCCAGCCTTATTGCACATCTACATCATAAGTACGACCACCATGCCAAATTTCAGGATTCTGGGTCTTGTCGTTGTTGAGATAGAGCGATGAGTGAGTGAGTGAATGAGTGAGTGAGTGAGTAAGTGAATGAGTGAGTGAGTGGATCAGTCAGTGGTATTTGGATTTTATAGGTATCTATAGATATAGATTCTGTATTATCAACCTTTATACAGACTTTCACTCTGTCCCATTTGTAACTCGTGGCTGTTATTCATCACGTCATGTAATGCCTGAACATTTAAAACTAGTTGTCTAATCGTCCAAATTTTGAAGAGTTAATATCCTCAATTTTGGAAGTTCGTAGTTTATATCCAAGGATGGACTCCTTAGTGATTCTAAATACATCTACTTTTTTATATATTGTAAATATTCGGAAATTTATATAACTTTATATATAAGTAAGAACAGAACGTTTCATAAGAGTTGCTTATTTTCTCTTTGTCTTATAACAACTAGTTGGAAATTTTAAAATAGCATCTAACGATTCCTTAAATAGCCTTTTTTCATTGTATGACTACCCTTTTGAAACAAACACATACTTGTTTTTATTGTTATTTTTATCAAAATTTTTGGCTTTAATATAGTTTGATATCTTAATCAATTAGACCTATTTACTTCTTTATCATTTAAGTTTATCGGTTTCAGGTACAATCTATATATTTGTTTTAATAATAGTTTTACTCATATTCTAATGTACAACTTAAGGGATATTAACTATTTTCACATTTATTGTTTTTTCCTCTAATAAGTTTAAATATTTTTTTAAATATGTAATACACTGTAGGTATGTTTGTGAAACTTTTGTTTGGGTATTTATGCTTTGAATATAAGATCATTATACTTTATACATTTATATGAAATCATTATTTACCGTGTTGCAGTTGTACAGTACACAGGGACCGGTGGGTAACGCTTAACAATGTGCGGGAATCCATTACTTAAGTGTAAATGTTGCGTACCTGTTACTACGCAACGTATTGTCCAAGTAGCGGACATAATGAAATTACCGTAGCGTTTCAGAAGGTAGACCACTTACCGTAA
Organism: Homalodisca vitripennis; assembly: GCF_021130785.1. Classification (NCBI taxonomy): domain Eukaryota; kingdom Metazoa; phylum Arthropoda; class Insecta; order Hemiptera; family Cicadellidae; genus Homalodisca; species Homalodisca vitripennis. The sequence goes on from NC_060212.1 coordinate 134,106,176, forward strand.
TTGTAAACCTGTTAAATGCATTAGCTTTCGGCGATTCTACATGTTCCCTTGCGTCAAGTTTTTGAATCTGTGTTGTATATTTTACTATCTCATTTATCGTATGAGAAATGTTAACTAATTGAGGTTTATTTCAGGGCAGCGTACATGTTTGAATATCAGAGAGAAGAAACATAAGTCGTTCCTACATTGTGAATAACTTAGTTTTAAATATTCAAGTATGCCAATGTTGAATTACAAAATACTCGTATTTATCATAGAATTTTATCTAGACCTCTGATAAACCATTCTAGAAATATAGAATTTCGTGTTCTTTTACCTACAGAGGTAATTATACTCCACGAAATATTTTTATTATTTCAGAGCAATTTTGTTTGTCACAATCTTGTTGAAATACTTAACGTAAGTCTATTTCATGTATTGTTTGTTTCATATAATCGCTTGTAAAAAAAAATTGAATTTTGTTGGGAGCGATACATTTTTTAAGACTTTAAGTTACCGTAAATCTATTTTATTGGTGAAAAAAAACAAACACGATTCAGCCATATTTAAAATTACATGTGAACTAAGTGGTGGGCGTTAGCATTTTCGTTTAGTTTTGTGACGGTTTTATATTTAGTCATAAAAAGATTGCTTCTTCAATTGTAGATTATGCTCTTCCCTTATAATCCCGTGAAGGGATATTGTTTAGTTTTTACCCCCAAATATATTGCCTCCCAATAAGAACTTCAGTTAAATAAAGAAAAAGAAGGCAGTAGTGAGATGTCCAGTGCCCTAGGGATATAAGTAACCACATAATTAATATAGGTTGTACTAAATAATATGGTTTATGCTATATTCTGCTCCTTTAAGATGGTACATTCGGTTTTTGGTACACTATATTTGCTATTCCTAAGTCACATTCATTTAACAGAACTTCTCTTAAGATAGAAATAAATAGAAAATATACACGTGGTTTTGAAGACGACACGAGAAGTTAGAGAGATTTACATTAGGAAAGTTGGGTAGTTATATAACGAAGCAAAGATGGTGAACCCAAGATAATCCCACCTCGCAAACTATAACTATTCTAATATGTTCCTGCAATTTCAAGTCGTAATTTGTGCACGCTTCTTCGTAAATTAATGAATTTGTTTTAGTTACTTTTAAAAACGTTCACCCATACCGTAGTGATATATTGTGTTTCGTATGATTTAAAGTCTATGCTTCGTAAAATTAAATTCAATTAAGATTTATCTACAATTCACAAAATGTAACAAACTGTGTTTCTTATGTGCACTATTCTCTGTTAAAAGACAGTTCATTAATAGTAATAATGTGATTACTTCGGCAGCACTTTGGGAAACAGGAACAATTACCGTCATTGTATTACTGTTACCGTACTTCTACGAAAAGTACGGTGGTAAATTTTTGAAACTTTAACATTGTTTTGCTGCCCTTAATTCACATTTTAGTTAAGGTTAAAGCTGTTTTGTTTCTAACTTATTAGAACTAAAAACATTCTAATATAAAGTTTCTTTTCTTTATTGGTTAATCGAGTTCGAATTGGGGTTTTTCATATGTACAGGATGATTTATTAATATTACCCTCTTTGATGGAAATGAATTATTGCGACTCAAAAGTTGCACACAGCACACAATAAAACGTCCCATATTTGTCGTTACGAGTTAAAAAATGTGAATTTTATTGAATAAAATAATTTGAATAACATTTACGTTTAGAAATAAACGAAATATCCAACAATAGGAAATGTAACGTGTCGCTCAGGCGATCTCAATACCTTATTAACTTAATCTTTTTTAAGGTCGACATTACACTGAAGGATAAATAACGGTATTAATAAATAGCAAGAAAAAGCAAAAGATCCACATTTGAGCCTTGAGGCACTCCTGAACTACCTGCAAAATCAGTAAGGTTATCACGGTTGTTACTTGTCTCTAATTGTGTTCACATTGATCGGAAATGAACGAGAGCATTCTGCGAGTGAGCGTTACATTATCTAGGTAACAGGTTTCATCGCCTGTTTTGCGATTGAATATATTACAACACTAGTGTAGGTGTACGCTATATCATTAGAGATTAAGACAGATGAATGGATCCTGACTACATGTTCTACTGCGCTGAGGATATGTACTACCCAAACCCAAACATTTTCGCCCAACTGCAGGGCCATAGTACTAAAGATACAATATTTTGTAGCATTGAGACGACCTCTCAAAGAGCTGTGCTGATGTGGTAAAGTAATATGTCAAGTTATATTATAATTAAACTGTTTTAAAACGCTTCCAAATATATTGCGTACAACGCTTCCAACAGAAACGTCCAGAATATAGCTGTTGGGGAATCTTTTTTGATTTGACATGACTAACGAGATTTTTAAAATGGAATGAAACTGCCCGATCTATAACCTACATATCAGCGATGGGAACGATCAACCACAGGAGCACCTATATCCGTAAACTTTGATTAGTTTCGGAGCTAGTTAATATAGAGAGACATATCAATTGTAAGGAGGTGGTTAGTATAAGGACATTGCATTATCATAAACATTGTATTGGGCACTTAACTATTTTAGATTGCTTTTGATAAGGCGTTAAAATCAAATCATACAAGGAATGTATATAATTATTTTACAAATATTTTTTAAATACCATTTTGTAAAGGAGGTTGTTACTAGAATTAATCAATCTTTTTCTGAAATGTAACAAATCCTAGAAAGCAAGAATTACTTTAAATTCATTTTTGTACAGAGAATCTTGTATACGCTGCAATATACTTATGATTCATAAGATAAACTCATTGTGCTTTTATTTTTGGACCAAATATCTACAACACGCAAATAAAAGGATAGCCTATAAAATTTTCTTAATCTGAATAACATTTGTATTTATATGAACTAATTAAAGGTTAGTTTCAAATGAAAGATTGGTTCTCAATTTGAATGTTGGAGCGGACTTTACTAAGATAACAATTAGGGAATATCTCTATTGAATAATTCAATGAATGATATGGAGACAAAGACGTTCCCGCATCTGAGACAGATTGACAGTTTGTGTAGTGGCAACAATGGGCTGTTCCCCAACAATCAGATGCTGAGACACTGTAATCAGTTGACTGTCACAAGAGACACTCCTGCTCTGATGTGCTCTGGTGCTTATCTGATTAAACATGTGTCATTCACTCTTAAAAACGTGCCTTTAGTGCGTATGTAATAATTACATACTAATCCTAATCTATATATATAAAAATGAATGTTTGTATGTTTGTCCTTTATGGAATCGTGAACTATTGGACCGATCATGATGAAAATTTGTACGTATATGTATTTTTCCACGGAGAAGGTTTATAAGCTATGCCCATCCCTTTCCCGATTCAGGATTCCGCCCCACTGGTTACAGAAATACCCATAAGAAATGCATTGCAGCAAACATATGTTAACGTCTTTTCAAATTTTTAATCAGCTGTTCTTTGTAAACATATATTACACTTATAGTTTTAAAGCATAGAGTAAGCTTAAGAGAAACGACAAATTTTGTTTAAACTGTTTTTGCAATCACTGTTAAACATAGACTTTACTATCCAGATAATACAATTCAAATTTGACGTAAAAATTCACCTTTAACTGCAATATTTATTTAATATAAACCATGCTCATGCTTGATCAGAAGAGTAATGCAGATATCATAATTACTATCTTACGTTGGCTACAAATATAAAGAATGTTATAAAATCAACCTTAGTTGTTTTTTTTTTGACAGAAGTATGGTTCTCAAAACTCCGTGTGTACATATTCTCTCGATCGAGACAACAAAGCAAGCTCAATCGTGGCATCGGAGATATAACTAATTTAATCTAAAATTTATTATAGTAAAAAAAAATTTACTAAGTAATATAAGGACTTCGGTTCTTAAGATTTGCGTGCGAAGCCGTGGGTAACAGCTAGATAGAGGCAGGAATATGGTACATACCTTCATAATACGCCCAAGAGGCTCACGATGGAACGACTATCAATTATCTCAGCAATGTTTAGAATGTGATAGAAAAAGAATAAATGAATATAGTGTACTGTTTTCAACGGGAAATTGCGTGCGAAGCCGCGGGCAACTTTTGCAAAAAATTATTGAAATGCGCAGCAAAGCGCGCCGGGCCCGCTAGTAATATTATAAATGTGAAAGTGAGTGTTGTTTGTTACGCCAACTATTCAACCGGGTCTACTGAAATTTTACATGGACATTCTTAGGGTCCCTGTTAAAGATGTAGGCTTATTCTTATTTGGAAAGTCCTTTCAGGGTACACCCCACTGGTCTTTAATGTACGGAAAAATCCTATCTTGGCCTTTTAAGTTTCATAAAAGCAAACATACGTTATTAATTGGAAGAGTCTGCTAATATAGAAAATAAGATTGATTATCGTTAGACAATACTGTAGTATTACTTATTGGCCTAAGTGTTGAATTTATTTTTACAATGATAATAATAAATATCAGTTTAGCATATTTTTAATCACTATTTTAAAATTATTTTTTTAAATAGTGATAAATATGCTAATCTTATTATGTATCGTATTAGCATAGGTTATTCAAAATTATTTTGATTTATTTAGTTAAAACTTATTACACTTTATTTTTATCAAAAAGTCACAGTTCTGTTAACTCTCTCCATACAAACTAATAGAATATCGCTTACAATCATGGCACTATAGAAATGTTACAATTTCTCTGTACTCGTTAGTACATAAGGAAAGCGATTCATTCGATTTTTGCAATAACTCAAAAGTTTTAATGGTTTTTATTACGTTAGTTGGACGATTTTAAGTTACGTTTCCTCTGTTTTTGATTTCTCTGAATGTAAACTCACTTTAAAAAAATACCTCTTTGAATTATGTATTGTTACCTTAAATTCGGCAATCAGCCAAATATCATTATTATCGACCCTCATTGCCTTCGCACATTTTTTAAAATAGATTTAAAAAATATTACTTTACGTCTAACTTTAAATATTTCGTATTCAAGCACTTCTAGTCTCCTAATTTGTTAACGTACGTAAGCTCTTAAAGTGAGATGAACGTGTAATCTATAAAGCGTCTATTATACAGTCTCAGAGGATAGTCTCAACAGTGAGTTGATAAGTAGACAGGAGTCGAGAGTGTCTCATGAGACAAACAGCTGATTGTATTGTCCCAGCGGCTGATTGTTAGGGAAGAGCCCATTGTTGCAAACACTCGTTCATTTGTCTCCACCACTAATAATGTCAGCGATTCCTCATTATTTGATTCGATAAATGTGAACATTTTAAACACAATAAACTTCCGCTATGTGTGTAAATAATACAGTTACATACAGTATGTGTTTACTCAACATATGTCTTTCGAAACATTAAAAAAGTAATATTGTTTTAAATATATATATATATATATATATATATATATATATATATATATATATATATATAAAATAATTTGTATCACATGTTCATTTGCCTTCATTGTCCCAATTGTGTTCAATGGCGAGAGGGGCCGGGGCAGTTCATTTGTATAATTTTGTGTGATTTGTATTACATTGCTTTGTTACCTTTACTTCCCCAGGAGAGGCGAATTCTGGCTGGTTTATACCTTACAGTTGAACTGATATTGATTACAGCAAAAACCGATGTGCCACTAAAACTGGGCAACTCAATCGATGTACAGGAGCAGCACATTAATAATCGCAAATATCGAGATATTAGGTTTCAAGGGTAGATCGATAGGTCTAGTCTAATGCAGGGAATGAATGTTGGAGTTCGCGGGGCTCCCTAAGCACTACAGTTGCTAAGCCTAAACATAAGGGCATGACACCCTATTTTACTTTGACTTTTGAGGCTGTACAGAGGTGGCCCCTTCTTCCAAGGTGACATGACTGGGACCAATGCCCACAAAATCAATCCTCTTGGATCTCGAAAGAGTCGGACCCTACCTAAAACCTTACCCAATCAGAATATCTTGATACTTCAGAACCAGCGCAAAGGTCATTTTAGGACTATGACCAATTTCTAAGCTAAATGTGTCCTGTATCTTTGTGTCACAGCTAATGTATTAAATATGAACAGTTACTTGCTGTGCCTTGTAGTGTGGCTTAAACTAATCTAAATAAATTGTAGGCCAGAACGAATGTTATTTATATAAACTATTACTAAGTTTTTAAATATATGGTTTACATATATGTGTTATTATAAAGATATAAGATACTGTTAGTATGTTATGAAATTCAAGTACTATGACGTTGTACTATGTATTTTTTTAACTTGACAAATTTTATGAATGTCACTGAAAGGTTACTGTAGTTTTCAAGTGGAGCTGTACTAATTTAAGTTTGATTTTGTTATTGTCTCTATATAATACACCAAACTTGCTTTTAAAATAAAGTAAATATATTTTACTTATTCTTTTGTGAAAGCACTATCTGAGTTAATTATACGTAAAAATGAAGTTAAAGGTAATGGTAATTTCTAAATGGAAGTTGGTTATATAAACTTTTGTTAAATCACGCTTACAAATTTTGGAATTCGTACCATTTCTGGAGAATCACATTACGGATTTAGTTATAATTATTAGAATAATTATTTAGTGTGATAAGTGTTGTAGATATTGTGTACATTTTCTAGAGACCATAGTACTACATTTAAAGGTAGGTCTCGATCTTAAAAATTTGAATATACCAAGAAACAAATAAAACTCTGGAAGAACTGCATAAAAAGAGTGCAGAAGAAAAGAGGAGAAGTTACACAGGAGTTGAACACACCGTTTTCTTGATCTTATCACACCAACCCAACTTACATGATACTTTTAAGTCGAAGAAAGAAAGTGACTAGTGAAAATTCTTAAAAGTGCATTATTGACCTATTTGGTAATCAATATTACTTTTATATTTACAAATTTAAAATTGAGTATGTGTATTTCGTTCAAAAGGTAACATTCACTGTTATTCGATTAATCTTTTCAATATATAACTTGTAGGAAACGTACCTAGAGCTTCAAGGAATGGAAAATGAAATAATCATTGGCTTTGAGAGTGATAAATTGATTAATTTACAAATCTAAAATTTAGTGAACTCAGTAAAAAAGAAGGTGTGGAAACCCTCTATGATTGTGCGATTAATAAAAGGTTGCAGTACGTGACTTCATCACTTGAGGGTCTTTAGGCTATAATCTGACTTGCCGATCTGGGAACTAATGTTCAGCTGTAGGGGAAAAAAACAAAAAAATACTAAATTGTCCAAGACGTTTATATCAGCCTTTATTACTACTACATTTCGTATCAATTTTCTTGGTCAATCTCTCAAACGTTGCGGCCGATGTAATTTTTGGACGAAGAAAACCTGATATGCTCTGTCTCTGTTGATTATGATTTTAAGAGAAGTGAAACTAAAATAAACAATTTCTTCCAGCAATTCGGGTGTGTGTGTGTGTGTGTGTGTGTGTGTGTGTGTGTGTGTGTGTGTGTGTGTGTGTGTGTGTGTAAAAAGCATCCTTTCTGCGTCTTTTTTAACCGTACCTTTGGGTGATACTCATGTAGTAGTACTGTAATTCAGCTTAATTAGATTCCGAGTAATTTTTATGAGGAAAAATCCTGATTGTTTTAATTTGTCGCAATTTTTTTGGCCACGATATTTGTTTTTTTTTCTTCTCCGTTGAGCAACTCATCAATAAAATATTGAGCTCTATTCCAATCTGGCAAGAGGACGTAATTAAGTTGTCACCTCACACGAAAATTCATAATATTGATAATTACTACCAGTTAATTAGTACTGATGCAGTTTACTTATGCTAATTATAATTGGGTTTCTCAGGGTCGATGTTTGGATGATTCAAATCAAAATAATTAGGTCAATATTATTGGCTTATTAAATTAAACTTAGACTTAAAGAAGGAGCCCGGAAAGTTTTTAATGTTTATTTATATCATTATTATAAAATAGCAATAAATGCATGTATTGTATATTTATGTGTCGTGTTTGATATTGATATGTGTTAGGTGTGTGTTATTAGTACGTATATGTGTGAGACACACGAACACAAATACACGTATATATATATATATATATTTATATATATATATATATATATTCAAAATAAGAAATTGGAAAATACTAATTTACTAATAAATAAGTTATTATATTTCGGCGAAAAAACAATTATATTTATGTGGGGTTGACGATTCGACTTTTTTAGCACTTGTTTTCTTTTATGTTTTTCGGTATTTTTTTAGGTGCTAAAAAGTTGACTTATCTGTATTTAATTTCGGTATATAAACGTGTTCCATAAATTTGACCTTGTATGGCCTACCAGATGTTTTATTTTTACACCCAGAACAATCTTTATGTACACACCATATTATGTTTGTATTTTGTATTTAAAAATAATGAATTGAGTATTATTATAAAAATGGCTACATTTAGTACTGTATAAATGTACAACAAAACTATAAGGACTAGGATCTAGTAATAATTCATTTTATGGAAGGCAAATAAAGTGAACGAGAGCTGTAAAGTAACAAAATCTGAACGGAATCGTTTCAAGTTGGCGTAATAGAAAATAGAAATTGCGACAAATCGGGCAACACGACGGGCAAAGCGGGAACACAATTACCTCGGCGCTTTGTCGACTTGAGTCGAACTGAACGGAAGAAAAGTCCAGCCAAGAAAGTGATTGTAAAGCGTGTTATTGACAATTTTATCAGAGTTTATTATTCATAGTAACACTGTACTGTCCACTCTCCGTTGATAATAGTATGTGCGTGCTGCAATGTTATAGGAAAACGAGTTCGTCGTAAGTGTTATTTTAAGAACATTTCCTGGAAATGAAAGATGTGTAATAAAGATGCTCAGTGTATTATTTTTACTATTTATAAAGTCTGAGGAAAGGAGGAACTATTAGCCCAGTAATCAGGGACTTTAATTGATACACTTTAACGAGAGTTTCGGACTAGGAATTACACTGATTGATTAGTGACGTTGAATGTCGTTCTCAGCTTCGTTACCGCCTTTTTGTCTCTAATTTTGTTTACATTGTACGGAAACGAACGAGATCATACGAAAGCGAGTTTTAAGATGTATTGGTAGCAAGTTTCAAAGCTGCGTGCATGTATTTACAGCACTGGGGGACGTGTAATAGCCACATAGTTAGAGACTGAGACAGATGTATGTATTTTTGAGTATATCTATTACAATAATTGTGGAGATGTACTACACATATCGTTAGAGACTGTCACAGAAACATGTATCCCGAGTAAGTATTTTACAATAATTGGGGAGATGTACTACACATATCGTTAGAGACTGACACAGAAACGAGTATCCCGAGTAAGTATTTTACAATAATTGGGGAGATGTACTACACATATCGTTAGAGACTGACACAGAAACGTGTATCCCGAGTAAGTATTTTACAATAATTGGTGAGATGTATTACACATATCGTTAGAGACTGACACAGAAACGTGTATCCCGAGTAAGTATTTTACAATAATTGGTGAGATGTATTACACATATCGTTAGAGACTGACACAGAAACGTGTATCCCGAGTAAGTATTTTACAATAATTGGGGAGATGTATTACACATATCGTTAGAGACTGACACAGAAACGTGTATCCCGAGTAAGTATTTTACAATAATTGGTGAGATGTATTACACATATCGTTAGAGACTGACACAGAAACGTGTATCCCGAGTAAGTATTTTACAATAATTGGGGAGATGTACTACACATATCGTTAGAGACTGACACAGAAACGTGTATCCCGAGTAAGTATTTTACAATAATTGGTGAGATGTATTACACATATGTTAGAGACTGACACAGAAACATGTATCCCGAGTAAGTATTTTACAATAATTGGTGAGATGTATTACACATATCGTTAGAGACTGACACAGAAACATGTATCCCGAGTAAGTATTTTACAATAATTGGTGAGATGTATTACACATATGTTAGAGACTGACACAGAAACATGTATCCCGAGTAAGTATTTTACAATAATTGGTGAGATGTATTACACATATGTTAGAGACTGACACAGAAACATGTATCCCGAGTAATTATTTTACAATAATTGGTGAGATGTATTACACATATCGGTAGAGACTGACACAGAAACGTGTATCCCGAGTAAGTATTTTACAATAATTGGTGAGATGTATTACACATATCGTTAGAGACTGACACAGAAACGTGTATCCCGAGTAAGTATTTTACAATAATTGGTGAGATGTATTACACATATCGTTAGAGACTGACACAGAAACGTGTATCCCGAGTAAGTATTTTACAATAATTGGTGAGATGTATTACACATATCGTTAGAGACTGACACAGAAACGTGTATCCCGAGTAAGTATTTTACAATAATTGGTGAGATGTATTACACATATCGTTAGAGACTGACACAGAAACGTGTATCCCGAGTAAGTATTTTACAATAATTGAGGAGATGTACTACACATATCGTTAGAGACTGACACAGAAACGTGTATCCCGAGTAAGTATTTTACAATAATTGGTGAGATGTATTACACATATCGTTAGAGACTGACACAGAAACATGTATCCCGAGTAAGTATTTTACAATAATTGGTGAGATGTATTACACATATCGTTAGAGACTGACACAGAAACGTGTATCCCGAGTAAGTATTTTACAATAATTAGGGAGATTTATTACACATATCGTTAGAGACTGTCACAGAAACGTGTATCCCGAGTAAGTATTTTACAATAATTGGTGAGATGTATTACACATATCGTTAGAGACTGACACAGAAACATGTATCCCGAGTAAGTATTTTACAATAATTGGTGAGATGTATTACACATATCGTTAGAGACTGACACAGAAACGTGTATCCCGAGTAAGTATTTTACAATAATTAGGGAGATGTACTACACATATCGTTAGAGACTGACACAGAAACATGTATCCCGAGTAAGTATTTTACAATAATTGGGGAGATGTATTACACATATCGTTAGAGACTGATACAGAAACATGTATCCCGAGTGAGTATATTTCAAAACTAGTATATTTACTAGCCACATTGTTAGAGACTGACACAGAAGAATATATACCGTGTATATGTTTACAACACTTGGGGTGGTGCACTAATTACATCGTTAGAGATCGAGTCGGGTGAATGTATTCATAGTACCTGTATTCCATCTCTATAGCAGATCATAAAAAAATAGTTCGATAGTGTCTGGTACCTTTGTATCCCTGCTCTACAACTTGCGCTCAACATTTTTGCCAGTTTTAAGTGTATTGAAAATTAGGGATATGTCTTAAAATATGTGGCAATACATTCATTAACTATCGATTTAAGTATACGTACATTTCATTTACATTCATATGTTTTGCAAGCAACATTAAGCAGACAGTATGTGACAACACATTATGTTGGTGATCAGCAGCAACATGGCTAGAGAAGCAGATAAGAAAACGCGTTCATACGTGTGTTCTACGTTCCACTACGGTGTACTGCGGCAGATCTCTTGGTATCTGTTGTATTTAGCGTTTAATATGACTTATACTCATTATGTTAAATATTAATTCAACATTGTAGGATACTTTGACACCATATTTTATGTGAGCATTTATTTCGCTCAATAACATGTATTAACTTGTTTCAAATGTATTCCGATTCAAATTACAATATAGAAGAGGTAAAAATATTTGTATCTGTAGTATATAATATTCATGACAATCAAAACAAAGTGGAGAGTTAGTAACCGTACGTAATGACACTCCAATGTATCGTTGACTTCATTTAATAAACTTCGGTTACTATAGATAAATAACATGGCACTGTATTGTTGACTAATTTAACTAGATATCGTTAGTGATTTTTTTTTTCATTTTGGCAGTTGCATTTATAAAACGAAAATATTTTGCAAAGAAGGTGAGGCAAATAGTATAATGCCTTTGAATCAGTATAGTTGCTTAAAATATGGTTGAAGCTACTTTGTGAATTTTAATACAATATAGTTGTGCTTTTGACAGCTGAACGTGACTATGCACATATGGTACGTGACTACCCGTCGCGCCGTTTCCGTGTGATGTGGTCACGTATTCTCGGCTACTTGGAGTAAACTAGGCTAAGTGCAGCAGTGTTTGAGCTGGTCTAATTACTTGAACCTACTAGTCTAAATTACTTACAGAATTAATCTGAAATCGATACATATATAAAAGAAGATGTTTGGTTTATAGGTTTATCTTGTGCTCGTTTATAGGTTTATCTTGTGCTCTAGACACGCACTAAGGAAACATAATTCTCTCCCACACCAGGGATCAACACCACTGTCATCAGTTGCGAATATTCCCATACGATATGTATTGCAGCAAACATAATTATATTATTAATTGAAAGAGCCTGTTAAATGTAATCAACTGTTTTTGTGTAATGTGACAGCGCAACTATTAATGTTTATTTCATTTAACCACCATTAACAATTTTGTTTACATTTGTAATCATAGAGTAAGCTTCAAAACTTCATAATTCAACATTTTCTTTTCTTCAATCGCTGTTGAGCATAGAGTTTATCCTTCATAAGGAAATTATAATTTTTAGTAAAGGTTTCCTTTGAACTGTACATTTTAGCAAATATTAAGTACACATTGCTTAATCAGTACAGGTAGTGCAGATATCAAGGACAAAGTTACCAACTAACTTCTTGATCGGAACAACAAAGCAAATCTAAACTTTGGGATCAGATATATCTTGGAATGGTAGTAAATTACAATGGCTGAATTTATACAATTTCTGATATATTTTATTGGTTGAAGCAACAAGACAATTTAAGCAATAGCTCAACCTTGGTGTCCGAAATATAATTTATTCAATCCAGAAGCATTCATACAAGCGCAAGACCAAAATAAGAAAAATAATCAATTCAGCTTAACCTCCGTAGCTGTTACCTATGAACATTAACATAGTAGCTACTTAAATTACGCCTACTTCCTAAACAATGCTTAAAATAAAAAGACCCCCTTCATTTGTTACTGTCAAACTAAGGACCACATGATTCCTTAACTCTGGCAAAAAATATTTTAATTGTTACTACAATCATTGGCTATTCAGTCAAATATCATGGAGTTATTAATTGAATCACAATTGGATCAAGTTTGAATTATTGTACGGTACCTTTAAAAACTTTAATTCTCCGACTTTAGGCTCCCAAAAATTGTTCTTTAACGTAAATCCAGTAAATCCAAAATGAATTAGGAGATTAGAGTCTGTCAGTGACTATAGCGTAAATCAGGCGTGTTTTAGTAAAAATATATCCACGGTGTAATTGTTTTTCAATAGAAAATTGCGTGCAATGCCGTAGGTAACTGCTTTGGTAATATATAGTTAGAGTACAAATGATTTTGTGTTCAAAACTTTCTTGATAGTGGAATAATTGAGAATTACTGATTTGTACATTTTACTTTCATTCAGTAAATTGTTTACGGTTCGCTTTTCTAGAAAATTACATTCACAGACTGAACGCTCCGTGAATAATAAACTGTTCCCCAAGTTTCTCTAAACATTCGCTGAATGTATATTTGTACCATAATTATAAATATATAAATTTTAAATAAAATTGAGATTGTCGCTCCAGTATTGATTTTTAGACTGAATATATTGTTAAACTCAAGTAGATCGTTTTTTAAGACATAGTTTCGCATATACCAATAACAAATATTTATTTGTTATTTTTTGTTAAATATAGAAAGGCATGAAGAGCATGGACTGGCATTTAAAAGTATATTTTAAAAGTGATTTTTGTGTGTAATTTGCTAGTAATAAGATATAAATGTATAATATATTAATATGTTACAATTTAATTGGATTTTGAAATCTGTATTGTAACATTTAAATAAATAAATGAAATAAATTAAAAAATACCAATAATGCAGAGATGGATTGATCGTTGTTGAGTATTCAAATGAAATTAAAACTACTTCAAAATTCAAATTTTACGATATATACTAGGTGTAACGCAAGTCATTTTTTTGCACTAAAATAAACGATTTGGGTTCTTCTACAGTAATAATTTGGATAGAAGATGCTACTCAGTCATTCCAATGGTTGGTTTTGCAGTTATCGTGGCGTTTAGATAACTTAAATGACCTAATTTGATCCCTGCGCTATCGAATTATAAAGGTACATTTTTAGTAACATACCATTTATCTGTACAGGTTTTTTTTTATAGTTATCAACCAAGTGATGATGGTAACATTAAGTATTGTCAATTAATACACAATTTCGTTGGTGAATACAGTACTTTAGATTAGATTTAAACTTTATCTTAAACCATTTCAGAATTTGTAAGAAAATGCAATCAAATTTTAAAGAAATTTAGATTTAGATTAATCAGAAGGAAATGTTGTATGTATATATATATATATATATATATATATACATAAAAAACATTTGATATATATATCTATAATGTTTTATATATATAATATCGTATATTTTCTTAATTCTTGTTTACGTTTAGAAGAAACGTAATAGAAAAAAACAAAAGAACCATTTTTCACTTCTATATTTCGTGGGATTTAATACCCCCGTCTTCTGGAAGTTTTATATTGATTTGTATTTAAAACTTCGATGGTATTAAATCCCCCGAAATATAGAAGTTAAAAATAGTTCTTTTGTTTTCTTCTATTCAACACAGTGATTAGTATATATATATATATATATATATATATATATATATATATATATATATATCTGCTGTTTATATCTACATTAATGTTCTTTGCCTCATATAATGTAATAATACGTTATTGTTATTTAGATTTAGTTTCTAGAAGGTTAATATTGAGCGGTTAACCACACGGGTGCTGTATTCCATAGGATTTTTTTCTAACTGACCTTATTAAGACTTGTAGAATGTAGAATTTAGGAGCATTGGAAAAAATTATCAAAACTTGTAACATATTTAGGGGATTTACTGACTTGATAACATTAATACGTAAACCTATCCTGTATTCACAACACTTTTATATATGGTACAACAGTGTTCTACACAAACGTCGCTATGGGTAAATTCAGATTTAGCTCCAGTTTGCCATCCCCTTAGTGCAGCGTCTGGAGTCTGATACTGATTCAAACTCGATTCATGGAATCTGGAGTCATGTTGGTCTAGAGAGATAAAAAAAAGTCGGCGGAGGTCAAATCAAACTCTTTGTACAATGTCTACATCAGAGACATGTAGACTACAAAATTAAGTGTAATATAGGTGGAGGTGTGTTCTCATTGTCTCATCAGGTGCTTAATTTAGACGTAGCACTAAGTGGAAGGTTAACTGGACCCAAACATGTAAGTACAACAGTCTTGTAAGTTTAAGATTGAAATATACAGAGTGTTCTAAATTTTATGTAGATTGGAGGGATCTTGTGAACTATAAGAGATACAGTAAATATTAAATGAACAAAGTGGTACGTACTAACAAGACCAACAAATTAATGTGGCCAAGTTTATTATTAGTTTCGTTGTTCATTCGTTGCAATCAAAATGTTTTTTCAACATTTCAAAACTGTTACAGCTCTTGCGGCGAAGTATCTGGGTGTGTGTTACTCGACTGCCGTCTTCGGTATTGGGAGCACATGCAGGCGTTATGTGATAAAGCCTCTAGGGTGGTTATGTCTCTCGGCAGGCTGATTGCTAACGTAGGACGTCCTAGGTCAAGTAAGAGACGCCTCCTCATGTCTACTGTAAACTCAACCCTTCTGTATGGCGCAAAGGTTTGGGCGGATGTCATGAGGATAAGGCGATACAGTCAAAAGCTGTTATCGGTACAGAGAAGAGCGGCACTTAGGGTCGTCTGCGCCTATCCCACCGTTTCCGGTTCGGCCGTGGCGGTCGTGGCTGGGGTGATTCCTATTGACCTGCTGGCCATCGAGAGACAGACCGTCTTCCGGGAGGCTGCGAGCGTGGTAGAGAGGATGCCTTGGCTGCTGCCAGGGTGGAGACTCTGCAGGTTTGGCAGCGGAGGTGGACAGTCGCTGGATCTTCCGTCTCATTCGAGAGCTTCAATCCTGGATAGATCGTGGCCACGGGGAGATAGATTTCTACCTGTGTCAGTTCCTGACGGGGCACGGTTACTTTAGGAAGTACCTCTACAGGATGGGAAAAGTCAGGTCGCCTCGGTGTGCTTACTGCCCGGAGGAAAATGATGATGTTCATCACACCTTCTTCGCTTGCGGGCGCTTCACCGAGGCCAGGCGAACGCTCGCCACCAAAGTTGGCGATGTTACGGCAGAGACCATTGTGGAGATGATGCTGCAGAGTGAGGACGCAGTCACCACTCATGTACATGCGATCCTTCATCAGAAGCGTGAAGACGGATGCCTGGCTGCCCCCTAGTTTCCGAAACAAGTAGTTTTGTCCTGGTTGGGACATAAGACACACGGACCAGGCAAGATGTCATCCGAAAGGGTTTCCGGCCTGGGCCCTCCGTGGCCCGTAGGGGGTTTAGTGGGTAGTCCGCAAGGGAGTCCCACACTCCGTGCGCAAATGCATTCCCCCCACGTAAAAAAGTGGTTTAACTGTTTGGAGTTTTATTTATTTATTAATTTTTAACTATTAATAATTAAATTTAAATTTATATTCCACTTAATATACACGGCGAAATTATATAACGCGGTAAGATTACGGGATACTATACGTAACAGGCTTCGTTGAAGTTGCATGCAAACTTTCAACCCATATCTGATTTCATTCAGATAGGCTAGTTTGTATTTAATGTTAAATAATTGAACCTGGCTGTTTGAAAATCTGTTTGTTCTGCGATTTCTTGTTACCACCATGGCTACCCATAACGCCGATTTTAAAATTTTCGCTAACGCTCAGCCAAACCTATAGGCCAATTCAGACTGAAGAGACAATGTTTCCAGCTGCCCTGAGTGATAGGTTTCGCTAACGCTCAACTTGCTGAAGTGTTGTGAAATACATATCGGTTTTTTACCGTAATTTGTAAATTCTCTTAATAGCTGAGATGAGAAGTTAAGTTTTTTTATCCTTGTAATGTTTGCAACGCTGCACATCCATGTCAGTGTTTACTTCTGCATTTCACTAATACGCCATATTGGAATGTGAGCGGTCAAAGGTGGGATTATCGCAATTACAGGGGTTTGAGTTCCGACCGCAACCCGTGTATAACTCAACAGTGGGATCGCTCGCCAAGGTGGGAACACACCACTCTCCATGGATCACTATTATTATATTTTGTCGGCTTTAAATTGATATTTTAAAGGTTAAAAATGCATACTATCGTTTTGTCACTTTTAAAATTGGGTGATGTGGGTAAATAGTAAAAAGAAAGTTTTAATTCATTGGGTATAAAGATATTGAAAGAGACGGTTGTTACGAAAAATATTATATACGCATCCAAATTAACTATCAAAAACCGTGCCAGAATCATTATCATATGGTTAACCTTTCAGCAGAATGTGCACGTTAAGAAGGCACCTATGCTATCTAAAACTGGCACATGATGTATTTAAGACCTCCATACATACGATCTAAATGACAACGGGAGTCTTGATGGTGATGTATATTGGATGGCGGCTACACGTTTACCAGATGCCGATTCCAGCCGGATTTTGGCACTAGAGGGGTTTTCTGACTATGCACGATCTAAGCTAAGACGAGTGTTACTACCATAAAATATTAATATGCTATTAATCATGTAATGACTCAGAGTTTACTGAGATTCGTATAAGATTGACTCATAAGTTTTGAAATCATTAATTGTCAATCTCCTAAGAGCCCTTTTTAACTCTCCACTATGTTCAGTTTCGTGACCTTAAACATGAGGCAATTTGGTTCCCTTGGGTCAGTCTTGTCTACGCATGCGCTATGGGATCTCTAAATTGGTCAGGTATATACCGACGTTAAACCTTCTTGAGGGTACTTTTTATTCATAAGTTGAGACAACTTAGACTATTGGGGAACAACATACGACATACTCGTAGGTGGCGGCTGGCCAGGCCGATCTTCTCTGCTGACTTTTATCATTCGGATTTGATTTGTAGTTGTTTAAGAAATTCTGATTCATGTATACCAGTTCATCTTCCTGAATAACATCATATAACAAATATGTCAATGATCACCTCAACCCAAAAGGATAACATTTCTAAGCTCCCCTAAGGAACGCAGAGAGAAAATATACGTGCGTGATTTTCCCACAAGGGAGTCAATAAATTGACTGAGAAGTAATATTTCTGTCCGCAAACAAATACCTCATTAAGAAGCGATACTTATATAAAGATGCAAATAGCATGTGGGAGTACTTTAAGGCAATGAACTACAGATCTATCTTAACGTGGAAATTCATCGGATCAGCTAATAACTATGCCGTCTGCGTAGCAGGTTATTGGAAATTTTGGACACAGTAAGTTAGCAAATTATTGGAAATTATATTAACCCCGTCCTTACATATCTTTGTGGGTCCCATTTTGTAGCGCCACGGCCGGAAGTCTAGTGAAACTTTTGGAAAATCTCAACTGCACAATATTTACGTAATGTTTCTTAAAAGTGAATAAATCGGAGAATCAAACGTAACGATCTTGGTCCTCAATTAAATTAAGGGAAACCCGTTCACATCCTGAAGCGAGACCGGAATCCGCGTAACTTTGAAGTCTAGACCACGTACAGTTTGAAGTGGACGCCAACCAAGTCCGTGGTGACGGAACTGATTAGCACTGAGAACTTCCGTCTGAAAACTCGACTTCAAACAAAATCCTCTTTACCTTTTCTAGTTATTTTAACGAGGAGATAAATAGCCAGACACTTTTAATTACCTTATGTATCTGTGAATATATTTTTGAAATTAGGAAATTATCCATGCCCACAATTCAATTAGTGTAGTAATGGAAGTGTTCTACAAATGTAACAATTATTATAATCGTCTACGAGTTCTAAAACATATCTGAGCACCTGATAGACTAGATGAGTGTTAACAGTAACGTGTCAATGATGTTTGTGTTAGTACACGCCCACCACATTTGATAATGTCTCGTTTTTTTCATGCTACAAATTTCTCTACTTCGATTTTAAACCACAATTCAGTTTCACAACGAAACAGTGTAAAAGTTTAACTTGGTACTTGTAATATTTATACAGAATATTACAACAAATTTTTTTACGTAAAAAATATGTATTTTGATTTTTTTTTTAGACAGCACAAGTGCAGCTGTTGTTTTCTGTGTTGTTTTTAAGTGTTTTTTCAAGTGACGGATATCCCACACGGGCCTTGCCTTTGGGATATACCTAATTTATTTCACTACAAAATTATGTTATTTTATTATTAATTATTTTAGTTTTTTTAGGATATTGTACTTAATTGTTTAGAATAATTATGCTGTGCTTAATTTTCTTTTAGTATTAGTACTTTACTGTTATTTGTTTGTATTATGTAAAAAAAGTGAAATAAATTTCTTTTTGAATTTGAATTTGAAGTTGCCGCCGTGACAACGTAGTCTATCTTAATCGCTATTTTCAGTTGCATAAAGGATACAGAATCTTCTGAAACGCTCTTGAGTAATGAGATTCAGTTGTTTACACTTTTATAGGAGTACATTAGGCAGAATTGAAATAACAACAATATAAATTATTATGGACACATGATAGAAGGCTCTTTTTCGTGAAAGTTATGATAAAAGTTTAACAGCGTATGAAATAGAAAAGCGGCAACATAAAAGGGTTGAGCGGATTAAAAAAGTTTATTTGCAACGAACAAAAATCAACAGGAGACGGCGTAAAACATACGGATTGTAAATTGATTGGTCAAACACTGTACGAGGCGGGTATAACGCTAAATTATACGAGATCTTGGCTAACTCTTTACTTGTTTGTTTACCAATTTCCTTGTATTAAGCCATGCCACTAATGCCTCTTAATGTTTTAAATAAGTAAATTAAATGTATCGCTTAAACTTGGTCTAAAAACACGAATACTGCAATTGGGACATTTGCTGATGTCAGTGGATAAGGAGGTCATCGGCAAGCATATCTTTTATGTTGCCCTCATTGCTAAACGGTACGTTAGGGTGATTGTTCCTTTAAATATGCGTGAGAAACAACACAAAACTACAGCAATATGTACGACGAGGTTATTTTTTGAAAAAGTGTTAGGAGCGTGGAAAACAAGAAAGAGGAAAGTCAAGACAAGCATGATCGTCGTCTTGAACGTTAGCTTGGTTAGTGAACGACATGGACCCGGATAAACAGAAAAGCCTGAAAGGTTGAAAATGGTATCGACAACATGGACTCAACCCAACACTCGTCGTCTCTGGAAACATCGTAGTTAGCTTTTCAGATCGGGAGCTTTAAATTCTGGTGATACGCATAGAGAATATGGGAGTAAATTAATGGAGTAAATAATGCAGAATCAGTTCAAAAATTGAAAATAAAGCAATTATTTTATTTTCTATGGTTGCAATGTTCTGCTAAAGGTAGCGCTTTATAATTTGCATTAATCAATCAGGTAGGAATAAGCTTATTCCTAAAGTAATCAAAGATGTATATGCTGGAAAGTTTCACGCTGTTAACACTCAGTAATATTTTCTATTAAAAATAAAAAATAACGTGAAAAGGCCTTCTTAAAAATGGGTTTTATGAAGGTAAATCGTATTTGTTCATAAATTGAATGGCAAACAAGCAATGCCACTTTAAAGTAATGGTTTGTTTAAAACAAAAATTTAGTGTCGATTATAAAGTTATATTCACTTGTCACTTTTGGGTAGATTTAATATAAATATGTCTATTGAAGTTTCCCTCATAAAGGAGATTCAGTTTGCGTTTTCAACGATAATGGTTCTCATAAACCCAACACCATCTTAATCCGTAATGTATGTATACAATTTGATGTGTGTAGAAAATGAATAGGGTCAGGCAATATAATCACTTGTAAAACGATTATTGTTTTTTTTTTAGATTCAGACCAATATAATATTACAAAGAGATATTTTCTTTTATATGGCTTGGATGAATTTTAGCCTCTTCCTGCCATAATTGAGTCTGGCTTGCATAATGTGATGGCATTAATTTCCAGACGCCCGACGGCTATTCGTAAAAGTGCAAAAGTTTTCTGTCTGCATTACAGAATTATGTGTCTTTTGATTTTAAGGAAAAGTCTAGAATTATTATTTTAATTGCTTCTATGATACCATTAGGCTAAGTAACCCTAAATGCTTTTATGAAGGACAGAAATTATGTATATGGTAAATAGGTATTAAATGTAGACGAGCTGTCTCCAATAACTAGCATAAAAGAACAAGGAGCATAACTGTAGTCACATTTCATAGAAATATTATCTCAAGGACCAAACCATCTCCGTTAATAGAATTATAATTAATACCTACCGTTGCAAAATACGCCTCCATAGACGGTAAATAACGTGTCTGTTCAAACTATTTTTTTGATCATGGTTTATGGTGGAATTTTATAAAGGTTGGATACATTTTAAATATATAATTCCTGGTGTAACACTAAAAAAGTATAAAGTGAATCATCCTTCGTGAAGTTATAATACATTTGGATATTTTTATCATGTGTTATGGTGCTAGGGAAAGTGATGATGCAGGTAAAAAGCTAAATCAGTTGCGAAGCATGTTGTCCGCAATAAGTTTACGTACGTAAAGGATCCAATTTAAATACTATCTAAGGAAAATAATACTGGTTGGGATCAATTGATTTGAAATACCCAGATTCTCCGATGCATCGAAACGGGCTTCCGATCTGCAATCTATTCTGAAGTTTGTAATGATTAAGGCAACACTAAAATGCCAGTACGATGCAAAATTTAAGGTAAAACCTGACGTAATGGCGAAGTTAGGGTTTCTTGAGGCTCTCGTTTGCTGAGTTTTACGAATGAAGAAGGAATGATGCTCAACATCAGATTTGATCAAGATTAGACCTGACTATTGTGTTTTGATAGACTCTTTTTTGTTTTGACTAATTCAGAACTAGTTGACTAATTTCATGTCGTCATTAAAAAATATATCTATTCTTGAAGATAACACATTTCATCGTAATGCTGACATTGAGAATAATAATTTATAATTTGGTATAAACTGGCAAGATCTGACGAGAGTACCTATGGTGACTTTCACAGGCAATATTATAATATGGTAAAAAAGAATTTGGAATATAATTCTCTCTGTGCCCATTTGTGATTATAATATCTTAAATCATCTGTTTTCAACATGTTCTTGAAATCATACTTAGATTCGGCCATTTTCAATGGACAAGAATTTTAATCTTATGCTTAAAAACCCTATCACGCTTCCTAGGTGCATAACAAGTATAGATATACTGACGGCGTCATGGGTAGTTCTAGCCCCCCCTCCCCACTTTACTGAAGAGAAGTGCTGTTATCTTATTGATAATGTTCCTTTAGTGCTGATTCAATTCGTTGATGAGCACTAAACGTTACGCATATTAAATATGGTTGGTTGATTTTCGTATTTCTTCTCTCAATTCTTCAAGAGAATCTAGATCGTAGATTAAACAATATGTCATTTATAAATATTGTAATTTGCTAAAGGTTAGCTGTAATGCATAACACTGAATTATTGTTGCTCTGAAAAAACTCGGCACGTCGAAAATACGATTTACATGCAAATAAATTTTATGCGAAAGAAAAGGGCTCATAAAACGAGCGTCTACTGCTGTCCTCGGGTCGTAAAGTGGGGAAGATGAAGACAAATTGCCATGTGGAAGAATCCTTTTAACGGATTACCATCGCACATCGTCGCATTTTCAAGCGACATCCACACCATTACTATGTATTTTCCTGCTTTCTCTTATCTGTTTTTGATCTGAAGTTGCTTCAAATTGAGATGTGTTTCTGGAAACTCTTCAGATCGTTTCGCCGTCGTTACAGTGGGTTATATTTCGTTGCTTCTATGTCTTTCACACTGTACCAGTAAAATATTTCTCGTTCTGCATGTAAGAAGGATATCTTGTCTTACACTTTCAATGATAAAAATATTATTTTATAAAACCCTTGGTTTGGTGACCAAGTGGAAACGTCTAAGAGTTTTGAACATTAAATAAACTCATTAGCTGTTACTAAAATTTGTGTTAAAATTAAGATTACAAAATTTTTTAATCAATTATATAATTTAGGACTGAGGTTTTAGGTCTTAACGGTGTTTCAGCATATGGAAACAGAAGCGGCCTAAAAGTAAACTGGTAGCAAGTGTACATAAGCGGAATTGGAATGCGCTAACTGTCATCACTAACTTCATAAAATAACCGAGTCATATAAGTGTAATGTTTTATATATATGTACATAAGCGGAATTGGAATGCGCTAACTGTCCATCACTAACGTCATAAAATAACCGAGTCATATAAGTGTAATGTTTTATATATATATTTATATATATATATATATATATGCGTGTGTGTGTGTGTGTGTGTGTGTGTGTGTGTGTGTGTGTGTGTGCGCGCGTGCGTGCGTGCGTGCGTGTGTGTGTGTGTGCAAATTTATTAAATGAGTTTTCATATTATTAACTCGCCGTTTTTGTCATTACTTTTGCTTCAATGTATTCAACTCCTCCTTTTTAAATTTTCTTGTACTGATTTTACCTAACTCAATACTTTAACAGTCACTGGATTATATCACAACAGTTATTAAATCATAAGCTGGATTGCTTTACGGAACTTACAATACTTCTTTGTAGACAACATTCTTTGTTTTTCCACGAGGCTGAAGGATAGTTAAACTATCAGCAGAGCTAACTCGTGAGCAAGCGACATATAACTGGCCATGAGAGAAGCAGTCTTCCCTTAGATCAACACCGGCCATTTTTAAGGACTGCCCTTGCGATTTATTTATCGTCATAGCAAAGCAGAGTTTGACAGGGGACTGTAGTCTTTTAAACTGAAAATGGTAATGCGATGGAATTAAGGGAATGCGTGGGATAAAAACCTCTTAACCCCTGGCCACATCCAGTGTATATAACGGCTTGTATAACGTGTCTGTGCAACGCTTTGTTTTGTAGCCTAGTTCCGTTGCAGAGCTTAGGTGGAACCAGGTTCCTAAGCAACATTATTGGAGCTCCAACTTTGAGGTAAAGATGATGTGGTGGAATGCCTGGAGGATTAAGCGTGTGCAAGAACTCTACTGGGTAGTGTACCGCATCTTCTATTTCCACCACAGAGTCCACCGACTGGTAATGGAAAATCTCAGATGGCAGTTTTTCCAATAATAGGTTATTAATAGTTTAAGCAGTGTCATTTTTAGGTTATTAACAGAGTCGAGCAGCACGGAGTGGCTCTTCCATGAATGAGTTGTCAACTGAGCCATCCTGTCGTACCTCCACCCCACCCACCCCTGTCAGACCACTGGTTGTGTTCAAAAGTCACCTTTGATTTGGTCCGCTCTGTTAAAGTGAGACTTCCTTGCCATTTAATTTAGTACCTTTATGAAAACCAGGTTTATTAAGCATTTATAGTATTTATAGATTATAGAAAGATAAATTTCAATAGTAAACTGTGTAAAGGTCGTGAATGAGAGCATTGTTATTGGACGGTTTTTTAAGCAAATAGTCATAACTATGACTTATTTCTTAGTACTTTATATATTATCGAATGAATCTAATTTATTCCAACAGAGATGTCAATTTCATAATTCAATGAGACCAGACAAATTTATTTTCAGAGGGTATAAAGTAGCGTATTTTAACAGAGCGTATCGGGCGAACATGTTTATTTTGCCACACTTATCGATATTTTTACAACATAATTAAAATCCAAGAACCCTGATGAGCTTACTTTCAGAGGGCAAAAAGTACAACATTCAAATAGAGCGTATTCAACTAACGTTTTATTTTGCAGCATTCAGTGATCTACGTCAACATAAATAGCATTCTTATTAACATATTTTCTAAAATTTACCATGGATTCCTATTTATTCTAGTAGATTTTAAAGTTGCATGGTAAAAAATAGCCACACACCAATATTATCCAACTAACGTTTATTTGGCTACTTTTAGCGATGTTTTACAACACTAATATTGCCTTTCCTAAGTATTTCTTTAACTTTTACTGTAGTATACTGTTTATTTTAGTAGGTTTTACAGTTCCAAACTCAAGAAATAACTTTAAAAGTGCTTTGGGAGTGCTCAAAGTGGCTAAATTGAGTCCAAGAATTCGTTTGCAAACTATCCACGTTTAAACCACTTAAGAGACGAATTTTTGAAAACCCAGCCTTATTGCACATCTACATCATAAGTACGACCACTATGCCAAATTTCAGGATTCTGGGTCTTGTCGTTGTTGAGATAGAGCGATGAGTGAGTGAGTGAATGAGTGAGTGAGTGAGTGAGTGGATCAGTGAGTGAGTGGATCAGCCAGTGGTATTTGGATTTTATAGGTATCTATAGATATAGATTCTGTATTATCAACCTTTATGACTTTCACTCTGTCCCGTTTGTAAATCGTGGCTGTTATTCATCACGTCATGTAATGCCTGAACATTTAAAACTAGTTGTCTAATCGTCCAAATTTTGAAGAGTTAATATCCTCAATTTTGGAAGTTCATAGTTTATATCCAAGGATGGACTCCTTAGTGATTCTAAATACATCTACTTTTTTATATATTGTAAATATTCGGAAATTTATATAACTTTATATATAAGTAAGAACAGAACGTTTCATAAGAGTTGCTTATTTTCTCTTTGTCTTATAACAACTAGTTGGAAATTTTAAAATAGTATCTAACGATTCCTTAAATAGCCTTTTTTCATTGTATGACTATCCTTTTGAAACAAACACATACTTGTTTTTATTGTTATTTTTATCAAAATTTTTGGCTTTAATATAGTTTGATATCTTAATCAATTAGACCTATTTACTTCTTTATCATTTAAGTTTATCGGTTTCAGGTATAATTTATATATATTTGTTTTAATAATAGTTTTACTCATATTCTAATGTACAACTTAAGGGATATTAACTATTTTCACATTTATTGTTTTTCCTCTAATAAGTTTAAATATTTTTTTAATATGTAATACACTGTAGGTATGTTTGTAAAACTTTTGTTTGGGTATTTATGCTTTGAATATGAGATCATTATACTTTATACATTTATATGAAATCATTATTTACCGTGTTGCAGTTGTACAGTACACAGGGACCGGTGGGTAACGTTTAACAATGTGCGGGAATCCATTACTTAAGTGTAAATGTTGCGTACCTGTTACTACGCAACGTATTGTCCAAGTAGCGGACATAATGAAATTACCGTAGCGTTTCAGAAGGTAGACCACTTACCGTAATTGTAAACCTGTTAAATGCATTAGCTTTCGGCGATTCTACATGTTCCCTTGCGTCAAGTTTTTGAATCTGTGTTGTATATTTTACTATCTCATTTATCGTATGAGAAATGTTAACTAATTGAGGTTTATTTCAGGGTAGCGTACATGTTTGAATATCAGAGAGAAGAAACATAAGTCGTTCCTACATTGTGAATAACTTAGTTTTAAATATTCAAGTATGCCAATGTTGAATTACAAAATACTCGTATTTATCATAGAATTTTATCTAGACCTCTGATAAACGATTCTAGAAATATAGAATTTCGTGTTCTTTTACCCACAGAGGTAATTATACTCCAAGAAATATTTTTATTATTTCAGAGAAATTTTGTTTGTCACAACGTTGTTGAAATACTTAACGTAAGTCTATTTCATGTATTGTTTGTTTCATATAATCGCTTTTTTAAAAATTGAATTTTGTAGGGAGCGATACATTTTTTAAGACTTTGAGTTACCGAAAATCTATTTTATTGGTGAAAAACAAACACGATTCACCCATATTTAAAATTCCATGTGAACTAAGTGGTGGGCGTTAACATTTTCGTTTAGTTTTGTGACGGTTTTATATTTAGTCATAAAAAGATTGCTTCTTCAATTGTAGATTCTGCTCTTCCCTTTATAATCCCGTGAAGGGATATTGTTTAGTTTTACCCCAAATATATTCCCTCCCAATAAGAACTTCAGTTAAATAAAGAAAAATAAGGCAGTAGTGAGATGTCCAGTGCCCTAGGGATATAAGTAACCACATAATTAATATAGGTTGTACTAAATAATATGGTTTATGCTATATACTGCTCCTTTAAGATGGTACATTCAGTTTTTGGGACACTATATTTGCTATTCCTAAGTCAAATTCATTTAACAGAACTTCTCTTAAGATAGAAATAAATAGAAAATATACACGTGGTTTTGAAGACGACACGAGAAGTTAGAGAGATTTACATTGGGAAAGTTGGGTAGTTATGTAACGATGCAAAGATGGTGAACCCAAGATAATCCCATGTCGCAAACTATAACTATTCTAATATGTTCCTGCAATTTCAAGTCGTAATTTGTGCACGCTTCTTCGTAAATTAATGAATTTGTTTTAGTTACTTTTAAACGTTCACCCATACCGTAGTGATATATTGTGTTTCGTATGATTTAAAGTCTATGCTTCGTAAAATTAAATTCAATTAAGATTTATCTACAATTCACAAAATGTAACAAACTGTGTTTCTTAGGTGCACTATTCTCTGTTTAAAGACAGTTCATTAATAGTAATAATGTGATTACTTCGGCAGCACTTTGGGAAACAGGAACAATTACCGTCATTGTATTACAATTACCGTACTTCTACGAAAAGTACGGTGGTAAATTTTTGAAACTTTAACATTGTTTTGCTGCCCTTAATTCACATTTTAGTTAAGGTTAATGCTATATTGTTTCTAACTTATTAGAACTAAAAACATTCTAATATAAAGTTTCTTTTCTTTATTGGTTAATCGAGTTCGAATTGGGGTTTTTAATATGTACAAGATGATTTATTAATATTACCCTCTTTTGATGGAAATGAATTATTGCGACTCAAAAGTTGCACACAGCACACAATAAAACGTCACATATTTGTCGTTACGAGTTAAAAAATGTGAATTTTATTGAATAAAATAATTTGAATAACATTTACGTTTAGAAATAAACGAAATATCCAACAATAGGAAATGTAACGTGTCGCTCAGGCGATCTCAATACCTTATTAACTTAATCTTTTTTAAGGTCGACATTACACTGAAGGATAAATAACGGTATTAATAAATAGCAAGAAAAAGCAAAAGATCTACATTTGAGCCTTGAGGCACTCCTGAACTAGCAGCAAAATCAGTAAGGTTATCACGGTTGTTACTTGTCTCTAATTGTTTTCACATTGATCGGAAATGAACGAGAGCATTCTGCGAGTGAGCGTTACAATATCTAGGTAACAGGTTTCATCGCCTGTTTTGCGATTGAATATATTACAACACTAGTGTAGGTGTTCGCTATATCATTAGAGATTAAGACAGATGAATGGATCCTGACTACATGTTCTACTGCGCTGAGGATATGTAATACCCAAACCCAAACATTTTTGCCCAACTGCAGGGCCATAGTACTAAAGATACAATATTTTGTAGCATTGAGACGACCTCTCAAAGAGCTGTGCTGATGTGGTAAAGTAATATGTCAAGTTATATTATAATTAAACTGTTTTAAAAACGCTTCCAAATATATTGCGTACAACGCTTCCAACAGAAACGTCCAGAATATAGCTGTTGGGGAATCTTTTTTGATTTGACATGACTAACGAGATTTTTAAAATGGAATGAAACTGCCCGATCTATAACCTACATATCAGCGGTGGGAACGATCAACCACAGGAGCACCTATATCCGTAAACTTTGATTAGTTTCGGAGCTAGTTAATATAGAGAGACATATCAATTGTAAGGAGGTGGTTAGTATAAGGACATTGCATTATCATAAACATTGTATTGGGCACTTAACTATTTTAGATTGCTTTTGATAAGGCGTTAAAATCAAATCATACAAGGAATGTATATAATTATTTTACAAATAATTTTTAAATACCATTTTGTAAAGGAGGTTGTTACTAGAATTAATCAATCTTTTTCTGAAATGTAACAACTCCTAGAAAGCAAGAATTACTTTAAATTCATTTTTGTACAGAGAATCTTGTATACTCTGCAATATACTTATGATTCATAAGATAAACTCATTGTGCTTTTATTTTTGGACCAAATATCTACAACACGCAAATAAAAGGATAGCCTATAAAATTTTCTTAATCTGAATAACATTTGTATTTATATAAACTAATTAAAGGTTAGTTTCAAATGAAAGATTGGTTCTCAATTTGAATGTTGGAGCGGACTTTACTAAGATAACAATTAGGGAATATGTCTATTGAATAATTCAATGAATGATATGGAGACAAAGACGTTCCCGCATCTGAGACAGATTGACAGTTTGTGTAGTGGCAACAATGGGCTGTTCCCCAACAATCAGATGCTGAGACACTGTAATCAGTTGACTGTCACAAGAGACACTCCTGCTCTGATGTGCTCTGGTGCTTATCTGATTAAACATGTGTCATTCACTCTTAAAAACGTGCCTTTAGTGTGTATGTAATAATTACATACTAATCCTAATAATATTATAAATGTGAAAGTGAGTGTTGTTTGTTACGCCAACTATTCAACCGGGTCTACTGAAATTTTACATGGACATTCTTAGGGTCCCTGTTAAAGATGTAGGCTTATTCTTATTTGGAAAGTCCTTTCAGGGTACACCCCACTGGTCTTTAATGTACGGAAAAATCCTATCTTGGCCTTTTAAGTTTCATAAAAGCAAACATACGTTATTAATTGGAAGAGTCTGCTAATATAGAAAATAAGATTGATTATCGTTAGACAATACTGTAGTATTACTTATTGGCCTAAGTGTTGAATTTATTTTTACAATGATAATAATAAATATCAGTTTAGCATATTTTTAATCACTATTTTAAATGATTTTTCAACATAATCTTATTATGTATCGTATTAGCATAGGTTATTCAAAATTATTTTGATTTATTTAGTTAAAACTTATTACACTTTATTTTTATCAAAAAGTCACAGTTCTGTTAACTCTCTCCATACAAACTAATAGAATATCGCTTACAATCATGGCACTATAGAAATGTTACAATTTCTCTGTACTCGTTAGTACATAAGGAAAGCGATTCATTCGATTTTTGCAATAACTCAAAAGTTTTAATGGTTTTTATTACGTTAGTTGGACGATTTTAAGTTACGTTTCCTCTGTTTTTGATTTCCTCTGAATGTAAACTCACTTTAAAAAAAAAAAATACCTCTTTGAATTATGTATTGTTACCTTAAATTCGGCAATCAGCCAAATATCGCTGGCTAGATATTATCGACCCTCATTGCCTTCGCACATTTTTTAAAATAGATTTAAAAAATATTACTTTACGTCTAACTTTAAATATTTCGTATTCAAGCACTTCTAGTCTCCTAATTTGTTAACGTACGTAAGCTCTTAAAGTGAGATGAACGTGTAATCTATAAAGCGTCTATTATACAGTCTCAGAGGATAGTCTCAATAGTGAGTTGATAAGTAGACAGGAGTCGAGAGTGTCTCATGAGACAAACAGCTGATTGTATTGTCCCAGCGGCTGATTGTTAGGGAAGAGCCCATTGTTGCAAACACTCGTTCATTTGTCTCCACCACTAATAATGTCAGCGATTCCTCATTATTTGATTCGATAAATGTGAACATTTTAAACACAGTAAACTTCCGCTATGTGTGTAAATAATACGAGTTACATACAGTATGTGTTTACTCAACATATGTCTTTCGAAACATTAAAAAAGTAACATTGTTTTAAATATATATATATATATATATATATATATATATATATATATATATATAAAATAATTTGTATCACATGTTCATTTGCCTTCATCGTCCCAATTGTGTTCAATGGCGAGAGGGGCCGGGGCAGTTCATTTGTATAATTTTGTGTGATTTGTATTACATTGCTTTGTTACCTTTACTTCCCCAGGAGAGGCGAATTCTGGCTGGTTTATACCTTACAGTTGAACTGATATTGATTACAGCAAAAACCGATGTGCCACTAAAAACTGGGCAACTCAATCGATGTACAGGAGCAGCACATTAATAATCGCAAATATCGAGATATTAGGTTTCAAGGGTAGATCGATAGGTCTAGTCTAATGCAGGGAATGAATGTTGGAGTTCGCGGGGCTCCCTAAGCACTACAGTTGCTAAGCCTAAACATAAGGGCATGACACCCTATTTTACTTTGACTTTTGAGGCTGTACAGAGGTGGCCCCTTCTTCCAAGGTGACATGACTGGGACCAATGCCCACAAAATCAATCCTCTTGGATCTCGAAAGAGTCGGACCCTACCTAAAACCTTACCCAATCAGAATATCTTGATACTTCAGAACCAGCGCAAAGGTCATTTTAGGACTATGACCAATTTCTAAGCTAAATGTATCCTGTATCTTTGTGTCACAGCTAATGTATTAAATATGAACAGTTACTTGCTGTGCCTTGTAGTGTGGCTTAAACTAATCTAAATAAATTGTAGGCCAGAACGAATGTTATTTATATAAACTATTACTAAGTTTTTAAATATATGGTTTACATATATGTGTTATTATAAAGATATAAGATACTGTTAGTATGTTATGAAATTCAAGTACTATGACGTTGTACTATGTATTTTTTTAACTTGACAAATTTTATGAATGTCACTGAAAGGTTACTGTAGTTTTCAAGTGGAGTTGTACTAATTTAAGTTTGATTTTGTTATTGTCTCTATATAATACACCAAACTTGCTTTTAAAATAAAGTAAATATATTTTACTTATTCTTTTGTGAAAGCACTATCTGAGTTAATTATACGTAAAAGTGAAGTTAAAGATAATGGTAATTTCTAAATGGAAGTTGGTTATATAAACTTTTGTTAAATCACGCTTACAAATTTTGGAATTCGTGCCATTTCTGGAGAATCACATTACGGATTTAGTTATAATTATTAGAATAATTATTTAGTGTGATAAGTGTTGTAGATATTGTGTACATTTTCTAGAGACCATAGTACTACATTTAAAGGTAGGTCTCATCTTAAAAATTTGAATATACCAAGAAACAAATAAAACTCTGGAAGAACTGCATAAAAAGAGTGCAGAAGAAAAGAGGAGAAGTTACACAGGAGTTGAACACACCGTTTTCTTGATCTTATCACACCAACCCAACTTACATGATACTTTTAAGTCGAAGAAAGAAAGTGACTAGTGAAAATTCTTAAAAGTGCATTATTGACCTATTTGGTAATCAATATTACTTTTATATTTACAAATTTAAAATTGAGTATGTGTATTTCGTTTCAAAAGGTAACATTCACTGTTATTCGATTAATCTTTTCAATATATAACTTGTAGGAAACGTACCTAGAGCTTCAAGGAATGGAAAATGAAATAATCATTGGCTTGAGAGTGATAAATTGATTAATTTACAAATCTAAAATTTAGTGAACTCAGTAAAAAAGAAGGTGTGGAAACCCTCTATGATTGTGCGATTAATAAAAGGTTGCAGTACGTGACTTCATCACTTGAGGGTCTTTAGGCTATAATCTGACTTGCCGATCTGGGAACTAATGTTCAACTGTGGGGAAAAAAACAAAAAAATACTAAATTGTCCAAGACGTTTATATCAGCCTTTATTACTACTACATTTCGTATCAATTTTCTTGGTCAATCTCTCAAACGTTGCGGCCGATGTAATTTTTGGACGAAGAAAACCTGATATGCTCTGTCTCTGTTGATTATGATTTTAAGAGAAGTGAAACTAAAATAATCAATTTCTTCCAGCAATTCGGGTGTGTGTGTGTGTGTGTGTGTGTGTGTGTGTGTGTGTGTGTGTGTGTGTGTGTGTGTGTGTAAAAAGCATCCTTTCTGCGTCTTTTTTAACCGTACCTTTGGGTGATACTCATGTAGTAGTACTGTAATTCAGCTTAATTCGATTCCGAGTAATTTTTATGAGGAAAATTCCTGATTGTTTTAATTTGTCGCAATTTTTTTGGCCACGATATTTGTTTTTTTTTTCTTCTCCGTCGAGCAACTCATCAATAAAATATTGAGCTCTATTCCAATCTGGCAAGAGGACGTAATAATTAAGTTGTCACCTCACACGAAAATTCATAATATTGATAATTACTACCAGTTAATTAGTACTGATGCAGTTTACTTATGCTAATTATAATTGGGTTTCTCAGGGTCGATGTTTGGATGATTCAAATCAAAATAATTAGGTCAATATTATTGGCTTATTAAATTAAACTTAGACTTAAAGTAGGAGCCCGGAAAGTTTTTAATGTTTATTTATATCATTATTATAAAATAGCAATAAATGCATGTATTGTATATTTATGTGTCGTGTTTGATATTGATATGTGTTAGGTGTGTGTTATTAGTACGTATATGTGTGAGACACACGAACACAAATACACGTTATATATATATATATATATATATATATATATATATATATATATATATTCAAAATAAGAAATTGGAAAATACTAATTTACTAATAAATAAGTTATTATATTTCGGCGAAAAAACAATTATATTTATATGTGGGTTGACGATTCGACTTTTTTAGCACTTGTTTTCTTTTATGTTTTCGGTATTTTTTTAGGTGCTAAAAAGTTGACTTATCTGTATTTAATTTCGGTATTTAAACGTGTTCCATAAATTTGACCTTGTATGGCCTACCAGATGTTTTATTTTTACACCCAGAACAATCTTTATGTACACACCATATTATGTTTGTATTTTGTATTTAAAAATAATGAATTGAGTATTATTATAAAAATGGCTACATTTAGTACTGTATAAATGTACAACAAAACTATAAGGACTAGGATCTAGTAATAATTCATTTTATGGAAGGCAAATAAAGTGAACGAGAGTTGTAAAGTAACAAAATCTGAACGGAATCGTTTCAAGTTGGCGTAATAGAAAATAGAAATTGCGACAAATCGGGCAACACGACGGGCAAAGCGGGAACACAATTACCTCGGCGCTTTGTCGACTTGAGTCGAACTGAACGGAAGAAAAGTCCAGCCAAGAAAGTGATTGTAAAGCGTGTTATTGACAATTTTATCAGAGTTTATTATTCATAGTAACACTGTACTGTCCACTCTCCGTTGATAATAGTATGTGCGTGCTGCAATGTTATAGGAAAACGAGTTCGTCGTAAGTGTTATTTTAAGAACATTTCCTGGAAATGAAAGATGTGTAATAAAGATGCTCAGTGTATTATTTTTACTATTTATAAAGTCTGAGGAAAGGAGGAACTATTAGCCCAGTAATCAGGGACTTTAATTGATACACTTTAACGAGAGTTTCGGACTAGGAATTACACTGATTGATTAGTGACGTTGAATGTCGTTCTCAGCTTCGTTACCGCCTTTTTGTCTCTAATTTTGTTTACATTGTACGGAAACGAACGAGATCATACGAAAGCGAGTTTTAAGATGTATTGGTAGCAAGTTTCAAAGCTGCGTGCATGTATTACAGCACTGGGGGACGTGTAATAGCCACATAGTTAGAGACTGAGACAGATGCATGTATTTTGAGTATATCTATTACAATAATTGTGGAGATGTACTACACATATCGTTAGAGACTGACACAGAAACATGTATCCCGAGTAAGTATATTACAATAATTGGGGAGATGTACTACACATATCGTTAGAGACTGTCACAGAAACATGTATCCCGAGTAAGTATATTACAATAATTGGGGAGATGTACTACACATATCGTTAGAGACTGACACAGAAACATGTATCCCGAGTAAGTATATTACAATAATTGTGGAGATGTACTACACATATCGTTAGAGACTGTCACAGAAACATGTATCCCGAGTAAGTATATTACAATAATTGGGGAGATGTACTACAAATATCGTTAGAGACTGTCACATGTATCCCAAGTATATTACAATAATTGGGGAGATGTACTACACATATCGTTAGAGACTGTCACAGAAACATGTATCCCAAGTAAGTATATTACAATAATTGGGGAGATGTATTACACATATCGTTAGAGACTGACACAGAAACATGTATCCCGA
Source organism: Homalodisca vitripennis (assembly GCF_021130785.1). Classification (NCBI taxonomy): domain Eukaryota; kingdom Metazoa; phylum Arthropoda; class Insecta; order Hemiptera; family Cicadellidae; genus Homalodisca; species Homalodisca vitripennis. The sequence goes on from NC_060212.1 coordinate 134,141,248, forward strand.
GTAAGTATATTACAATAATTGGGGAGATGTACTACACATATCGTTAGAGACTGTCACAGAAACATGTATCCCGAGTAAGTATATTACAATAATTGGGGAGATGTATTACACATATCGTTAGAGACTGACACAGAAACATGTATCCCGAGTAAGTATATTACAATAATTGGGGAGATGTACTACACATATCGTTAGAGACTGTCACAGAAACATGTATCCCGAGTAAGTATATTACAATAATTGGGGAGATGTACTACACATATCGTTAGAGACTGTCACAGAAACATGTATCCCGAGTAAGTATATTACAATAATTGGGGAGATGTACTACACATATCGTTAGAGACTGTCACAGAAACATGTATCCCGAGTAAGTATATTACAATAATTGTGGAGATGTACTACACATATCGTTAGAGAGAGACAGAACATATCGTTAGAGACTGTCACAGAAACATGTATCCCGAGTAAGTATATTACAATAATTGGGGAGATGTATTACACATATCGTTAGAGACTGACACAGAAACGTGTATCCCGAGTAAGTATATTACAATAATTTGGGAGATGTATTACACATATCGTTAGAGACTGACACAGAAACATGTATCCCGAGTAAGTATATTACAATAATTGGGGAGATGTATTACACATATCGTTAGAGACTGACACAGAAACATGTATCCCGAGTAAGTATATATTACAATAATTAGGGAGATGTATTACACATATCGTTAGAGACTGACACAGAAACATGTATCCCGAGTAAGTATATTACAATAATTGGGGAGATGTATTACACATATCGTTAGAGACTGACACAGAAACATGTATCCCGAGTAAGTATATTACAATAATTGGGGAGATGTACTACACATATCGTTAGAGACTGACACAGAAACATGTATCCCGAGTAAGTATATTACAATAATTGTGGAGATGTATTACACATATCGTTAGAGACTGCCACAGAAACATGTATCCCGAGTAATTATATTTCAATAATTGGGGAGATGTACTACACATATCGTTAGAGACTGTCACAGAAACATGTATCCCGAGTAAGTATATTACAATAATTGGGGAGATTTATTACACATATCGTTAGAGACTGACACAGAAACATGTATCCCGAGTAAGTATATTACAATAATTGGTGAGATGTATTACACATATCGTTAGAGACTGCCACAGAAACATGTATCCCGAGTAAGTATATTACAATAATTGGGGAGATGTATTACACATATCGTTAGAGACTGATACAGAAACATGTATCCCGAGTGAGTATATTTCAAAACTAGAATATTTACTAGCCACATCGTTAGAGACTGACACAGAAGAATACATACCGTGTATATGTTTACAACACTTGGGGTGGTGCACTAATTACATCGTTAGAGATCGAGTCGGGTGAATGTATTCATAGTACCTGTATTCCATCTCTATAGCAGATCATAAAAAAATAGTTCGATAGTGTCTGGTACCTTTGTATCCCTGCTCTACAACTTGCGCTCAACATTTTTGCCAGTTTTAAGTGTATTGAAAATTAGGGATATGTCTTAAAATATGTGGCAATACATTCATTAACTATCGATTTAAGTATACGTACATTTCATTTACATTCATATGTTTTGCAAGCAACATTAAGCAGACAGTATGTGACAACACATTATGTTGGTGATCAGCAGCAACATGGCTAGAGAAGCAGATAAGAAAACGCGTTCATACGTGTGTTCTACGTTCCACTACGGTGTACTGCGGCAGATCTCTTGGTATCTGTTGTATTTAGCGTTTAATATGACTTATACTCATTATGTTAAATATTAATTCAACATTGTAGGATACTTTGACACCATATTTTATGTGAGCATTTATTTCGCTCAATAACATGTATTAACTTGTTTCAAATGTATTCCGATTCAAATTACAATATAGAAGAGGTAAAAATATTTGTATCTGTAGTATATAATATTCATGACAATCAAAACAAAGTGGAGAGTTAGTAACCGTACGTAATGACACTCCAATGTATCGTTGACTTCATTTAGTAAACTTCGGTTACTATAGATAAATAACATGGCACTGTATTGTTTACTATTTTAACTAGATATCGTTAGTGAATTTTTTTTTTCATTTGCAGTTGCATTTATAAAACGAAAATATTTTGCAAAGAAGGTGAGGCAAATAGTATAATGCCTTTGAATCAGTATAGTTGCTTAAAATATGGTTGAAGCTACTTTGTGAATTTTAATACAATATAGTTGTGCTTTTGACAGCTGAACGTGACTATGCACATATGGTACGTGACTACCCGTCGCGCCGTTTCCGTGTGATGTGGTCACGTATTCTCGGCTACTTGGAGTAAACTAGGCTAAGTGCAGCAGTGTTTGAGCTGGTCTAATTACTTGAACCTACTAGTCTAAATTACTTACAGAATTAATCTGAAATCGATACATATATAAAAGAAGATGTTTGGTTTATAGGTTTATCTTGTGCTCGTTTATAGGTTTATCTTGTGCTCAAGACACGCACTAAGGAAACATAATTCTCTCCCACACCAGGGATCAACACCACTGTCATCAGTTGCGAATATTCCCATACGATATGTATTGCAGCAAACATAATTATATTATTAATTGAAAGAGCCTGTTAAATGTAATCAACTGTTTTGTGTAATGTGACAGCGCAACTATTAATGTTTATTTCATTTAACCACCATTAACAATTTTGTTTACATTTGTAATCATAGAGTAAGCTTCGAAACCTTCATAATTCAACATTTTCTTTTCTTCAATCGCTGTTGAGCATAGAGTTTATCCTTCATAAGGAAATTATAACTTTTAGTAAAGGTTTCCTTTGAACTGTACATTTTAGCAGATATTAAGTACACATTGCTTAATCAGCACAGGTAGTGCAGATATCAAGGACAAAGTTACCAACTAACTTCTTGATCGGAACAACAAAGCAAATCTAAACTTTGGGATCAGATATATATCTTGGAATGGTAGTAAATTACAATGGCTGAATTTATACAATTTCTGATATATTTTATTGGTTAAAGCAACAAGACAATTTAAGGAACAACTCAACCTTGGCGTCGGAAATAAAATTTATTCAATCCAGAAGCATTCATACAAGCGCAAGACCAAAATAAGAAAAATAATCAATTCAGCTTAACCTCCGTAGCTGTTACCTATGAACATTAACATAATAGCTACTTAAATTACGCCTACTTCCTAAACAATGCTTAAAATAAAAACACTACCTTCATTTGTTACTGTCAAACTAAGGACCACATGGTTCCTTAACTCTGGCAAAAAATATTTTAATTGTTACTGCAATCATTGGCTATTCAGTCAAATATCATGGAGTTATTAATTGAATCACAATTGGATCAAGTTTGAATTATTGTACGGTACCTTTAAAAACTTTAATTCTCCGACTTTAGAAAATTACTCTTTAAAAATTAAATTTAAAAATTGTTCTTTAACGTAAATCCAGTAAATCCAAAATGAATTAGGAGATTAGAGTCTGTCAGTGACTATAGCGTAAATCAGGCGTGTTTTAGTAAAAATATATCCACGGTGTAATTGTTTTTCAATAGAAAATTGCGTGCAATGCCGTAGGTAACTAACTGCTGGTAATATATAGTTATAGTACAAATGATTTTGTGTTCAAAACTTTCTTGATAGTGGAATAATTGAGAATTACTGATTTGTACATTTTACTTTCATTCAGTAAATTGTTTACGGTTCGCTTTTCTAGAAAATTACATTCACAGACTGAACGCTCCGTGAATAATAAACTGTTCCCCAAGTTTCTCTACACATTCACTGAATGTATATTTGTACCATAATTATAAATATATAAATTTTAAATAAAATTGAGATTGTCGCTCCAGTATTGATTTTTAGACTGAATATATTGTTAAACTCAAGTAGATCGTTTTTTAAGACATAGTTTCGCATATACCAATAACAAATATTTATTTGTTATTTTTTGCTAAATATAGAAAGGCATGAAGAGCATGGACTGGCATTTAAAAGTATATTTTAAAAGTGATTTTTGTGTGTAATTTGCTAGTAATAAGATATAAATGTATAATATATTAATATGTTACAATGTAATTGGATTTTGAAATCTGTATTGTAACATTTAAATAAATAAATGAAATAAATTAAAAAATACCAATAATGCAGAGATGGATTGATCGTTGTTGAGTATTCAAACGAAATTAAAACTACTTCAAAATTCAAATTTTACTATATATACTAGGTTTAACGCAAGTAATTTTTTTGCACTAAAATAAACGATTTGGGTTCTTCTACAGTAATAATTTGGATAGAAGATGCTACTCAGTCATTCCAATTGTTGGTTTTGCAGTTATCGTGGCGTTTAGATAACTTAAATGACCTAATTTGATCCCTGCGCTATCGAATTATAAAGGTACATTTTTAGTAACATACCATTTATCTGTACAGGTTTTTTTTTATAGTTATCAACCAAGTGATGATGGTAACATTAAGTATTGTCAATTAATACACAATTTCGTTGGTGAATACAGTACTTTAGATTAGATTTAAACTTTATCTTAAACCATTTCAGAATTTGTAAGAAAATGCAATCAAATTTTAAAGAAATTTAGATTTAGATTAATCAGAAGGAAAATATATATATGTTGTATATATATATATATATATATATATATATATATATACATACAACATTTCCTTCTGATTAATCTAAATCTAAATTTCTTTAAAATTTGATTGCATTTTCTTACAAAAAAAATATATATATATAAAACATTTGATATATATATATATATATATATATATATAATTTTTTTATATATATAATATCGTATATTTTCTTAATTCTTGTTTACGTTTAGAAGAAACGTAATAGAAAAAAACAAAAGAACCATTTTTCACTTCTATATTTCGTGGGATTTAATACCCCCGTCTTCTGGAAGTTTTATATTGATTTGTATTTAAAACTTCGATGGTATTAAATCCCCCGAAATATAGAAGTTAAAAATAGTTCTTTTGTTTTCTTCTATTCAACACAGTGATTAGTATATATATATATATCTGCTGTTTATATCTACATTAATGTTCTTTGCCTCATATAATGTAATAATACGTTATTGTTATTTAGATTTAGTTTCTAGAAGGTTAATATTGAGCGGTTAACCATACGGGTGCTGTATTCCATAGGATTTTTTTCTAACTGACCTTATTAAAACTTGTAGAATGTAGAATCTTGGAGCATTGGAAAAAAATTATTAAAACTTGTAACATATTTAGGGGATTTACTGACTTGATAACATTTATATGTAAACCTATCCTGTATTCACAACACTGTTATATATGGTACAACAGTGTTCTACACAAACGTCGCTATGGGTTAGAAGGGTAAATTCAGATTTAGCTCCAGTTTGCCATCCCCTTAGTGCAGCGTCTGGAGTCTGATACTGATTCAAACTTGATTCATGGAATCTGGAGTCATGTTTGTCTGAAGAAAGATAAAAAAAAGTCGGCGGAGGTCAAATCAAACTCTTTGTACAATGTCTACATCAGAGACATGTAGACTACAAAATTAAGTGTAATATAGGTGGAGGTGTGTTCTCATTGTCTCATCAGGTGCTTAATTTAGACGTAGCACTAAGTGGAAGGTTAACTGGACCCAAACATGTAAGTACAACAATCTTGTAAGTATAAGATTGAAATATACAGAGTGTTCTAAATTTTATGTAGATTGGAGGGATCTTGTGAACTATAAGAGATACAGCAAATATTAAATGAACAAAGTGGTACGTAATAACAAGACCAACAAATTAATGTGGCCAAGTTTGATTATTGGTTCCGTCGTTCACACTCGCTGCAATCACAAACCTTTTTTTCTTCAAAATGTCCAAACAATGTAGTACCTATTTGATAGGTTTTTACATTAAATCTGCATTGAAATTTTCTTCTAGTTGCATCGACTCATGTTTTACTTAATTGAAAGAAAGTAAATTTATTTCTGATTTAAAAAACACCATAGAAGAAATGTCATGCAGATTTAATGTTAAAACATTTCAATATAGGTACTAATACGAGAGCTGTGAAAGTTTGGAAAAGTTTAGCAAAAAACAGTTTTTTGAGCGTAGCGAGTGAACTGCGCAACCCAATAATCAACGTAACCACATAAATTTGTTGGCCTTGTTATTACGCACAGAACTTTTACCATTTAATCTTTGTTGTATCCTCTTATAGTTCAAAAGATCCCATCAGTGTCCCTTAGAACACTATAATTATATATTTCAATCTTACCATTTAATCTTTGTTGCATCTATTATCATACACAAAATTCGTTCAGTGTGCATTAAAAACTTGTATTCACTGAATTAAAATAAAATATAAAAAAACTTCACTGCGTCTCACCGAATTATTTTTATTTATTATTATAAAATGAGTTTTATATGTTCAATTTATAACCGCACTGTTGAGTAAATATGGCTAATTTCCCCTACCGCTTACTTTAAAACGTTATTTATCCATAGAGCGAAACGGGAGAATGTGCTTTTATCGCGATTAAATTTCAGTTAACAGATTTTAAGTGTTTTGGGGTTTTAAACATTTCCAACATAAACTTCAGTGAATCCCCAGAGAACTGTGCAAATCGTTCATCAGCTAACTACACTCCTGCCAATCTAACCTCTAGAGACTAGTTCTCTGGGATTTTATTTTACATCATTTTAATAAAATCTATACTGATTAGCAGTGCTCTTCGTTGAATATAAAATGCTACATCGCTCGTAGATTATAGTTTGTTCAACGTTCGCTTATAAATTCAACTCTTTAAGCATTTTCTTTGTGTAACATTTCCGTATTTTTCCTATTTAAATGATAAAATAACACAAATAATCTGCATTTATCAAATTTAAAATCTCGGTTTATAATTTTTTTTAATGAACGTATGATTTTGGTATCAGAAATGCTTCTCTTAAAATCTCAGAACGGAATAATATTCGTCAACGTTCGAACCAACGGCCTCAAAACTACGGACTACATAGGAACACGATATTTATAATAGATTGTAGTTAGTGTCACAACTGTATCGAGGTTGCTGTGTAACTTTTCCTTGATCCGAGTCCAGCCAGCTTCACTGTGGTTGTAAGACAGGTAGATAAGAAAGTATTCTTCCAACGTTGGGTGACTTGCACGCAAAGAAGGTGACCAAGCGTTCAACAGTCTATATCACGCAAGTACAGTACAGAAAGTACCACTGCCTTGGTGAAGTGCCTGACACGGAATCTGGTTAAATCATAGGATATTACAGTGGGTACTTTTTATTTATTTGCCCTCCTTTTATTATTATCAGTTTCTACGTTGTTTCCGTGTATTTTCCTGGAAATTATAAGCAAATCCTAGCAAACAACGCCCTGCTAGCTTTACCGCTACGCTAATTCTGTCCTATACGGTGTACGAATGTTATGTATAATATAGGCATGATAGGATGCAATATTTACACCTTGTATACTGCGTCTCATTGACCTTTCCATTGTCATATATCTGATATGATCCAACAGATTTGGAAGTACTTTGAAGCATTCAAAATCTGATGAATAGAAAATAAACAGAGTATCCTTTGATGGCCAATTTCTCTAGTATATTCCCTTTAGGCTTTAAATTCTAGAAAAATTATTAACTGCTGCAGTAATTCACTTCCCAGAACTGTAAGAAAATTAGCTGACTGAAATATTAAAATCCACATTACTAATGTCGAGGCAACGAAACAAGTCACAGCGCTCGCCACATCGTGCTCTCTAGAGAAATTATGTCTCTCTGTCTCTGACGTAGCCACCATCTCTGTCCTGTACTTTAAATTAAACAGTGTTCAGTTTTTTCTGTACACTTACTTGTTGTATTAAGAAATTCATTTACTGACAACACACATTATTCTAAACCTGTTATTATACACAATGCAAAATTAAAAACGCCTAATTCTGGAGGAAATCGCATCAAATGGAAAATTGCTTTATTATGTTTTGAAGTTGTTAGTAACAAGATAACTTACTATGGCGCATACAGTTGAATTTAGGAGTAATAATTATTTTTACCCATGATTTTAGGGTTTACTAATTTGAAACAACATATTAGCAATCGTTGAGAATTTATCATAAGTCTAGAATCCACTAGGAACATAGACAGAACTAATGTTGTAATGGAGAATAATAAAAAGAAGGCAAATACATGAATAGTACCCACAATAATACGCTGTGGTTTATCCAGATTCCATGCCGCGCACTTCACCAAGACGGCAGTACTTTCTGTACTGTACTTACGTACAGACTGTCCCAAAAACTCGGTCTCCTTCTTTGCGTACAAGATACTAACGTTGAAAGGATACTTTCCTACATTCCTGTCTTACATCAACATTTTGTCTTTTTGATAGGCATCTTTTACGTAGGTTATAACAATTTTTAAAAGATACCGAATATTTTGAAATGTTTGTGAATATTCCAACGGTACATTTTTTAATGAAATCCGTTTAATCGTAAGTTATCACTACTACTTTAAACGTAAGCTTGCAGAATCCAGGAGCAACAAACAAGCGGTACCTCTCAACTGTGACATTTTTGGCGATCCCGGCTTGTGCAAGCGTTTCTTTAAAGTGGTCGTTCTCGCTTATGCGTTGATCGATTCGTTGAAAAATGTACTGTTGGAATTGTTATAAAAATTTATAAACAGTAGATATCTTTTAAAATTTTCATAACCTAGGTAAAACAGCTGATTGCGATAAAAAAAAGAAAATGTTTGCTGTTCCCGGCTAGTGCAAGGGTACCTTTAAAGTGGTCGTACTCGCTTATTCATTGGCGGTTTTTGTTGAAATTTAAATTCTATTTAAAATTTTTCAAATAGTTTCAAATAATTTTTTATACCTATACTGGTTTTGACTATTTGAAATTTTTACCATTTTGTTAATATTAAGGAAAATAAAACAGTTTTTCTTTTTATCTATTTAAACCTATGTGTCAAATTTTTGTTTCTTCAGCTTTACTAGTTTTAGAGATAATAATTTGTTTATAAAAATACATAATGGCGGCTAGCGGCTAAACGAGGCATTTCTCGACTTATGTTTATATCACATTTCTTGCTTGAAACGATGAGTAATATCAGCCACAGAAATTTGTGATGCCCTTTGGTGAACACCCTGTTGAAATGAAGCTTCACGCATAATATCATTTCTGTATAGGTCAGTTCTTTCTCGAGGTATTGTGTGAACGGACAGACAGAAATAAAATTTGTCCATCTTCCTTCGCTGACGCTCGGCCAGTTAAAATTGCAGTGAATAGTGGCCAAGTATAGTACAATGAAAATAATCTACATGAAATTAAATTGTTCTACATGAATTCCTCTTGCGAGAATAGTCAATTACAGATGGCTAATTCCGGTCATTTGTCACTGTCACTTTCACCTATACCCAAGTGTTGTGCTCTCAGCCAAACTCGGTTTTGGCAATATCAGCAATCAATAGTGTAGCCCGATTACTATATACGTTATACGGTGGTAATTGTTTAAGAGTATTTGTCAGAACCTTTATAGTTAAACCAATTATAGTCAATTAACTTTAATAATTTATTTTATTTAACAGTAAATTGTTAATGATATTCATGAAGTCAAATTTGAAAATGATACCCAAATATTCAATCTCTGGTACTACCGTTGCAAACAATAACAATGTTTTACGAGTGAAATAGGCTAGATATGAAATGAAAGTGTTGGGCAATGTTTAAATAAAATGCTTATAAAATGTTCCAACGTAATTCAATATACAAAATCCTGTAATTAATAAAATGATATGAATGATTATGAATAATGATACCCATTCCTTAACGGAGTTTCACAGGGGCCTTATAGGTACACACATCGTAACAGCGTTAAACAATTCATAAATTACTTAAAACCTTAAGTAATAGCTGGTACATTACTAAAATTGAATATGTATAGAGTTATTATTACTAGCAGTAACAATTCTTTGTTTAAAATTAGTTTTTGATGGTGGAATGTTTGAAAAGATAATATGATTTCGGACAATTGACATCGTTATATGTTACAAAAAAAAAAAAACACACACACACAACGTTTCGAGTATTGAAACGATCTTCTTCGTTAGGTAGGGAGGATTCATAAACGTTGCAGCAATGGAATGCACATAAAAGAGAAAGAAAATATAAAACATATAAGAAAGATACGATATTAGTATTTTATTTCTTTTTTTGTCATTTTCTTTGTTTTATTAGCAGTCCGTTGCTGCATGTTCTAATGATCTCTCCACCTGATTGATTTTCAATCCTCGAAACATTTTGTTGTATATTTTGTAACGAATAATGACTTGGTTACAGAAACTGTAGTTTTAGATATTAAAAGATATCTTTGAAATGAGGTTTTATTTTATAAAATAATACAATAATTTCGACGTTCTTTGTCCAACAAATGTAAATTTTTAATGTATCCTTTTATAAGGATAATTTTACACCAACTAATTTATTTAAAAAAAGAGGCTACATCGATTGGTTCTTTAATAATAAGTAAACATGACAGAATATAAAATGTGGTTACTTCAATGTAGCGTTTAAATTTTTTTAAGTACCTATACAAGCTACTTTTTTATACCTAACAATCCTTAACATTTTTGAAGATGAGTTTAAAGTTGTATAATTTGTTTTGGACTAGTGTAATTAACCCGCTAAGTGAGTACAAACAAGGCGGCGCGCGCTCTTGCTGTGTTGGCACAAGCCAATCTAAAGTTAGTGAGGTTGGTTGTGAATGCCTCTAGGATGTATTCTAGGGTTGTTGTAATCACTGCAGACGACTTTAATTAAAAAATGTAATCCAGGTTGTTATCAGTGAATTGCTAGTGCTTGGTTTGTATTGAATGCATAGATTCTTACATGTTGCACTATGATACAGCCGGTGTGAGTTACATTAGTTAGACATATCTTTCACGAATCTACATCACATGTTGGCTTCAATAAATACGCATTACACCCTATTTTCACTTTGAAATCTTCAACTAATGTTGCTGATCAATAGAATTTACGTTGACATAATTTAATTCCTATGTAGTTTGTTGATTTTGGTGTGTTTTTGCTAGTAATTTTTAACCTAAATAGACTATTATAAACATAAAATTTACGAAATATAAAAAATGTTTTGAAACAATAGCATAACCAACATAAACATTTTATGTTCAATAGTCGAAATTAACACTTATTAGGAAAAACTCAGATGTATTATTGTAATTCTTATTCGATAATATGCGTACAAATACTAGTAAGAGAATTTGTGCTGAAACAACTCTACTTCAGTCACTGAAAGGGATCTGTATGCAGATAAATTTACGTGCAGGGAGTTTTTTTTTTGAACTCGTGCAAATTCATGATGTGTAAGCTTCACGTGATGTGAAGTTAGTAAGTTATCAGGTAAAAATGTATACGTCGATATAACCGACTTACCCAGGGGGTGTGGCAATTGACACGCTATAGCCAGCTCCTACCTCGGCCTATTAATACGTAGGTCATTCTTGAAAAAACAGAAAATTGCTAAATTTACCAGCAGGTGGCTTATATGAAGTTCAGTTCTTCAAAAGGAAAGTGGGAGAATCGCGGGCTGTCGTGATGACTTACACCATCGATTCCCGTCTGCAGAAGTTGTGTATTTGATTCGATTCGATTGTTAAGTTAATTGTATATGTAGTGAATATAATTAATTGCCTTTGATTGCATAACAGTTTAAGCCATTTTTTTATATAAGTATGAATATGATATTTTCAATTTTGTTGTTATTCATCAAAAAAGAGAGATTGGGTCGTCTCAACTTAATATGAAACTTAACCCTCACCGTAATATAATTAAGGCTGCGGCTCTCTGACCTGAAAGGTCACGAGTTCAATTCCTGTGATGGTGTAGAGGAATTTGTTTGGAATGTTATCCCCCAAAGACGTTTGGTACAACTGATCAAAATGTCACAGGTGTAGAAAGAATCTTCGTAGAAAAAAAATAACGGAATTCGTTCTGTCGAATGGTAACCTATTACGGAAGCTATCAATATTGGAGAAGTAATGAAGCTATAAAATCAAAATCAAATCAGTTAATCGGTTTGAAGTTATTAATGAAACCTAGAGTGAAAAAGGAACGTTCAATCGGTAAAGAAATACTCGTGTGAAACCATGACACTTTGATTTGATGCTTGTTTTTGTCATAAGAGCCCTACCCATGAGATTTGATTCCAAAATTAATTATTTCTCTTTAATTTCAAAGAATACTTTTGTTTAAAAAAAAATACCATTATGTTGTATCTACAGTTACAGGATCTATTATTATGTTTTCCGCCAAAAATGACAATCGTTATAAGTACACACGTGGGTAGCTTTGTCTTAACGTTTAACCATAAATGTGTAGTACTCCGACTTACTGACTAAAATCTGGGAAATATTTTAACTTAAGATTCCCTACAACAAACAGTGTTAAAGCGTACGAATATAGAATATCTGTAGTAATAATCATTAATTAGTCAAATTAATCGATATAATATGAAAATAATTACACAATAATAATTAAATATTATATTGGAAACTCACGACGGCGAAGAAATACCTGGAAATAGCCCTCAAGAGAGCTCCCAGGGTAACAGAAACAAATGTCATTGTTTCAAACCTCTACTACATGTTTTACAATTACGGTTACAGTTACACAATTACGGTAAGTGTTCTGGTGCCTAACGCGCCACCTAACGAATCGAATTATTACCACATCCACGTTGACTTCTTTAACAGTGATTTACTGAACTAATGACTCTGATTAATGAATAATGTATGGCCTAATTTTAGGTTTAATTTGTTTGTCCGTTTTCATTAAAAGGTTTTACTAACCACAAATTAAATTTACATAGAAATAAGTTAATAAAACATTTAATTCCATTTTCGTCCATGACCGAAGCAATACTAAGGTTTTTGAGATTCTTAGAAATGCTAAAAATGAGTTTTGAGAATTCTGTAGGTCCTGTTCTTTATAACGTGTGTGCTTCCTAAAATGATATGGGATTTTTGTATAGAGTATCCCTAAGATGTCTGTGTTATCGCTTTGTCGTGAAATACAAAATTTAGCGTACACGGAATTCCAGCTACTATGTAAGATAAGAATACCATGGTTTCAAATGATGTAAATCGGAAGTAATGTCTTAAGTTTGCTAATTATTTGTATGTAAGTATTTTATGATCTTAAGGATACTTTTTGTACATCTAACACTTTCTTCTGCATCATTACAACAACCGGTTAGCACTTTTTCAACAACCCCTAAATGTTTTACAGTACATATGCACCAGTCTCATCGATATCTTTTGCGTCGATTTCATAAGGATGCATTGCCTATTCCCTAAGTACTACAGTACGTAAGTTACCACGTCATTCGATCGTACATGATAACTGCGTTTTTTTTTTTTTTTTTTTTTTTTTTTTTTAGATAATTATTCAGAAAAATATAACGACCATAAACTAAACTAATATATTTATGTGCAAACTGCACTTTTTATATCTCGTTAGCCATGAAAGAACTATGCCGTTGTATTTTTTATTTCATGCAAATAATTCGTGGCTACAAACTAGATTACGGCATCACTGCCATCGTTTTCTAGGTTTTTTATTTATAGATGTGTTTTAAACAGTTTTCGAGTATTGAACTGGATTTTTTAAAAAAAAAACTTTTCGTTTACCATTCCTTTTGCTTGGGGTTATTCTAAACTTATTTATATATTTAATTAATAAATTAGTTACAAAATAGTTTTACTTTTAAACTGCTTTTATTGTAACATTTACCTTCATTAGCAGCCAATTCCTAACTATACCATTTTGTTGTGCGCACTTTAAATAAACATCTCCTGAATATCCCACTTACATATCTAATTGAAGTGGCAACTCTAAACGAGGCACAATTTCGACATTTTATGGATATATAGATTCAAAAAGGTACAAAGGTTATATTTTCCGTGTCAGATACACAAAATAAGTTATTTATTCAAATATGGAATTTATGAAAACTTTTTCTATTTTAGATTTGTATTGTATTGTAATAGTATTTTTGTTGTTTTTAAGCATATTATTTCAGCTAATTTAATATAGTTCAATAAGAATTATTGTTTACCCTCAATTTTAATTTCTGTTTTGATATAGCAACAATCAGAGAATATTGAGTACATTGATTGATATATTGAATGGAGACAAAACGTCCCGCATCTAAGACAGATTGACAGTTTGTGTAGTGGCAACAATGGGCCGTTCCCAACAATCAGATGCTGAGACACTGTAATCAGTTGACTGTCACAAGAGACACTCCTGCTCTGATGTGCTCTGGTGCTTATCTGATTAAACGTGTCATACACTCTTAAAACACGTGTCTTTAGTGCGTATGTAGTTTTATTACATACTAATCCTAATAATATTATAAATGTGAAAGTGAGTTTGTTTCTTACGCATTAACTATTCAACCCGTTTTACTGAAATTTTATATGGACATTCTTAGAGTCCCTCGTTAAAATTTAGGCTTATTCTTATTTTTAAAAATCCTTCCGGGCTACGCCCCACTGGTCTTTAATGTAGCGGAAAATCCCATCTTTGTCTGCTAAGTTTTATAACAGCAAACAGATGTTGCTCATTGGAAGAGCCTGTTAAATTTCATCAACTGTTTTGTGTATCATCAATATTGTTTTATGATAGCACAATAAAACAATATTTGATTAAGTTAGCCACTATTTTCAATTCGTTAACATTTATTGTGCTGACATCATAAAGTAATCTTGACAGTAACAACATTTCTCATTTTATCTTTTTCTGCAACCGCTACAGAACATAAAAATATATCAAAATAAGAAAATTAAAACTTGTAATAAAAATAGATTTTTAATTGTACATTTTAGAAAATATTAGGTATAAACTGACTTGGTCGGTACTTTAATGGAAATATGAATGTACGTATAATATTTACTATAAGTTTTAAGACTTATAATACCCATCTTAGTTGTCTATAGATGTAAGTAGGTTTCTAATATATGCATTTATTTATCGGGAAACAGGCAAAGTCGTATATGGAACAAGAAAATTACTAATGCGGGATTAAATTACAATGGCCATAAATATACACTTTTTGTGGGTTTCGTGATCGTGGCAACAAGGCAATCTCAATTTTGGCGTCTGAAATATAATTAAACCGAACAAGAAATGCTTATGGAAACCCTTTGAAATTGCGTGCGAAGCTGTCTACTTAACCACTCATTATTGTGTCCACTCTCTGAGACTGCGTAAACGACGTGACGTATGTGTAAGATTAGGACGTTGGCCCTCATAATGAAACTTGCACATCTTCAAAGAACTCGAAAAAATTACTTCGAGAACCTTTAACTTTCATAGATTATAATATGATTTTCTATAACTGGTTTTGCGTTTAGCGAAGTAAAAGTGACTTTCATTATATTGCCCTTATGGCTTAACGTGTTGACAATTAGAAAGAAACATACAATAAACAAATTAATATACAGTGTAATAAACACATGGAGTGAAATTAATTTGTTGGATTAAACGGCATCGTACAAAGCTATGAAATATTATAATGTAATGTGCTAAATAGTAAAGGGCTTTTTTCCTGTGTTATGACGACTGTGTTTAGGTCTGCTATAAAAGGGGCGAAAGAAGCTTTGACCTTTCATATGGTAGTTCAAAAGTTTGTACGATCTCATTTTCTAAACCGTTTGTTTAATGCAGATACTTCATTGTTTTAAACTAACTTTTTAAAGATTCTTGATTCTCGTCACGTTTACGCAGTCTCAGAGGGTAGACACAACGAGTAGGGATTTGAGAGTGTCTCAGAATACAAACATATCATTGTATTGTCGCATCACATTTACCCAATCTCAGAGGTTATACACAAACACAACAGTGAGTGGGGAGACGAGAGTGTCTCAGGCAAAGAGCTGATTGTATTGTCGCACGGCGTTGCGTCACGTTTACGTAATCTCAGAGGTTAGACACAACAGTGAGTGGAGAGTTGAGAGTGTCTCAGGAGACAAACAGCTGATTGTATTGTTATGCGGCGTCGCGTCACGTCGTTTACGCAGTATCAGACGGTAGCCACAACTAGTAGGGAGTCGAGAGTATCTCAGGGGACAAACAGCTGATTGTATTGTCGCGCGGCGTCGCGTCACGTCGTTTACGCAGTCTCAGAGGGTCGACACAACGAGTGGGGAGTCGAGAGTGTCTCAGGAGACAAACAGCTGATTGTATTGTCGCGCGGCGTCGCGTCACGTCGTTTACGCAGTCTCAGAGGGTCGACACAACAGTGAGTGGTAAGTAGAGTCGAGAGTGTCTCAGGAGACAAACAACTGACTGTATTGTTGCGCGGCGTCGCGTCACGTCGTGTACGCAGTCTCAGAGGGTAACCACAATAGTGAGTGGTTAAGTAGACAGGAGTCGAGAGTGTCTCAGGAGACAAACAGCTGATTGTATTGTCGCACGGCGTCGCGTCACGTCGTTTACGCAGTATCAGACGGTAACCACAACTAGTAGGGAGTCGAGAGTATCTCAGGAGACAAACAGCTGATTGTATTGTCGCACGGCGTCGCGTCACGTCGTTTACGCAGTATCAGACGGTAGCCACAACAGTGAGTGGTTAAGTAGACAGGAGTCGAGAGTATATCAGGAGACAAACAGCTAATTGTATTGTCGCACGGCGTCGCGTCACGTCGTTTACGCAGTATCAGACGGTAGCCACAACTAGTAGGGAGTCGAGAGTATCTCAGGAGACAAACAGCTGATTGTATTGTCGCACGGCGTCGCGTCACGTCGTTTACGCAGTATCAGACGGTAGCCACAACAGTGAGTGGTTAAGTAGACAGGAGTCGAGAGTGTCTCAGGAGACAAACAGCTGATTGTATTGACGCACGGCGTCGCGTCACGTCGTTTACGCAGTATCAGACGGTAGCCACAACAGTGAGTGGTTAAGTAGACAGGAGTCGAGAGTGTCTCAGGAGACAAACAGCTGATTGTATTGTCACACGGCGTCGCGTCACGTCGTTTACGCAGTATCAGACGGTAGCCACAACTAGTAGGGAGTTGAGAGTATCTCAGGAGACAAACAGCTGATTGTATTGTTGCGCGGCATCGCGTCACGTCGTTTACGCAGTCTCAGAGGGCAACCACAACAGTGAGTGGTTAAGTAGACAGGAGTCGAGAGTGTCTCAGGAGACAAACAGCTGATTGTATTGTCGCGCGGCGTCGCGTCACGTCGTTTACGCAGTCTCAGAGGGTAACCACAACAGTGAGTGGTTAAGTAGACAGGAGTCGAGAGTGTCTCAGGAGACAAACAGCTGATTGTATTGTCGCGCGGCGTCGCGTCACGTCGTTTACGCAGTCTCACAGGGTAACCACAACAGTGAGTGGTTAAGTAGACAGGAGTCGGGAGTGTCTCTGGAGACAAGCAGTTGATTGTATCGTCGCAGCGACTGATTGTTATGGGAAAACTCATTGCTGCAAATACATTCTCTCTGAAAATAATTTAAATAGTTTCTTGTTGCTCATCTCGATGGGGGATATATAATGTTTTCGTTTTAATGTGGTTTCGTTCTATTATGTCACAAGTTTAAGATTCGTAGATGTGTTTATTATTTAGTAATTATTTATTTTTAAGCTAGGCGTTTAGGTTTACGCGTATTATTTTCTATAACCGAATTGTTTGAAATAAACAAATAGTTAATATGTTACACCTAAAAGTGTTATTTCTTTAACCAGTGTTTTATATCTTAAGCGCTTGGATTAAGCAATTCGCTGTGTCAGTAGTTTAAATAATTCTTAGTTATAAGATCATATATAAGTTTGTTTTAAATATAGAAACCTTATTTAATTTAAAAAAATTCACATTTAGTTCAAAAAATCGCTGCAACAGCTGATGAGAAAAGTGGAAAAATAGTTGCATCTTCCTTTCTAATGTATTCAAAAATATTTAAGAATTTATAGCGCTATAATGTCACCGCTGCGAATATGGTCAATTAATATTCACATTTGAATAAAACAAAATGATTCTAAATTTCCCTATATCGACGGTTCTCGTCTTTCATTCGTGGTGGACTTTTTCAATTGGCAAAGCGTTTCTAACCATTTCGTTCTTGGAAGAATGTGATAAGTTATCATGTTTGCTAAGTGAAGTCGTGTGTAGTGTTATCCTAAAAGAGCTTCGATTTGTAGATACTGTATTGAGAAGAAATAGGTCCTGCCAATAAGCTCTGTATGTCCTCTCTGACAACTGTATCCCTACAGATATGCGTGTTAACCGTGGCTTTGAGAACTGTATGTATTTCTGATTGCCAGTTATAATCTGGCCAGATACTAAGTACATTTTTCAACATTAACGTTGTACCAAAAAGTATTTTCTTTCTGTTATTTATTAATATGATAGAAAAAACAGGCTTCGACGTGTTCATACAGATAAGATCGTGTTTAAGCCTTTGTTTTGTGGAAGTTGGCATTTACATTAGCGGTATCATTTTAAGACAGGTGTTCATGAGGTGGATGACATCGGTATATACAATAGACCATTTCCACTCGAAACATAGTGACAAGGGAACCCCCCTCCCCCTCTCCTCCTCACCATCTCCTCCTCCCACAAAATATTATATTTCTAACTATTATATTTCGGAGTGACGGGACAGATATGTGCCTTACCTTGAAGATAATCAAAGGCCGCGTGCAGTGGCCTTCGCTGAAATTGATTTTGGAGTCCCGTCAAACACCAGTTCCCAAAGAGTTTTAAATCGAAGGCACCACCCTGTCAACAGAGACTGCAACAGTCATGTAGCACAGTTTGTTGGTTCAAAAATGTATTGCACACGGTTGCTGATTCTGCAACATCATTTAGCAGATTGACAGGCTATGTTTCGATGTACATTGCTGATTTACCAGGCTGTATCTTGTACCCGATTCTGCATTTTACAAATGTCCAGCCTAGACGTAAAACTAAACATTGCAGTAAAATGTATGTGTGTACTAGTTATAAGTGTATTTACGTTTCTCGAGTAATTTCTCAGAATTTTAATCTGTTATTATAGATTTCTTCATTATTTAGTTATTTCATGACGTACTGAGTCTTCAATGTATTTTATTTTTGCTTGTAAATAAACCGTTACAACTGAGTATTGAATTATCCAATAGTACGTAACGAAAGAGGAATCGCGGACTGATACCCTTTAAACCTGTTCACCGAGTGAATAGTGTTCTTCCGTGGACCAACAGGAACCATGTTTCAAGTTTCAAGTTCTAGGCCCTTTTTATCGAGGTATTGTACAGAACGTCGAACTGTTCTTTAACCTATTGACCTCAAAATCACTAGAGTCCTTCCTCGGATCAAGGGTAACCTATGTAACAAAAAGTCTTTAGGTTCATGTTAGAGATGTAGCCTTGAAAATTGTTTTATAAATATGTATAATACAATTTAAATAAACCTTTTAACACTTTTGTAAACTTTTATATTTGTTACTATGTACATTTCGAAATCTGTGATTTCATCTTCAGGTACAAAAATAAAAGCTTACAAAAGTGTTAAAAGGTTTATTTATATTGTATTATACATCTTTAGGTTCCTTTCATAAAGCACAACGGATAGGCAGACAGACAGACAGACAGATGGACAGCCCTTTTACCTTTTGACTCCAAATCTAATTGCGCTCTTCCTTTTCTGAGGATCCTATGTGTCAAGTTTAAAAGCCTATGACTTTTTTTTATCAGAAGTTATCGCGTATACAGACAGACGGGAAGACCAAAACGCTATTTAGAAGAGTTGTCGGATTCTTAAATAGAAAATAAGCACATATGTTTTTTATAAACTAAATGTGACAATCTAAATTGTTTACAATCGTCTGTGATAAACTCCTACCGTGTTTATTAATGACATAAAATATTGAAGATGAAGTGCATGAGTTTTAAGAATACTATTTTTATAAAGAAAGCAGGAGTAGTAAAGTAACAAAATCTTTACTGAATCGTTTCAAGTTGGCGAAATGGAAAATTGAAATCGCTATAAATTGGGCAGATCGGGAACACAATTACCTCGCCGCTTTGTGGAGCTGGGCAGGAGTGAGCTGGGGGAAAATCAAGTCAAGAAAGTGATTGTAAAGCATGTTCCTGACACGGTTTTTACGAGTCATCATTGTTCGATTTATCCCTATTCTGTCCACTCTTTATAAGAAATTAAGTGTTCAATTTTTTTTTATATGAATAAAAAGTTGACGTCAGTGATTAGTAATTTATATTCTGAGGTAAATAGTGGATGAACTCGTGAACAATCACGAATACACAGTTTTGAAATTTAAAAACCACTTGATAATGCAATTTTACTTGATGACTTACATTATAAAAATTCAATTTTCACATTCTGTTAAATTATCCTACATGGGAAACAGTCAAAATATAGACGCTCCACAGAGTATAGTACTAGGACTAGATGTTGCGCTAATTCTATTAAATAGTAGTTACTAGGTCTGACCTAGGGTTAGGCTATGAACTATGTTGCAATGAATCGTACTACGCCATATATGGTATCGCAATATACATAAAGCAATCAGTCAGGAAATTAGCATAGGTACTGTAAACACTATGTCCTAGTGCTTAAGCCGCGACATAGTGTTCCTCTTTTTTCTTCAGTAATGAAAGAGTTCATAGTTTTTGGTCATATTTTTAATATAAAATTTGTTATATCGTACATTTCATTTAAAATATTACTCTCTCAAATGTACATAGTGTGTAAAAATACGAAAATTATAAAAATGATGGATTTATATTAAATATTGACTGTATTGTATCGCTATCAAAAGAAAGTTTTTCTCCAACTGTTTTTAACGGTTTATGATAGAACAAACTTCTAAATACAAAACGTGGTTGCTTTTAAAAGACCTTTTTAAAGTATATGAAATGACCAACCTTAGAATTTTGAGTTTTGGGAGTTTGGTTTATTCCGAAAATAAAAATTGTTTTGGTGATCAAGATTGTTCAAAGTATGACTGCTTATGTTATTTTTAAACCTTATTTTACAATTAAAAATAATGTATTTTAGTGTTTGGTTACAATTAGTTTAATTGTTACTAATGCATAAAAATGCATAAACGTTTTTAGAAGCCATTTTAATACAGAGATTAAAAATTTTTTAAATACCCAGATATTCAAAATTATGCACACCTTGACCCATGTTTTTATTTGAAACTCTTGTCGATTGAATCTATGATCTTTGTTTTTGGAACAACCTGCGCTTAAAAATTGATGAAAACTCTCTTAAAAGGATCTTTATGGTTGATTTAGTGTGAAAATATTTGAAAGTAATTACTTTACGGCATAACATTGTTCGCTAACATACTGTAAGGGTGGTCGGATACTTCCTGAACATGTGTTAACCCTTTTACTTAATTAGTAACAATTTGAACAATTGTAAATTATGGCTATATAGAGAAATAGGAATGTTTAGCAATCATGATAATGCGGATAGGATAAGAAATTTGACCTGAGATGTACATAAGCTGGATTGAGATCACAATGACAATTTAAGACATTTAATTTATTAGTGTACTACGTGACTATGCCGTATAGTACGTGACCACCCGGCGCGGCGTCCCGTGTGATGTGGTCACGTTTTCTCGATTTCTGGGAGACAACTGGGCTAAGTGCAACTGTGTCTTGTGCCAAACTAATTAGTTGGTCCTCTTAGTCTGAGGTGGGTTTCTTGCATTTAATCTACAACGCAGTTGTAAATACGATGAGAATAAACCTGTGCGAACTAGTCTTTCCTAGTATTTTGCTGAAGAGACTACTGACGTTAATTCTACTGAAATTATGTAATTAATTTTGTTACTGGAAATTTAACTAAACAGTCGCACGCACAGTTTGAAAATTCTTTTAAACCTAACCTTGTCCACAGAAAACATTTCATTACACGTATACTTATATCAACCAAAATCTAAAGGTCGGGACCAGTGACGTAACTTTCTTGGGTGGCACCCGGAGTGGAAGTTGGTGGTGTCACCCCATCGAAAGTAAAAAGTGCGGGGATGGGACGGGGAATCCTCCACGGCAGGGTCAGGCTCTTTTACGTGAATCCCCGAATTATACATAGAGGTGAGCTAGTGCTAGTAGAGGAATGCACGAAAAAAGAAATTTCAGTAACACTACGTTTCGAGATCTGCAATCTGATCTCTTCTTCAGGTAAAGAACTAACCTAATACATAATTACAAACTAGTTTAAAAAACCTAGTATAGTAATGTAAGAATATAAATTTTTTTATTTAGATATTACAAGAATGTATTTATTTTGCAGAAAACTATATTTATCTTGGATGTATCGGAATTGCGTATCAAGAATTTTTTTAACAACAGTCGTAAAATTAAGGTGTGTTATTTGCAGTTATAAAGTTTGAGAGTACTAAAAAACATAATAGTCTAGTATATATTTTACAAATATTTAATATTTGTTACCAGTTGTTATAAAAAGACTTTAAAATAATTAAGTTACTACTTTTTTACTTTCTGACCATTTTTTTAAGTACTCGTCACTAAAATCCAAAGGATTATGCTCTAGAACAGTGAGAGCTGTGCGCTCGGACAGCGTACGGACATGGGTAGCGTCACAGTAACCGAGCCGGACCCGCACCGACACTCGGTCGACTCACGTGTCGGGCGCGGTGCGGGTATGTGTGTCCTAACCTCTATAAGTAAATTACTAAACAAGAGGATTAGTATAACTTATAATTCAAACTGTTAATAATTGATCAATCTTTTATCATGTCAGAATATGTTTATTCTAGCATTATAGTAAATAATCATATAATACAGCGAAATAAATTAAGTAATATTATAGTTGAAAAGGTTGGATATAACTGTAACACATGTGTGTACATGTACTAAAAAAGTTATCCGTAGTCATTTAAGGAAAATAATACACGGTTATTATCGCTCTACTTATTTAGCTTTATCATTAATGTTCCTTTTCATATTAGGTTTTATACAATTTCATTTTGTTAAAATAAAATGTTGGCATTCGTGTTTTTTACGAGTAATAAGAGGCAAAATTTTAGTTTTTTTTTTTACAAATTAACAAAAGTTGCTAAAGTCAGAAATTTATATGTTAATCTTACATTATAACGTGTTCCATGAGAACGGGTAGACTACCAGGACGTAGCCTTATTATTATTTTTAAAGGGGGCAATAGAGTTAATCGCTATCATTTTGCAATGCATAAAACATATTTTACTTTAACGTCAAGTACAGATCAAATTCAAGGAAATGAAACAAAATTTATGCGCAATACACGTCCTAGTTATTTTTTAAAATATTTTGAAAGAAATAAAAACATTTTTTATAATTAAATAAAAGAGTTTAATAATTAAATAAAAAGAAGTTAATAATTAAAAACGTTTTTATATAAAAATTTTGAATATTATTTTGATTTCTTCAAAAATATTTGTAATAATAAGCAGGATCTGTATTGAGCGTGACTTCAAAGTTTCGTCGAACTTGGTCTGTATTTGAGGTTACAGTAACATAGTTTACTATTCATCGCAAAATGATTGGGATTAACTGTATCACAAAAGAAAAACATAATAGAATGAATATATTTGCGGAGAAAACAATCAATGTAATTCCAAGAAATATGCGCAGTTTTTGTCGGTAACGCTTAGCGTTAACATTAAATTGTTTTTAATTAATTTTCCCGTTTATTGTTGGGTTCTGTTATTTGAAACTAAAGGAATATTTTTTGATTAACCGATGGAGTATATAAGCACAGGCGAATCCATGAGCATTTACATTATTAATAAATTGATAACAGCACTGCAGTTGATTAAATCTTGTACCTATTCATGACCATGCTGCTTTACGCTTTATTAATGAATATTTACGTTTTATAATATAATTAATCAGCTTTCATATTGTTCTACAGTGTATATTTAAAGCTCTATTTAGTATTAAAGCGAGACCATAATGCCAGACGTGAGAAGCGCTTTTATTGGCATTCCAAATTAAGCGTTGTAAGTGGTTTGGGATTTGGATTTAAACGTTACCATCATAACAGCCACCAAACCCAAGAGAACGCTAGACATTGTGTGTAGTCTATTTATTTCTTCCAACCCAGAGAGACGGTGGATAAAAGAAATGTATATATTTTAAATGTTCTGAAATATAATTTACTGAAATTTTTGTGACATTTTAACAATCGTACTCATAAAGATAATACACACTCTTTCATAAATACTCATCATAAATAAATTTACCTAATTTTTAAAATTTTGTAAAAGTTTACACAATATATATTAACGCTATATTTTAATTTATTTTGATTGAGGGAGCTGTTTTATTCAGATGGTAAGGTTAACTCTCTTTGTTAAATTTGATGTCTGCATTATTTTATGCGTTGATTTTTTGTGTGGATTAGTTGTATTTAAAGATCCATAATAAACCCACCTAACCACATACATTGCGGTTGGCGGTTTCACATCGAGCATATAGCAATACATATAAACTGGTTTTCATGTACGTAAATATTCCGCTTAGCATGAAATACGAGTTGGATATCTAAATAATTTCATTGCATCAACCCTTCGCTCTTATTTTCGGATGAACGTCAGCGAAGCGTGTCACTTGAGGGGCTGAAAAGTTTTAATTTCTGTCTAAATATATACTTTTTAACATATTTCCTTAGTTGTAGCAAAAAAGGTAACTTAACATTGGCGTCGGACATGTAATTCACTGGAGCCAGAAGTCCTCGTTCTCGAGCAAATCTATAGTGCATAAATATTTTGAAAGACAGACTCTGGAGGAAATGAACTGAAATGGAAAACTGTTCAATTCTGTTTTGAGGTCGTTCTTAACTATAAGACTTACCTTGACCCATAAGTTTACTTCACAAATTATATTTTCAAACCGAGCTTTTAGGGATTACTCACGAATAATAATATACCCAATAATTCTACTTTACCCAATAAAAACTGCTGCAAAACGATGAACGTAAACTCTGCGCTGCTGGAGCTTTTAAAGGCCATTTACTATCTAGTACATGTGCAACTAAATGTCTCCACTTATCTTCGTCAAACTTTATATCTGTATGAGGCAATGCTCTTTCCTAGAAGTTGTTGACATGCGGGGAATAAACGCGTAATCACGTAAGGTGGACGCAGGAGCCGTATCTCCTACATTACCTGTCTTCGTAACTTTACCGGCCGGCACAAGAAACAAATCACTGCAGTTATCTGGCGAAGTTTTAAACCGGTCCCGTTCTTATTTCAATTTGCAAATATTTCAATTCACGTTACTCTTTTAGTACCTGGTGGGTTTTAAACTTTAAAAATAAAATTATTCTAAAAGGAAAAGAACCACGGCCAGGTAGGTAAAAATGTACAAAACTTAAACTGTGTCCCATAATTGGCTGAGCGTTAGCGAAGCCTATCATTCGAGATGCTGGAAAATGGCATATATGCCTGTCTACACGATATCTTGAAATCTTTATTACCTATAGACATGACAGTTTGCATGAATCTCCTTTTTTATATGAAAAAATACTGAGTTCAATGATAGTGCCTGTCACTACATGATATTTGAATGAGTGTTATCGATCTTTTTACAACGGTCTAATGATTAACTGTGATGTCGACTGGGAAATTGCAGTATATATAAAATTTGTAAACAAACTGAGTACAATCATATGTGGTTTCAACGTGTGATATTTGTATTAATAGAGGTAGCATGAACTTTTATTATTTAAACACTGCTATAAACACTACGTTTGTGAACAAAAATGTAAAAGTATCATGTGGAAAGATATCCCAAGAAATATGTCATCTGTAAACCTTTGTATGAAACTTCTTTCTACATAAATAAGGATGGTTTTATGATGATCCTTATACTGATGATGCATGTGTTGGACTTTGCCTGATCGCCATTGAAGTCTATCAATCAGTAGTCCGACATAAATTTCTTTTTCTGAGTCAAATGGATTAAAAATAAATTTCTGCTCAATATCTGTTTTTCTGTCTCTGCTTAGAGAGTAAATTAGCTATAAACTTGAAAATATTCAATGTACACTCACACTAAATTTTATTCGCTACTTAAAGATTACCATTATCTACAGAAAAACAGGAGAAATCAAGGTGATGTTTAATTTTAAAAGACACGACTGACACGGTGACAACACCTTAGACAGAGGCTTGTAATTTCTCTAGAGAGCTTGATGTAGCGTACTCTGCTCGTTTCTTTATCTTTTATTAGTAATGCAGATACTCGCGATATTTTTTTGCTAGCGTAGCGAAGTTCCGCCGTATTACACAGAGAGTGACTGTGTGTAAAACAGCTTATAACGGCAGTAATAGAGGAAAGAAAAAGGAACACAATAAAAATATGCCATGAAGGTTAAGTAGAAGGATACATCCCCAAGATGTCTGACTCTGAAGCATCTGCAGCTTTAGGATACGCGAATACTGGATCGAACGAGAAGTGTAGAGCAAGTGCAGCAGTCCAAGGTGTTCCAGCGCACTCCCAAGAAAATAATTTCGTTAATTCTTGTTACGAAGAAAGTGTAATTGTAATGGAAAGAAAGTATGTGTTAAAAAAATGAAAAGACATCGCATTTTACAAATAAGCTAATTTATTAATTAGCCTGGACTGAGCATGAAAACTCACAATCAAATTATGAAGCATGTCAATGGCTTGTTTAATATATTTTTAATGACCATCAAAGTTTATTAAATGGATTTTTATTTACCGGTTGGGAGTATTTTACAGTTTATTATATAAGACAAATAGTTTAGGGAGATAGTTTAGAGATACACAGCCCAGCGAGTGTAGTACGTGACCATCCATTGCTTCTGTGTGATGCGATCACGTTTCCTCGGGTACTTGAAGAAAACTAGGCTAAGTGAAGCTGTGTTCTGTGGCAATCTAATTACTTGAATATTCCAGTCTTAGTAGATTTTGTCACAGAATTATTGATCCACTACAAAATTATAAATATTGACAATAAATCTTAGAACAGGAGGCCGGGGATAAGGCTTACCCAATCTACTGGACGATATGTTTATTTATTAGTTGCACCAAATGTATCGAATGAGAATATTTACGTTTAATTTGTCCAAAAATAACGTACACAAGGTAAATATTTCCTCAAATATCAGGGGTAAATAAAATAGTAAAAATGGCGCAAAACGTAGTTTAAATGAGTTTTTAGGGATTTTAATTTTTACATTTCCAACGAACCTGCCCCCAAACCCAATAGAATAGTAATAATTGTCATTTAATCTTTTCTGAGAGACGGTAGAGGGAGAGATTTATTTTTATGGAAAGGTACAAATACATTTTACACTATATTGATAGAATATGTACCGATTATCAGTGTCCGATTCTTAGAGAATGTAAACTATTTAACATACAAGTAGTTAAATATTGATTTCTTTAAAAACTTTTATGTGGGATTTGCCAAGTTGCTCGTTACATAAAGCACAAGTACACTTCATACTCTGGCACCTCATTCTCAAGGAAGTAATTTTATCTGGCACTTCTGGTACTAAATTGTTGGCATATTTAGTTATTTTTGCATTTGCACCCTATATTTAATACGAGTATATTCAATTAAAAGATTAGTTTTGCTGGTTGTTTCACGAAATTTGAGACTCGTCTTCTGTGATAACTTATGTATACCTAACGTGTTTACGGATTTCTTGGGTTATACTTTTCAATTATTTAATATTTTATTACAATAATAGCAAAAGTTATTAAAGAATTACAGGTATTTTTTCTGGTGGTAATTAATAAAAATGACTATTGCAAAGACACGAATAATTACAATACTACTATTAGTACCGTTTTTACTACATAAAGTTTTAAGTAATCATTATCATCATAAAAAATATGATTAAAACCTATGTTATAATATATAATAAAAAATTGTATTATAAAAATTAAAAATACCTTTAGATACATGTCAAAAAATAACTTTAAATGGTCAGATACGAGGCATTGTGAGGTCAAAGGGCACTAGTTCTATTTATATTCAAGTAATTGGATAATATTAAAATTATAATAAACATATTTTATAAATTAAGTTAACGACGTTTAGAATAACAGAAAGTTCTTTTGTTATACATTACAAGCAAAGTATAGCATTTATATTTCAATTTACTTCTTAGTCTCCTCTCTTTTTAAGTATTTAAATTGTAATTTGTGCTATGTTTTATTTTGAAATACTATTTTAAAATCATTACTAATGTTTGTTATTATAAGAAGTAATAACATTTGATATCGTAAAAATATCTTGTAATTGTAATTTCTTCCCTCTAAATGTGTTTGCTTTTTACTTTAGATACATTAGTTTTTAAAACATTTTCAAAATATAGTGTTGCATTCCCTTTGTCATTTAAAGCCTGTTTGCTTGCTTAAATAACCCAAAATTTAAAAATGTATTTTTTCTGTAATTTATAGTAAATTTCATTTTCAAATAATATCAAGATGTAAAATTAAAGTCCTTAACGCTTAAAATACAAAAAATGAAAGTTGAAAGCTTTATCTAGTTTCTTTATCTAGTAGTATCTATCTTTTCACCCACCAGCTCTATTCTGTCTACGTTTTAATTCGTTTTTAAATTTCTGTATTTGTAATCCAAAACATAAACGATTTGACTATATGATTCATCTTCAATGTAAATTAAATGTGCAGTGAGATTTTTATTTTTATTATCGGGCAAAGTGGGCTTATTTTATCTGAATTCCTCTTGCAAAAACTGTCAATTACAGAGAGCTAATCCCACTCATTTGTCACTGTCACTTTCTGCGATGTCTAAGTGTTGTGCTCCAAGTTAAAATCGCTTTTGGCAACGGCATCAATCGATAGTGTAGCTGGTATTCGATAATCATCGTGTAACGACATTATTGATACACTTCTTGTAATGAAACGGTCCTAACATTACACAATGCACTTTATATGCATAAGATAATAAACTGTTAGGTTTCTCTTTACAGAGTGTTAAAATAATTCCAAAACTATTGAATTTCAAAATTTTCAAAGTTAAAAATCGATTGTAATACAGTCGGAATCATCTTCCCTCTGACCCGCGATGTAGCGCTTAGCTTCACAAAGCGCCGAGGTAATTGTGTTTCCGCACCGGTGCAGTCGTATTGGCCAATTTTTCGCGATTTAAATTTTCTATTCCATCAACTTGAAACAATTTCAATTGTTGCGTTCAATTTACGGATCCTTTCGTTTTTATTCTTATCATAATTTTTATTCAGATTCATGCAGTTTTTATACAACTTATATAATATTATAATTTTTAAGCATGCGGTGCATATGATTTGCAAACAGTACAGAGAAGTTAATTTGACTCATGGTTTTTTGTCATCCGGATATGCAAGTGTACATGTTTGTTTCCTTCCTTTTATAACATGTAATAAAAATATAACTTATTCCGCAATTTGGTGTTTGCGTCTTCCATCCTGCTGATGTTTTGTGACTTGTGAAATAATGTCTCTAAGACGTGAATTAAAACATTTTACTGACGTAATTATCTCATTATACATTGTTTAAACATGTTAATAAGATATAATTCTAGCAATAGTTCACTAATATAAACAAATAATAAACTAAATATAAACATGATTTATTATGATTAACTTTAGTGTGCAAACAGAATTATACATTTAGGGATCAATAATAATCCATATACATATATAATCCATATACAATAATAATAAATTTAAATACATGAGGGAAAGAATCATTTGGATATTTTTACATCAAATGTTTATATTTAAAGCATCATCTTATCAAAGTGTACAAATCTTCACGAAGATTTACACAAAAAAACTACAAACTTACAAGTAAATTTGGCTTTAAAGGAGTTATATCCATTTTTATTGTACGTATGATAACATATTACTATTATTATTCATTTCATGGGCTTTCTAAACGACGGAGCTGTGTTATCTACACTGATTTATGAATGTTTTATCATACGTAAGGCGATAATAAATACATACAATTATGGAACCTGGGTCTATCTAAAAACTTTTGACCTTAACTCAAGTATTTACACCATAACAATTACAGTTTGTGATAAACCAATACAGTGGAATCTTGAATGACGTAGCAAAATATATAACGAAAGAGTTATCGCCCAAACGCACAAAATGACAGATAGATAGACGGATGGACCGCAATTTGACATTCTGAACCGAAAATCAATAGAGATCTTCCTTGGACCAAAAGGAATCTGCGTACCAAGTTTCAAGTCTGTAGGACCTTTCTCTCAAGAATTATTGCACAGAAGGACAGAAAGATAGAAGGACGGACTGTCCTTGCATGCGTTGACCCAAAAATCAATAACGTCCTTCCTTGGACTGACATATGTGTACTGTGTCAAGTCAATAATTAATTATATAAAATATATACGTGATTTATACTCTGACGAAATTGAATGAAAAGATTAGTTTGGCTGCAAATTTGTTGCTATGATCAACGTTTTCATTGTGTCAACCAAATACGACACTACTGTACTTAGGTGGACTGATTTCGGTTAGCTGTGTGACACTTGTATAACTTCATTATCCACTTTAGTTCGGTGAAGATTAGTCTTGTAGATTCACTTTATGTACAGATTATATCATTCTATTTTCTCAACACATTGAAATTTAAAAAATGTTAAAACGCAAAACGTAAGCCAAACACTGTGAAATATTGTTAAACTCAATAAATCTTTAACATAAAATAAATGGTAAAATCTTTATTGCTTGATTTATTTATTTTTTTTTCAACATTATATTTTAGATATAATATTGATACTTTCTACTATTTACGCCCTTTTAAATATGAACAATCTTTTAAATTTAGGATGAGAAAATGTATACTTTAGGGAATATTTTTTAAATTAAAGTCGTTGACTTTTCCTCTGACTCCTTGCGAGCCGTTCCCTGGGAGTGTAGCGGCCTAATGAATACGCGTTTAAATAGTGTTTTACGTGCACTAAAACAGCATGTAAAGATTTTAGGTCTATGTTTAATGCTTAAAATAGTATTAAGCTTTCCAGGGACTTAATTGAGATCCTGTATGCATACCGGATATATATATATATATATATATATATATATACTGTATATAGAACACTCTCACCCGGAAAGTGAGAGATCCGGGTTCGAGTCCCGGCGGAGCAAGTAGGCTACTTTTTGTGATTCAATGTTTATTGGTTTATTGAAATTATCTATACACAACGTCAATATAGAAGTTCAAAATTGTTCTCTAATTTTCCTCCACTTAACATATATATTTCGTGTGATGTCGTACCCACATCTTCATGAAGTATAAAATAAGGGTTAAAATGAAAAATAAGGACAACAAATATGAAATTTACAACAAATATATACTCACAATAAATTCTCTTAAATCATTAAGTACGTCATTCTTAGAAACTACACCACCTAATTTATATTGTAAAAATTCACATTTTTATTTTCTACGGTTTTTGTTTTACGGTGAGTTCGGTTACAAATTGCTTAAATTTTCTATTTTAAATGCCTGCAATTTTTATTCCTGCAATTTTTATTCACTTACAAGTGTGTTCTTTTCTGCCTTCAGGAAGTCTTAAAGAACTTCGCATCAAAAATCTAAAGTTATTCCAAAAACAAAAATCATATCTCTTTAAGTGTCTGTCAGCGGAACACGAGTGGCGGTTATGTTAGTGGAAGCCAATCCAGGAATAGCGTGGTGAAGTGAAATTACCTTTGAAGTGTATTCTAGTGTTGATGTTTGTATAATAATCAATGATCCAGACTTTGCTTAACTCGGTGTTTGCGCTTAGAATGACCGAAATTTGCGACAGATAGTGGCCATCCGATGTTGATATTGGCCGTCAGGTCGATATATCAGAACCTGTTGATATATTGTCTATACACCTGTCAGATGTATTGTTACATTTCATAAGGTCTGTGCAGTGTCCAGTTTCACTCATCAATAGTGAAATCGTATCTTATATTATATTTGAAATTATGAACCAAAGGACCAAACTAGCAGAATTTGTTATTCTTAGAAGTATGAACACAAAAAGGCAATTTTAGCTTGGCTATGAAACATCACAAAATATGCAATAATGAGTTTTTGAACAAAATATGTACTAAATTAATTTATATCGTATTGCCAACTTAACTTCTGAAACATAAATATGTTTTTTTTTATTTAGCTTAATAATAAAAATGTTGTCTCATTTAGTGCATTAGTTTGCCAAGTAAGGGCATTGTAACACGTATTATGTCTTATGTGTTATTATGTCTTGTTAACACGGTGACAGGTCTTTTACACTACTAATCGTTGACTCTATGACCCTTTCTGAGAAAATAACAAATAAGACAGGGTCATTTAGTCTACAGGTCGTTGAGACAACGACCCTATTTTGATATTTAAGATTTTCTACATAGGTTTGTTGTGACAACGACACGTATGTCTTTCGGAAAACTTTGCGGTAATTAAATCTGAGAAAATTATATAAAAGTTATAGTTTTTGAAGGATCTACTTTTTTGTGTCTTTGAGCGAGTGAATGAATTAGTCAGTTAGTTAGTTTATTCTGTAGTTAGCACTATAAAGTTACATAAAACATTCAACGAAATTCACTCAATTTCGAAGCTCCAGCATTAAATGTAATAAAACTTTGTACGATTCGAAAATGGATTTACTGTCTTGAATAGGGGTATAAAATGAACGGCTCAAGTGAAATCTCGCAATAAACCGTTGTTGATATGTTGCAGTAACCGAGGATGTTGATTACATCCGAGTTTAGCGAGCGATCTGTTGTGTTAGACTGCTGAACTGGGGCGGGGCTTTGTTGTTTTATAGCCCCTTTGATGTAGACCTTTCGTTTGTTTCTCAGTTCCTTATTTAACTTGAAATGTCCAAATCTGCGTGAACATGAAAAGCCCCACGTCTCGGTTTGTGTAAAGTAAAAGTACGTTACATTAATACTGCTGTTATTGGCTAGTCTCACGAAATAAGCAGGTTTACTCGTAAATTGTTTATATTGAAAGTATTTCATCTGCAAGAAATTATTGTCGGCTTGTCGAGAATATAATAATTACTCCGTTAACTTCAAAATTTTAAATTCATTATGGAATATATTCTTAAACTTTTAAATTAAATAATATACCTTTATTTAAAGGTTTTTGCCAACTGCTGTCTTTTATGTCTGTGATTTTATGTGATAAGTATAAATTTTAAACAAGCGTCGCGTCGTAAGGATCTAGCCAGAGGATTAACATTTTGAAAACAGTTGAAAGCTGGAAGGCAATGAATGCATTAATAGGTAAGATTATCAAAGAAAATATATTTATGTATATAATATAGAAAATATATTCTTATATATAAATACAAACATAAAGCAATCTTCACTGCAATAACGAAATTACTTATAACGCTATTTTTGTCTAGTTTTTGTACTTACGTTCCATTTTATTCTTTGAATTAATTTAATCACGAAATAACTAAAGGCTATAAAAACAAAACAATTACCTAAAAGAGATGTTTATCTTTAATTGATAATTTGATTCACATGTTTCTTTTGCATTAGTCATGGCTTTTTTAAATATTAACAATTGCAGTGAATAGCGAACCGGCCATTGTTACCTGTTCTGCGTACATTAATTAGGTTTGTCCCTTTTCCATTATAAAAATTGTACTCTTCTAAACCAGTGACCCCTGAAATATACATTTATAACGCGATGCACCCCGTAATGTACGTTCTCGTCACAATGAATTCAGATATTCTGTACACTACATTCCCAACACAGTGTGCGTATACTCCAACGGTTTTGACGAGGTGAACCCAAGAATGTACGCTAATAACGCGGTGCATCCTTGAATGTACGCCCTAAATCCGTTGGACACTGAAATTTTCCTTTTTCTATAATAGACTGTTCTACAATAGGCGTATAATAACTTGGAATTATACAAAATTTTAATTTCTAATATATTATTAAACAGTATGAAGATTATTATTAAAAATGTGACAATCAATAATTATCCTGAACTTATTATGCTAAGTTATGTAATAAACCGACATATTGTAATAATTTCATAACAGTACCGTTAACAATAAATTTGTTTGCTGTAAAAAGAGCATTTACTATAACATAATATTATTAGTACACATATCGTGTTTCTTGTTTAATGCAAAAATGCTTCTAGTATAATTAAGTAACCTGAACTCTTGAATTCAAAAATAAAATGGTACACTGCACTTGTGATACATTATTGAAGGTAACAAGTCAATTTCTTCATTCGGATCCTCAGTGGTCGTGTGCAAAGCCTGAAACTATCAAAATCTGCCTCTAAGATTCTTTATACTTTTTTTCAAAAATAAGAAACAATCATTGTTAAATATAATATATACCAAACAAGACCGCTCAGCGTTAGGAATGTGTAACTTGTTTTATCATGTTTGTTTTATTGAATAGCCGATAAAAGCAAGTTTTATGAATAGCCGATTTTGCTACTTCAATAAGTAGCAAAATCGAATGAAGTATGGGAAACTGATTAATTTTTGTATTTTTATAAATGAAATGCTTCTAACTATCGAATGCGTACCGTTGGTTTTATATTTCCGTCTTGAAAGAAAGATATATATTATGTAGTAATTTATTTAAAGAAACTATGCATAAAGCTATTCATATCTAATTACACCTTTAATGAAACCTGATCGTGATTCTGTCGGCTTTCATATCTGTTTAACAAGTTGAATGGAGCTGAGTGTACACATCTTAATGTAAGAGCTGACGTAATGTCTCTCTGTATCCGTAAGAAGATAGTTAATCATGTTTGTTGAATAATCCTTTAGACGCTCGGGTAATCTTTAAATAGTTGGTAACCATGGTTCCTAGAAATGACTTTGAGTCAGGATTTGCAGTTTAAACTGTATATTACGTATTCGTACAAATAATAGGCACCACACGTACGTTATGAGAACACCATATTACAATTTTATGCCATTTCTGAAGAACATTTTTCTTCATGTCACCAACTATTACTGTTTTGCTAGTTGCTTACAATAAGGTTTAAAACTAAAAGAGACCAGTTTAAAAATAATATGATGAAGATTTATTAATATCTTCAATAAAGTGGATGAACTTATTTTTGTTTAATATTTGTTTGAAAAAGAAAACTGCATTCTCTTAGTGATACGAAAACAGTTAAAATTACGAGTATGTAGTTGTGATTACGCGACATTCTGTAGTATTTAGTGTATTTAGTATTTTGTAATGTTTAAGAAACAGTTTGTTATCAGCTTCCTACGAAAGAACTTGTCATAAGTAAAACCAGAAATATTGATGCCTGCATTGAATATAATTACAGATTACTGCACTCAAAAAATTATAAATCACCTGCTAATGTTACGAGGCCAATTTTGGCCTTTACAGCGTTTTATTGAGTGTTCCAAACATTATCTAGAATCTTACAAGTATCTTGGAATCAATTCAGTGTGTAAATGACAATATCAGTGAATAATAATAAGATAACATGTCCTATGTGTAGGTTCAATATCTTAATCACAGATGAATACAAGTATCTCATCGTATCTCTACTTTAGAATTGTTTTTTTTTTCGAAGATTTAAAAATTTGTTTTATTATTACTTTATATGTTTTGTTTTTGCATCCATCTTTTTACAATGTTGTCTACTTTTTAAAAACTGTATTGGGAGTTTTCCTCGGAACTGCGGCATTCAGCATAGGATTTAGTTTTGTTAGCAATAGCTTAACTTATTACACAAATAAAGTAAGAATCAATGGAATACGCGCAAAACATGCTACGTCACCAGTAATAAACTAAAATGTAATTAAAAGAGAACTCGTCATTGAGCAGATGCAATAAAGTTCTCCTCAGACCTAATGGTCAGAGGCAACCATATTTAATACTTAATAGTATTTGGACATGACCTTGCCACTTAACCAAGGTCAGCATAGAAATCGCTCCATAAAACACGCCACGGCAGTTGCCTTATCATACCCCGTTTTGGGGAAGGGGGGAGTGGATGGAAACAGCCAAGTCAGAACTTGGAAATATTGATCTGTAAGAAATACAACTGAGATCATCTGATCAACAAGTGATGTCTATTAACAATACGATGGTTAGGATTTTATTTTGAAATTCTGTAAAGTTTATAAGTTCGGTCGACAAAAATACATAAAAGTTTGTAAATCAAGATGTTAGTTTACTCAAAACTTATTCAAAGGTTTTTGATGTTGAACCGTAAATTGTAGTTAAATAGCTAGGGAAAGAAAGACTAGTCGAACCGAAGATTGGATTAATCATATATTTGTTTTATTAGCATATTAATAAACAGTAGATTGTATTAAAATTTTAAATATAGGTTAATTAATGTTCAATTGCGTAAAAAAGTAATTTGATAAATTATTCAAAAATAATCAATAGAAGTATTGCACATGTGATATTATACAGTGTATTATTATGTAGTACTTTTAATGGAGGAATTATGAGACGGCTATTGGGGGAATTATCGGGTAATAATTTCAAGAAAATTTACTCAAAGTCAAGAAATTATGATGGTTATGAACTAATGAGTATTTTTGTTAAAAGTACTTTGATTAAGTGAGTTAATTGCAAAGCAAATCTTTACAGCAAGAAAGTAACTTAACTAATTTCTAATTGCTACATTTATAAAATTACCTTGTTATTACTTAACACTTCTCCTATTTTATCCAAGCCTATGTATTATGGTGTTATGGTGTATAATATCCCTATAAAGTATTTACAAGTTAGAAAACAACGTGCTGTATGTATAGAAATTGCATTTTGTATGAGATTCTCTACTATGTTCGTTTCAATTGTACTGAATGACGCCGCGTGTATTATATTAACTAACTATACTGTAGCTACTAATTAATGTTGCTTCTCTATTTTATTTATCTACCGTTCTAATAAAATATTTTAATTTTGAAAAGGTCACTTTTTAGTAAGGTTTTTTTGTCATTAACGATGGTTTCACCATCGCCATCATAGATAGGTAGGTTTATAGGTTAACGTTTTTTTTACTTACACATTTTGTTTGTTGTTTGCCATCTTATCTACATTAATGGGTTTCTACAAGTAAATCATCGGGTTAAAGTTAGACAGCTTTTTTTAGATAAATTATGCATACACCAAATTTATTTAAGGGAATTATACTGAGCTCAGTAATGTACATTCATAATTTAATTTACATTTAATATCTAATGAACACATTGTAAATTCAAATTCATGGTCAATTTTTACAGTCAACAACTCAATTTCACTTTCCGTTCAGTGGAGCATATGAAATCTGATGATGTCACAGACTTAATCCGATGAGAAAATTATAATACTTCTCAATCTAGATTTCCTGTTCTTGAACTATAGGTGTATCTGATGTCAAAAGGGCGCAACGAGTGTGTTTGAGCTCCTTCATCGCCGACCCTTTTGGATCTCTTTTGTACAGAAGTTGACTGAAGTTTTTAAGAGTCATGTCTGTGACAGCATCGGATTTCAGACGCTGCACTAAGCTGAAAATGAAATTGAACTGAAGTTAACATTGGTATTGAATCAATCCTTTCCGCATAGCTGCGTTAATATTATAAACATTATTAATGATTAGGTAAAACAAAGGAAAATCAAGCAAATTCGAATATTACATGTTAAATATTTATTTATTTTTTTTTTAATCACGTTTGAAGTATACTTAATATTAATTGAGGAATGGTGACAATTTTCAAGTCACCAAACATATTGTGAAAAGATTAGTATTCCAAAGCAATAGGACATAAGTGACATAATTTAATATGTTGTTATAGATTTAAACACTATTATATCAAACTAGCAGTTGCCCGCGGTTTCGCACGCAATTTCCCGTTGAAAAAAGTACACTATATTCACGTATTCTTTTCCCATCACATTCTAAACATTTCTGAGATCATTGATAATTGTCGTTCTTTCGTGAGCCTCTTGGTCGCATTATGAAGGTATGTACGAGCCACCACGTACCATATTTCCGGCCTGTATCTTTCGTGGTTTTTGCTAGGTGTTGATAAGTTATTCAGAACAATTAATTTGTATGGATGAATCTCGATAAACTAATTAGGTTATAAAAAAATCAAATTCGGTCTGTTAAAAATAATTTTCTGTCTTCTGTCTAAGATATTTCCAGTATTATTGAGGAGTGTGCCTTCAAGAAAATGTATCAACGAAAACCAATTTCGATCATAAAGCGTTTTCTTTCGGCTCTTTTCATTTACCTTCGATCTAACCAAATTCGATTACCTTATGTGCAAACATCCACGGATTTGTACAATGAGGATGTTTTCATAATAGCGTTTAATAATATTTTCATTGCATTAGGTAGTTTATTTATTGGTGCAATCTAAATGTAAAATTAGGCAATGACGTCTTCTATGCAACCTGCATTACACTGCTGGTCAAGCACTTTACAATAGCAATTTTATAAATTTTAAATGTAAACAAATGTTCTGCCTCTTTGATGAACTTCAGCTGAAATTATTAACAGCTGTTAAGTAACAGTTCGCTTTGTATTACGTATCGTAGCGCAGTCTGCCGGATCCAATATAAAACACGTTTACGTTCTTATCATAACATTCGAATGTAAACAAACCAATTTTTCAATTTGAATTCGACTTTATTTGGTGAAATGAATGTGTTATGGGTGGTAAAAAGCACTCTAAGTGTTAATTCAGACCAAAAGCTATACCTGTTTCCAAATTTCAGCACAATCCGTATAGCAGTTTGAGCGTGATTCGAGGACAAACCTCCAAACATCTAAAGATACAAACATCCAAATATCCAAACATTCAAACTTTCGCATTTATAATATTAGTGGGATGTTCAAAACAAGACGCGGATTTAACTAGTTTGCCAGTTTAAACAAATACGTGCTGTCAGAACGTAATGTGTGAATGCCGAACTGACTTTATCCCGGATTGTTGCAACTTTGGTGCCCATTGACCTATTGACGTCAAAACCAAGGACCTTACTATCAAGACCTATGGAACCGACAGCAAGTACCTAACGAAAGGTGTTAGGTAGGGTTTTGACCAGCCAAGAAAAAAAACAAAGTAGCTTCATCACGTGTTTTACTATGGCACATGACGAAATATCAAATTATGTTTTGCAATAAAACAAGTGTTTATTTTGTTAAAATTTATTATAATTAATTTTAGGATCTACATACATCGGCAGGACGTAGTTTGAGATATAATCGGTTACCTGAAAACGGACAAGACTTATCCTTCCCCCCTCCCAACAAAAAATTCCATAATCACAATCACCAATATCCTCTCGTCTCATTTACCTACAACCAAAATTCACACGCACTACTTGTACAGGTATACATTTCCTTTTTAGCATACGGACTCATGCATTTACGCATAGTTCTCACTCTCCACATGACACACAAAGAACCATTCACAAGTTTTGGTCTATGTTGTCGCGTAAAGCTGTAGGGGGATTTCTGTTAACAACGTGGGCTGTATAATAAAGGTAAGTTGTCGAAAATGTTTGATCAGTCGTGATGTACGAATCCGAATGCTGGTGGCGCTTCTGATTGCATACTGGTGTGTCATGGGTTCAAAAAGTGTACTTGAATATTTATGAATATATACAAGTAATGTTTTCACGAGAAATTGCTTGAGATATTCAAAAGTTTAATTTTGTTAAAAAGTGCCTCCGAAGACACCTTCCTCAAACTGACTTTATAAGTTTCTGAGTGATAACCATCGCATTTTAAATGGTATATATGTCCATCAGCACGCAATAAAATCTTATAATTTTTTTTAGCATTTGCACATTACACAATTAACATTTCCTTTCCAGTTACTACACTGATTTAACTGACTAAAACATCCTCTTGCTATTTTTTTTATTTTTTATCGTTAAAAATTGCAATCAGTATTTTTACATATTTGTTAATTACTGAGTTTTTTCTGGTTGCCATTGTGGTAATCATTGTAAAAATATTAGAACCTTATATTTTTCACTTTAACTTTGACGTTTTGATCTCAACCAATCGAGTTCCTCCTTGATCTAGAGAAGCTATGTACCAATTTTCAAATCTTTAGACCTTTTTATCAAGAGTTATCGCACAGACAAAGACGCAATTTTAAGAAGAATACGTCTGGGAATAACGTATAGTAAAGTATAGTAGGGAATAACTATTTCTAAGAAAATTACTTCGTACATCCACATTTTGCATCGATTTTAGGTCTTTGATAAACTATGTTATATTATTGCTCAGATTAGACAGTGTAGTTAGAATACTATAACCAGAATATTTGTTGTTTATTGGTCGGTTTCATGCATTTTTTCGGATAGTTAGTTCACACTGAGTGTTCTATGATAAATAATTAATACATATCAATCATTTTATTTTAGTTAGCTTTTATACTGAGTACTTTCCGTGAAATGTGTAAAAGTTTAAAGAAAATCTATATTTAGCGTTCACAGAAGAACGAGTCTGCAAGGGGCGAACGTGATTCGTAGTAAGTAATGTCTGTTCTTGGACCCGTGAGATTCTTTTTGGACCGTAGTTTATTGCCAACGTCCAAGACCCCCATCTTCCAGTCGTGGGTTCCATTAGCTATGACATCATACTAGGCCGTACCAGAGTGATTCTGTTGAGAATTTACAACTGATCCCCTGACAACCTCTTGACCCTGCGATGTCGTCTGTCTGGCGGAACGACTTGGAGTTGTCTTCTCAGGGTCAGATTAGGGTCAGGGCCAGTCAGGAGTAGCTTCTTTGGCCACTTGAGACAATATTGAACTCCTTGTAGTATGTCTTAGGTCAATGATCAGTGATTCGATATGGTGGCATTGTAATCTCCTTGTCATCACGGTGATAACTGTACGAGACTAAGTTACAAAAAAAAAAAAATAGTCTTTAATTCCTAAAGAAATTAACAGAGTTAGTATATACATATACAATATATATATATATATATATATATATATATATATCATATATAATATATATTCTACATAGTGCTGATATATATATATATATATCAGCATCATGGAGAAGGCATATATATATATATATATATATATATATATATATATATATATATATATATATATGGTATGCATATCTCTAAACCGAGTTTGGGTTTATCAAGTGTAGTTTTTGTAGCTCTTTTGATCTTTTTTTGTTATTGTTTCAATTCATAAGAGCCATATTGGAATTTTATTATTATTAGACAGACGTCACAGAGTGCAGTATATTGACGATATAAAAGTCAAATTCTGAACTGCGTTAATTTAAACTGGCCATGTTACAGGACTTTTGTTTAGTATCGATTCAATAAAATATTTAATTACGCTTTTTTTGTTATATTTAGATTTAAACATACTGATCATTTTTATTAAAATATATAATATTTGTGTAAGCATTTATTGCAGTATTTATAAATTAATTATGTTGTATCTCTATTTAATTCAATAATTATTGTCCAGTATTTTAATGAAATGAATAAACGTTTATTTATTACTTATTTTGTTTGTCGGGTACTAAAACAAGTCAGCTGATTGTTTGGTACTGGGCTGCAGATAACTGGCTGAATAATAATTCATGTGTAACTTAATAATCAGCGGTTTTCAACTAAACAAATTACTTTAATAAGAGGTACGTGGGACATTCCGATCCCAGTGGGTCAGAACCGTACAGCCGGATGTATTTCCAATCCACAAGAAGCACATCTAGAGGTTGAGGGCTGTCGATCGAAACAAAAATGTATATGAAACAATAGATGCGTATAAAAGCTGTGTAAAATAAAGAAATGCTCGTAATAATTACACACTCCATACTTTGTTGCAAATTATAACAAAATACCATTCCTCAATACAATATAGATAAAAGTAGTCGTTCAGCTTGTACTCTTCCACCTCCTACAACTGCTTACTCCCATCTTATAAATAATCACCACATTACTAGTGAATCGACTCTGTCATCGTGTGCCATTTATAACTCAAGGTCAAGCATTACCCGAGGCGTCAACACATTCCAACCAAGGTATAGAGGATGCGCCGTGACCTTGAGAGACTGGTCCGTGACCTTGACCTCGCACTCTATCTTGGCTTCTTCCAGACTACAGCGAATCATGTTGTTGTCTTGCCAATCTTGGATTGTCGTCTTCTTACTGTTTTAATAGAACTCTCAGCATTCCTTGTCAAAGTTCAAATCGCGTATTTCATTGGCTTTATTAGATGTTTTATTACAGTTTTTGTAATTTATCATACATTTAACTGTTCTATCCGTCGTAATGGACATATCGAAAAATCGTAATGCACGCCGTTATGGGGTAAAAACGTAATATGTAAATAGAATTTGGAAAAAATCCAGATTGTAAAAATATTTTGAGACAATAATATAATATTTTAAAAATCATCCGTATTTTGTACAGGTAGATAACAAGCAGACACGCGTGTGTGACTGTGAGTGTGTTGAAATCTGATTGTTAACATGAATAAATTTGTAGGGGTTATAAACTAAGTATGATATAGAAACTTTGTAAACTGCGGTGAAGAACAGACCGAATAGCAGGGGGTATGTAATGGTAAAGAGGAGTTGGTACGGTGTGGACCAATTAGAAGGATTATGTTAAGAAAACATGTTTTCCCGCAAATTTGCCGTCGTTCTGTGATACGGTTCTGTTCGGTTCGAGATCTGCAATCTGATATCTTCATCAGGTGAACGACTAAACTAATGCATGACTACAATCTAGGTGAGGGTAAACAAAACAGACCAGTGCGTTGTGACACACCATATATTATCTCAATTAACAAAGTCTTAACTAACTAATGTCTGAAATAGAAAATGTGCCTGCAAATTGGACAATATGAAAGGATTATATTAGACGACCAGACATCAACCCGTATTGGAAAACTGTGTTTAAAAATTACGGAAGTAATTTCTTGACTTTATCGCTCAAGAAAAATGTTGATACTTTGTCACTTAATCTTTTACACTGTATCAATCGCTATTGAATAGATTTCTACACATTCGATATAAACTAAATTTTTCAATTTGTGCAATATTAAAATAACTTTTGGTTCTCAATGTAAAGTATGCACGGAACAATAAAAAGTAAAAACACCTAATCAAATTGTGTTTGAATTCTGTTTTTTTAACAATGACGGATTGTGTAGGAAACAGGATTTTTCCGGTCATTTGCCATGGTTGAGTGATACAATATAATTAGTAACACTACGGTTCGAGATCTGCAATCTGATATCTTCATCAGGTGAACGACTAAACTAATGCATGACTACAATCTAGGTGAGGGTAAACAAAACAGACCAGTGCGTTGTGACACACCAGGACATTACAACACCCATGTTGTGTTTGTCTAATCCATGCATGCACCCTAGCATCTAAAACATGCGCTTAATAAAAACTAAACCCTAATTATTAGAACTGAACTACAGTATACAGGTCACAATAAGTCTGCACTCACTTGTCAATTAAATAGAACGCATAGGTGGCTGCAGACCTATTGTGACCTAAATTCTACTTCAGTTTTTGTGAATTAGTATTTAAATTTTATTGAGTACAATTTTAGAGTTAGTGTGCATAGAATAGACACAAAACATGGCAGTTGTAGTTTCCTGACTGTGGTGTGTCACAACGTTCTGGTGTGTTTTGTTTACTTTGACCAATTTTGTAGTCATTCATTAGTTTTGTAATGTACCTGAAGAGGACATCAGATTGCAGATCTCGAAACTTAGTGTTACTGATTATATTGTATCACTCAACCATGGCAAATAACCGGAGAAATCCTGTTTCCTACACAATCTGTCATCGTAAAAAAACAGAATTCAAACACAATTTGATTAGGTGTTTTTACTTTTTATTGTTCCGTGCATACTTCACATTGAGAACCAAAAGTTATTTTAATATTGCACAAATTGAAAAATTTAGTTTATATCGAATGTGTAGAAATCTATTCAATAGCGATTGATACAGTGTAAAAGATTAAGTGACAAAGTATCAACATTTTTCTTGAGCGATAAAGTCAAGAAATTACTTCCGTAATTTTTAAACAAAGTTTTCCAATACGGGTTGATGTCTGGTCCTCTAATATAATCCTTTGATATTGCCCAATTTGCAGGCACATTTTCTATTTCAGACATTAGTTAG
This sequence comes from Homalodisca vitripennis, assembly GCF_021130785.1. NCBI lineage: Eukaryota > Metazoa > Arthropoda > Insecta > Hemiptera > Cicadellidae > Homalodisca > Homalodisca vitripennis. Next base: position 134,185,514 of record NC_060212.1, read on the forward strand.
TTAAGACTTTGTTAATTGAGATAATATAGTATTATACTTAGAAGCAAAGTTTTATCGATTGCTTGATTCCTAGAGAAACACCATATTATTTTGTATTACTGATACAGTAATGACTTCTGTTACGAAATGCATTAATGTAATGGACTGCTACGCTCAGCATAGAGGACAACGCCAATTACACAGTCACATGTAAAACATACTGGTATTGAATATCAAATGTTCATGTACGGTACTGTGATATTTATTGTATTTATAACATATTGACATTTAATAGTGCCTTTGTGATACATTCTCTCAGAAATGTAATACTCGTGGATTTCCAACTGTTTATTGATAACCTGTATATTCTCGTATTTGCGAGCAAGCTATGCGACCGTTATGGGTAAAATAACCCTCCTTATTCTTATACCTATTTTCATTCTTCTATGGTAGCCCTGTATTTTTCCCGTTCAATAAATGGAATAAAACTGTGAATGAGTATGAATGTTAGTTCTTGTAACTATCCGCTGGGAAGAATAATTTGCCTGCTCTCTTAAGGAAAATGTAATTTGCTGGGTCGCCCTGATAGTACGACACAGTCCCGAGAAGTAGAAATGCGGGTTGTGCGGGTGTGAAAATTTTACAAATCCCGTTTCATAAACAGAATTTCTCCAAGTTGATCTAAACCATCCTATCTAATTTTATCATTGGTAAATTTATATAGTAGTGAAATCTGATTCTAAAAAATCAGGTTTTAAACATTTTTCAATAATTTCGTTTAAACATTTTCCCGCTGCTTACAAAATTACAACGTTTTATCTCCTAATTAATTTATCAATTTTGGTAATATTTTGAGAAAGCAACTGTTGTTGTGGCTTTACTTCAAGTTTACACATGGCAAGATGTTTAAAAACGATTTAGTTTAATGAGTCATCAGGTTTATTTAATGTGGTCAACCCTGCGGCGAACCTTCATGAGTGTTGATCCCTTTTGAAAATAGTGTACAAATTTATACTGGACTAGCATTTATTCCACTTTTTTATTCTACTGTTTTAAATGTTGAAAACATTTTAGAACTGTAGTGCTTCAGCTCCAAAGTCGATTAGATAGCACAGGATTGGTTAAACTCATAACTCTCTGAGAGAAACAAGTTTGTCCAAAACGTGACAACTTAATTTTTCAAGTGAGATACTGCACACCGTAGGTTGGCTTGCTATTAGTCGTACTTTAATTTACTATATATAAATATATATTAACACACACGCACATTAATTACGTTTGTATAAATGGGAATAGCCGAATAAAATTTTTTTAATAAACGCTGAATCACAAACAATTTATATATATATATATATATATATATATATATATATATATATATATATATATATATATATATATATATTGTTTGTGAATCAGCGTTTATAAAAAATATTTTATTCGGCTATTCCCATTTATATATATATATATATAACAAACCGATAAAAACACGCCAAATTTAGGTCCTGTTTACGTGTAGCAATGCATAGCAACAATGTTTAGCGACGATATTTTGCAAAATGTCGCTAAGCATGCTTAATACAAAGTAATAACTTGGGCTCTTGTCAAATACTTTATTTAAATTTAATAAAAACTATTATTCTTATTTATATCAAAACGGGAAACAATGCACACCTAGAAAAACTGTTCACTCAATGTATATCCTGTTTGTCCTTATATCCTGGGTTATTTTTTTATTGTCATTAATTATTTATTTGTATGTATTACACGCAATATATATTAACTAGTATTTCTCATGTTATTTCGTCTTTGTACGTTTGTCAAATTTTATTGGTCCACCCAAATTTGTTAAGAAGTTTTAACTTAGAAAATTTTAGTGCAGTGAAGTTATGTATTAAATATATAATACTTTGTCACTTTTATTAGGCACTGGATTTATTTTCCTTTGTTCACATAGACTTTATTAAGAGTTACATTTCACACATAAAGGTTAATACTTTATAAAAAATTATCTTCCGTACCCCCGCTACAATGGTATAAGCACTCTTTGATCTCAAATATCATAAAATAGAAATAATTATATAAACATCAATAATCACCTTTCTCAATGTTAAAAATGCACTGATTCCAGTTTTCAGTGTCCAGTTTGAAGACAACGCGGTTTGTCTTCAATATACGTATTTCTTATTACGATTTTGTTTGTTAAAAAATATTTAAATTTATTTTACTGGAATTATATTTTTAATAGTATTTTTATTCATCATTGCTATTGTATTTTAAATTTAATTTAACACATTTTTGTAATGGCTCTTTTGTAACTTTCCAGGTAGAGTGGTGATCGTTCATAACTCCCAAACGTAAGTCCATAGTTATAGTAAATTCTTTTATAACTGGCATTAGATTTATATATACAATTTTCTAAACAGGTAGGGCATTGTGGCTATGCGAATCTACAAGTTTCTTTTACAGTTTAATACTGCTTTATAGATTTACAAACACCGTACAAACATCGAGTTTTGTATGATAGTAAACCAAGTTCTAGCGGCTATTTACAAATTTAGTTTTACTGAGGTAAAATTTACATTTACAACATTCCCGAGGAACTGTAATCAAAAACACATCACGACGACGGATAGTCGGACATCAATCTGCTTTCAGAAACAAAGCAGTGGACTGTTATAAGGCTGTAATGTTGTTTTAATGTCTTCGCAAATACCTTCGTATCGACGATTTCCTCGGAAATCGCACAGCTTAAATTTAAGGAGTAATTAATCACTCCCCTTTGAAACAAATACATTTAGGTATGGATTTATTCCAAGTAAACCGATTTCAGGTATCGTTGCCTATGATAAGGGTTGGGCGAAACTTAATATGAGCCTACCTCTTAAGAATAACGATTCGAACTGTAATCTTGAAATTGATACTCCGGCAAACATTGCAAACACCTCAGCCAACATTGCAATTAAGAAATGAATCAAAGTATCAAATATCTTAGTAGCTATACAATTTAATTCTCAATCATTATAGTATTAATAAGCATTGTAGTGCTATAGACTTGCCCATTAACTATTCTCATTTGTGTGCACTCTGTTGTACAGGTGATGTAGTTATGAATATAATAACCATTTTTAGGGGTAGCAACTCTATTCGCTGGCCCAACGACTCATCTGGAAGATATATAAAAGTGTGGTTAGTTGGGCTAACGACCCACTTTAGAAAGATATAGATATTCCATTAGCTCACTGTGTCGTTGGCCTGACAACGTATCTGTTTAAACCTTGAGTATGAATTTACTCTCTAGGCTGTAAATAATTTTCGTTGTACCAACGAACCATTTTTTTAATGTTTTACATTTTTAATTAAATAGACCCTATTACACCAGAAATCGTGATACAACGATCCTGTTATTTAAAATAATAAGGTCATTGGGCCAACGTTCGGTGGAGAACTAAACCACACCCTCTTGAGGCTCTTGAACCCCACCGCCTCCTGCAGCCCTGAGGTGGTTGAAAGGATGCGGATTTCTTTCAGTCACCTTAATTCTAAGTATTATAATAATTAGTGTTCAGCGATATCTCATTATACGTGCTAAAAGGCTCAATTACAATAACCTTACTTATCTGAACTTTCGGGTCCAGTATAATATAAGTTAGATGGGATGTGGAAATCTAAATATAAAAAAATGTCAATTACTGACTGTTGCATGTGATCAGAGAGTCCACAAGCAGCAACGTTTTGAAACAATGTGAAGCGGGAAACTTACCGCATAATGCGCTACACCGTCCGCGTATTCTCTTAGGATATGAAAATTAGGATACCCTCATAGCACTTAGTCTTGAAAGTATCTGTCCGCTGCTTCCGGAGAGGATGATTAAATTTGGTCGCATAAACCGTCTCCTGTCGAGATACTATGAGGAGGGATAACGGGTACTATACCATCGTATTATCTTAGGAGAAGCCTCTGTTCTAGCCTCTTCCAGTTAAAGTGGGTAGGAGAACTGTTCCCTCTTGTCTCGGATTAAAAAATCCTTTAACACTAGGAAAACCTCACTCACTCCAAAAGACATCCTATGCAGTAAATCAGACCCGTCTACCAGCCCCTTTTAACCCAATATCTCGACATTTGTGGTACATGATGTGCCTGTCCTGTACACGAATGAGGTGTCTAAATTTGTCACACATCGGTTTCTTGCAGTACCCAGGATAGGTACAAACCAGCCAGTAGTGAACCGTCTGGAGAGAACAGGTCGCGTAGGTTTAAGAGCTCGGTTTGTAGATATCTTGAAGTCATTGAAGGTACCTGATAATACAGACTTTTGAACTTTATTAGGAGATAAAATTTGAAATAGAAGGTTGTACAATAATGATTATTTTTCTGAAAGAATGCGAACAAATAATGTTCTTGAATATAGTGTAAGGTGTTTATTTTACGCTACGAGAAACTGTCGCTGCCATACAGAAGACACGATTATTTACTCTACACGCGATTCCGACATTTCTTCGACCGGAAACGCGTGTTTCGCATGTTAATAACGAGTATGTAAACATGTTAAAACATGACAGAATATCGTATTTTGTTGTGTGCAGTAAAACAGTATCAACCAAGTACTGCAGTTGCAGCCATTCGATTAGTGAGAGGGCGGCTTGCTTTAGTGCGAATTTATGTGTTCCTAAGTTATAATTAAATTTGAGGTATTGTATTGATATTGAGTACCATTTTTTAGACTGTAATAATTAAAGCTATAAAACAGTGACGCCGACTAATTTGCGTGTTTGACAGATAATCGTGTAGTAAGTCTTTGATAATTTTAATGACTTACTTTTGAGTACAGTAGGATTATCAAACTCAATCTGTAACTTAATACAATTCTCTATCTCAGATCGTTTCACTCCTTAATGACTTTTGCAGCGTACTAATCTGTGTATGTGCACGAAGTATATGTCGACTATGAACGCATATCTTATCACGTATACGTCAGGTTTATTGCGGGCTGTATGGGGTATAAATGATGATATCCATTGCCCACCCGTACGTTTATCTCCTATTACTTTTACTATTTTATCGGTTGGATTAAAAATACGTTTGAATTGATTAAATAACTGTCGCTGCGTTACTTCTCGTAAAGAAACATTCATTTTTGGTTCGTTGAAAATATCAAAAATGGTTTTCCTGTGTATTTCAGGAGTTGGCACACTTTAGAACCTAGTTTAATTTTTATTTTAAAAGAGTATCATATTAAAAATATTTAAAAAATTACTTTTATAATTTATGAATTATGTGCTCTAGATTTTTATATTAATTAATAGGAATAAACTTGTTTCTTTGATTTTGAATACAATATGTATTAAAATCGTTGTCTCTTTTATCAGAACTTTTTCTCGTATTATCTCCCGACATCCACTCTAACACTATAACGTCGTATTGTAACAGTATCGCGAGTAAGTAGATAATACGGAGCATAAATTACAACACTTTCATTCCAGCCAACGGAGAGGAAACCTTACGACACGCTATTGTTGCATTTGCTGGCTTTATACTTTTTATTTACAGCTTACTCTATACATATTTATATCTCGAAATAGTGTAAACGCTTTGTTAAACGATAACGGTTTGTCAACATCTGTGTTTGGCGTAGTAGTTATCATATTCTTTTTGCTCTTTGCATTGTAAATGACAAAGTACGTAAACATTTATATTGCATTTGTGACATTAAAATGTTTTGAAATTTAAATTTATATTGTTATTTACGTAGTATGGATTTAATTCAATGATTTTGTACAAAGTTCAAGCAAATTAATTAATAATTATTTAATTCGTGCACTCATCAAAGAATAACTAATTAGAACTCGAATGTATTTCTCGATATTTTACAAAATTACATCCAAACGTACAAATCTATAAAAAGAGTAATATAAATAAGCTTGAGAACGGACGATTTGAATTTATTCGCGAAACAATACAATTTTTGTAAATTTAATCTTTATTATTTATAGTGAACAATACTCCGAAATTGTACACTTTAATATGTCCCACGTAGAGGATCCGTATTTGCGTTTAGCTACAGCAAGTTGTAGCTGGACGCTTTATGGCGTCACTTCTCTGTTATAACATGACGTCACCGGTGACGTAGGGCTATAAACTGATAGTAACTCTCCGAATGTGGTTTTACGAGCCATAACCAGACATTTGGTGTTGTATTTAATAGTGTTAAGATTTTCTTAGCGCAGCTTTGACAATGTACAATGTCGTATTAAGTAATTAAAAACCTCAGTCTAATTATGTAACAGTGTACAGTGGGATATTGATATATTTAGATTGATTCTCTCTCTCTCCCCTCCCAACCTCCCTCCACCTCGCCCTCTCTCAATCTCTCTCTCTTTCAGTTTTTTTAGCGTAACAAACGGAAGTACAGTTACGTATTTTTCATGTCGAGACTTGAAAACCCCACTACCGACAATCCTTTGTTTTCTGTGGTCGCCAGTGGTGAATCCTCCACACCACTGACAATCCTTTGTTTTCTGTGGTTACCAGTGGTGAATCCTCCACACCACCATCAGTTTCATTTAGACGTTAACGTGATTCGAGCCCATTGAAGTTAACTCAGTGAACTATGCGTTTTAGATTTTTATTACTGACATTATTTCATGTAAACGTGCAATGGCAAACATATTATACTTTTATATGTTTTCAATTGTTGTTTATTGGTCCCATTTATACTGTAATAGTGTACGTTCCGCTAAAATTGATAAATTTACAACTATGTACAATACTTGTTACAATTTCTTACCACACATTTCTCAAAATGTATTCATAATCAAGCCTACATTATTACTGTATTGTTGTGGACCTCCCTACATCGAAGTCTGCAGATTTAACCTTGATATAATAAATAAAACAACAACACATGTAAACCTCTATATATCGAAGCGTGTCCCACAAAGCCATGGTATGTTGAACCTCAATTATCAGACTTCTCGATATAACGAAGGTTTCTATTGTCCTTGAGGTTCTACTATTGAAGCTCCATTGTGGTATCTTAATTTAATATATGCTCTTTAATTCAATCTAAAGTAGAAAAAAATGAGCAAGCTTGGCCCGCTTTAGGATTTATCTTTATTTTATCTATTTGCATATTTTAAGTGAATTCGTTAAAATTCTTAGGTATTGTTTTATACATATTCTTTTATTGTAAAAAATAAAATTAATACATGTAAAAAATTACAGTTCACCATAACAATAAACTGTAGAAATCGGGTAGTGTTATTTGGACTTAAAGTACCTTCTATATTTCTAGACTTACTTTGCCTTAATCATGATTATTTTCTACATTTTCGGTTCTGACAGCTCTATTGCCTGAGATGTCCCCAGGAATACCAATGGATCTGTCATATAGTTTCTTCAACTGGGTTAGTTCAACTTGTCTTACTGGACCAACTCCGGAAGCTTACAACTCAAACAATGGAATCATTAAGAACAGGCACATTAAGAAGCAGATTGAAATATCTTAGTTTGAATAATTGTTATTGTCACAAATCCTTATCCTTAACCGTAAGCTTTTGAACACGAACAAAACCGTCATTAAGAAGTATCTTTAGTTAAAGAGATGTATTGAGGTATCCATGAGATCAGATACTGCCTCTGGAAGGAATTCCTATCATTTCAACTCACCCCGTCTTGCCTAACCGGGAACCGGTTTTGTATATTGCCTGTTCGGAATTTTGACAGGACCGTAAGTCGGCAAAATCTATGATTGTGAACCGTCTGAAATCATGTCAAAGATGAGAGATATTAATTTGAAGGAATCCTTATGTCTTTAACCGACCATATCAAGTCTACATCAAAATGGAAACATGGAAACTTTAAAAACGTCGTCATCAGGAATTATTACCTTAGTAACCATTTCCGGTTCAGATTTTAGAAGTTGTGAAGGATTATAAGTTAATGGTATGAATTTTTTTTAGTAAATTCTATTTGTCATTACAAATGCATTGCTCGACTATAATAGCCCGCTTGTTAGGATGGGTGCGAAATCAGGGAATCATGGCGTTGTTGGGATGAGCAGGAGTTCAAACATATTATATGAATTACGAGTCGAGTACGAATCAAAAATTATCTTATTTATGCTTTTGTTGGACGAAACATGCCATCGATTGTCCTCCCTTATACCTACTGTGTTGGCTCTGTGGTGTAGAATGAGCTAATGAACTAAGGCGAACTGTAGCTCTGGAGATAATTTATCGCTTATGAGGATAAGACAAAGTTCAATGGGAAATAATGTTCGTGTAGTATACTCTATATACCGGAAATCCGTTTTAGTAACTGATTTTTATTGCAGCTTTAGTTTAAGGAGTGGAGTTATGGACATCATTATTCAACCTATAGTCTGTGATAGTACGGGATTAACAAGCATAAAGATGCCTTACTTATAATTTTTTATGGTGCATTAACTTTAATTTAGTTGGTCTTTGGCGACATATTAACAGAACGATGCTACAGCGATATAATTCACGTAAGAGATGAGTTAGGCCTGGGACACACACTCCCGGTTACCGAGATGCCGACCACCGGGTTGCCGGTAAACGGTTTGTTGTGTGCTGGTGACACAGTCCCGGCGATAAACATCAAATTGTCTCTCAGTTAACCTTTGAGTGTTGTTCGGAAAGAATCATGCTATCCAAAGTGAAGTTAGTTTGTTGTTTAGAGGCTCTAAATGAATTACCAAAACAACGAAATAGGGTACATTGGGTTCATCCATTCAATCTAGATGCTAAAGCTGAAAAAAGATTTAGAAAATTTTACGAGAGTATTCGGACTTATTAAACAAAGTTTTTTGGCTTCTACAGGATGTCAATAAAATCTTTTGACGAACTGTTAGTGTTATTGAGGCGACACATAGCAAGAAAAAATACAAACAAAAATATTATCAGTAAGTGCAGAAGAAAGACTTACAATAAAATATAAGGTGAGTAAAGAAACATTTTAATACAACTTATAGAACTTACTTTATTTCATTGCAACTACTAATATTATTTTAATGTCTTGCAATCATGTTAACTGTAACGAAAAGGATTTTTTGTAATCTATGTCCTAATATCTAGTAAATAATGTTTGTTGCTTAAGAAATGTAAAATAAAATTTTTCACCGGCTGCAGGGCTCCCGGTCGCCGGTAGCATGCTTGCCGGTCTGGACCGGCACGCTTTGTGCCGCACAGCACCGGCATTGTGTGTGCGCTCTTCAACAAACTACATGTTCTCATCAATCCCGGCCGGGTAACCGGGAGTGTGTGTCCCAGGCCTTAATGTGCACATATATATCCATGACAAAAAATGTCAGATAAATTCCATATGACATGCACCATCAACGAAATCGATATAGGCTATGTAGAAATGAAGCTTTAGGCTATGTAGAACTGAAGCTTTAGGCTATGTAGAAATGAAGCTTTAGGCTATGTAGAAATGAAGCTTTAGGCTATGTAGAAATGAAGCTTTAGGCTATGTAGAAATGAAGCTTTAGGCTATGTAGAAATGAAGCTTCATGCAAAATGTGGACTCCATAGATCAGTTCGTTCTCAAGATATCGTGCGGACAGACAGACAGACAGGATATAAATATTTCCAGCCCCTCGAGTAAACGCTCGTCCAATTAAATAATCTGTATGAACTAATTTCAGATTTCTATTACGTTATTCATAGAATGGCGCTACATTGCCATAATTCATGTAAGGCATGAGTTATGTACGATTGTACGCGACCAATTATATCCAATCTCAGCAGACTTCCAGCAGGTAATTATCGCTGAAGTTGCGACTGTTGTTGCTGATTCACAATAAACTTCCTCCGCATTTGTAACTTCTCTGTTCACTAATAATGATTGTAATCGCTTCTCACTTTTGCTGAACAAATTTTCACAATTACTAACAATATCCTAAACACTGTTCTGCACTCTGTTATTTTGGAGGTGCTTAATGGTCGGACAAAAATGGAGCTCTGCATAATATTAACAATTCAGAAAGAACATGAATATTTTGGCCTATTTAGCGTTATAATTTACCCATAAATTGCAATATTTATCTCAAATACACATTTGATAGATCGAATAGTCTCCTCCGTAAGGATGCACTGTTGTGGGATGACGTCATGGTACTGATTCCATCGGGTTCCGTCGTGTTTTTATTAGTTTTTACAACTTTTTGGATTATATTTACTAAAAATTTTTGTTTTAGTAAGAATTACAATTGATCGTTGAATCCTTTTAGATTAGTATATAGTCCTTTTTGGTAAGTAGTTATAAAGGGTCATTACACAAAGCCAGTCTGATGAAATTACAAATCCACACTTATATTGTGAATAAGGTCAAAATTTGCCGAGAAGTCTTCTTTTTTGAGTAATTTTTAGTATAAAAAGTAAACATCCCAAAAGGTTTCAATTTAGAGATGGTTTTCCATATTGGTTTATTTTAATGAACTGTGTGATAGGGATTTAATTTTTGTTATTTCAAAATTATTTCAATAATCTGAAAGTTTTTTTTTTATTCAAATACTGTTTCACTTTGCAAATTTCAAGTTAAATAAGTTTTTGTAACTTATTTTACTATTGTATGTATAAAATACTGTAATTTATGCGTTTAATATTGAACAATATAAAGAGTTTAGTTTTTGTTTGGTAATGTTTATTTTTGTTGAATCTTTGTGTTTGGAGAAATGTAGGGGTATGGTTGATGTATAATACGTAAGTACCATATTTTCTGAGGTTCACAACACACAATTTTTTCGCAAGCAGAAATTAACTATGTATTTCGTTAATGCATCATATAAATTAATTCAGGTTAATATATCCGAAACTTTAAATCCCTTATTATCTTTCTCATGCCAAGCAGAATCGCTTTATTCTCCAGAAAATAGATTACAGAAGAATTGCCTTTTTTAATTATAACATTTTGTTTGTGAAGGCATTAATTAAAACAACTCTGCAATCTAATAATAGTTCAACAAAGACTGTTTTGTTTCTGAAAGCAGAGTGATGTCTGACAACCCCCCCCCCCCTCACAGTCTTGATGTGTTTTTGATTACAGTTTCCTGGGAATATTCTTAATGGAAAACTTGTGTAGTTGTAAAAGATTTAAGTTAAACTAAAGAACAATTGAAAAATAAACAGTATATTATTACCATATGTTCTTAATATAATATCTGTATAAGTTTGCAATTTTTACCCGTTTAAACAATTTTTGCTGTTTAGGTCAATTTAAAACAATCAGACTTTACTCATCATTGCTTTCCCTGTAATCATTCGATTTCCACCTCGGACGCATGTACGTGGGGAAGCATAGTTTATTTTGTGAATGTTAATTTTAGCTCCATTTCACTTTTCGCTCAGTGCAGCGTCTGAAATGTGAAGTCCTGGAATCTGTAGTCCATCTCCGTTTGAAGAAATCGTATACAGAGCGATGACTCATTGTCTCATGAGGTGCACAATTAAGTGCACTACGATGTTTTGACCCAGGTCCAAAAGCACGGCGAAACAACACAGTTTTTCTACACATATCGTAGCTTTGATGGGAAGAGTTGATTCAATGTTAATGCTGTGAAATCAGATTTCAGGCGGCTGCACTAAGTGGAGTATGCAATGGAGCTAAACTCACCATTCACATTAAAATAGCCCTTCCTGCCATAGCTAAGTTATGTATGGTTTTTAATTGAACCCAAAAAACTGGCAGGTAGCACATGATATCAAAGAATTTACTGAGCCTTTAAGAATTCAATAATGGGTTAGTGTGGTCAATGTTTGTTTTATAATGCAAGGTTAGAATCCTTTTTTTCTTGTAATTTAATGTATATTACTTAGTGAATTCTAAATTCATTTATGATATAGATTTAACAAGTTCTTATTAAAATTATGTCGCTGTTCGTCCATCTGTGTGATAAATTTTGATACAATGGTCATACAGACTTCAGGCTTAATACATAGGTTACTTCCTAATAAAGTACTAAGTAGAGGCACTATTGGATTTTGAGGCAAAAAATCCAAATTAAAAATTAATAATAATAACATTTTTACATCACTTACAATCATGAAACTAGAATATCTAAGAATAAACACACTTGAAATTAAAATTAGCGCAGTCGTATAAAGTTTCAACTGAGTGTACAGTGTAATAATAATAATAATAATTAATATGATACTAACCAAACTGTTCAAGATTAATTAGTATGAATTATGCAATGGTCTTTTTCTAAGAGATTACTCAGCTTTTTGTCTTAAGAGAAAAAAAAATTACTTGCGTTATGTTTCTTCGCGTTATTCAGGCCCGGTTCACTGAGGCTGATGTTTTCAAATTCTAAATCAAAGTGATCTAAATTACTTAATTTAAAATTATTGAAAAATTTCGACAATTTCCAATGTCCATCGCGTGCTGTCTTCACCTTATCTAAACTTTGAGCTGGTGGTATAACATAACATATTACATACTACCATTAGAGATTGTTGGGTGTATCTTATCTTCGTCCCTCAAACCAATAGGAGAAGAAAAAGAAGGTTAAAAAGTAGTGAAATAATAGTTAGCGATTTTTTTCCATTTCCAGAAAGATAACTAATGATACGTAAATGACAGGAACTGTATAAGACGGGACTCTTTCATTCACAAGTGTCTACTTTCATTTAGCACATTCCCACACGTATGATGGTGGGCGGATTGCCTCGGCCGCAAGATCTCCGCATCTGTGATAGCCATCTTTTTCTAGATAATGAAGTAGTTAGCTTGGAGAAAGTTGGTGGTAATTAACCTGGACAGCTAAGACGAGAGACCATACTTGACTAAGGAACACGTGATCGTGCACAATGAAGAGACGATGTTACTTATAACATTCTTATAGACAATATATTGTTGATACAGAAACTATCTCTATGACTGATTGTCTCTATACGACTTGGCCACAGCCCAGGAGCCGAGAGGCAATTTGCAGTGTATAAGCACACAGCCTGGCTGGGTTTTCATAAACTCGGTTGTGGAATTTTCCTTCTAGTTTTGGTTGAGGCCGAAGTAAAAGGGTGAAAATTGTTTCCAAATATGACACGGTTGTTTTACTCAATCAATCAATCAATTAATTCATTTATTGCCAAAAACATAACATGCATAGGCATTCGTCAAGAAAATTATAATATCCCAACTTAAAGTATACACTACTGACAGATCAAACACAACAAGACCAAATCAATATAACAGGAGTGATTTACAATTTATTATCCTCAACGTATTCCCGGACACTGTCATGTTTTACTGAGGTCCATACTGAGGTCATGTTTTATTAACTTAATTCGTTTAAAACGAAACAAAGCAAACGTAAATATCAAATCAACGTCAGTTAAGCAATAAGAAGACGAACTATTTGGCGGAAAGTGGAGACTCAGTCGGTTTCAGACGATGATATAAAATGTTGTATCGGATAAGTTTTACGTGTTTCAAACAAAGTAAAAATTTATACTGAAAATTATTACCGTTAGATAATTTTAACGTTCTTGATACTCTCCCAATTCGGTCCCAAACCATACGGTGGCTGATGATCAATTTAATATCCTCTAGGCAATGTATTTACGAGTATATGGATTAAGCGTCCTAGTACTATGCCAAATTTACTCATATGCGCTTATAATACCATTAATTGAGCAGCTGAAAACTCCAGAGTAGCCGGTGTCACACATTGTCTTCTTGGTCATCGGTTTATATGCCTTTTTTATAGGAAATTCGTTGAATATTTAATTTTTTATAATTAACTATAAAACATATTACTTGTGTTATCGCCGTCTATGATTTAAGAAAAAAATCTATCTCTTCTTTCATTAGCATTTCTTCCTAGATGAGATGAAAGCTACGCTAGCCAACACTCTATAGACTATGTGAATTGTATCCTATCGGGAATCTGTATTGGAGCTCATAACGTAATATTATTACTTTACATTATACGTTAATCTATCTTCTTGAATATCAATAAGAGATCCATTTTATATTGGACATGTCTCCAAATAATATAGAAAGAAAAGTCCTTTCTTTAGTTTTTAACATTAAATTATCATGGGTGACCTTAATGATGTGAGCGAGCATAAATAATATAAATATAAAATGTGTCCGTAAAGTCATGTCACACTTTTAATAAATTACAAGTACACTATTATTGATCGCAGGTTTATTAATCAGATACAAATTACAACAAAGTTTTGTTAATTAGTTGGGTTACCTATTGTTGTCATATGGGGCTAACTTTTGTAAGGAAACAGTCATTATAACATTGTTATATAGAAAAGTTCAATGTTTATTGTGGCTGGCGTGCAAGCGTGAATATCGACGAGTGTTTCATGAAAATACCCCTGACTCACACAGTATTTATCGATGGGATAAGATGTTTAAGGAAGCAGACAGTGTCTGGGGAAAAACAGCTAAATAACTAGATACATTTGGCTAAAAACAGGAGATGAAACTGTAAATAAAATTTAAAACAGTTTTGTAAGAACTTTATACTTTGTACTTTGTAACTATGTACTGTGTAGTAACATGGACTTGAGTTGCATGTATCTAAGTACTCAGTTCAAAAGTTTAGAAGGAAAGGCAAATTTAATGGTTCCAAACCTTATAATACTGAATGCTTTGAAGCCCAATGTCAAGAAGTGAAAGAGGTATGACTTTACTGTTGTTACTATTTATAAAAAATGGACTATATCAAAAGATTTTTATAGACCTAATTGTTTTAGAGTTTAGGCTACTTTTTCACTTTTCTGGAAATGTGCATCATCATAACGTTCGTCTACACTTAAGGTATCGAGTCATAGCTAAGACTGAATCAGTTACTCCAGAAGTCCTAATCGAAATCGGGGATAAAACCAAAGTTCCCTTGGACGTCTGCAGGGCGATTTATGTTCAGCTCAGATAAACTGACGTGAAATCGTTAAAAAATACTCTTTAATCCTGTTTTAATCTAATTCTTGTGTTGTATAAAATTTTTGTAAATAAAATTATTTAAAAATGTAATATGACTTTGTAGACTCACTGTAGATCATAGAATTGAATAATATTAAATATCAGAATAATTAATTATAAACCTATATTTGCTAAGCGAATGTGAGAAGTGACTACAATCCTTATTAGTCCAAAGAGAAGTTACAAATGCGGAGGAAGTTTATTGTGAATCAGCAACAACAGTCGCAACTTCAGCGATAATTACCTGCTGGAAGTCTGCTGAGATTGGATATAATTGGTCGCGTACAGTCGTTCATAACTCATGTCTTACATGAATTATGGCAATGGAGCGCCATTCTATGAATAACGTAATAGAAATCTGAAATTAGTTCATACAGATTATTTAATTGGACGAGCGTTTACTCGAGGAGCTGGAAATATTTATATCCTGTCTGTCTGTCTGTCCGCACGATATCTTGAGAACAGGATTTTTCCGGACATTTGCCATCATTCAGTGAAACAAGAAATCAGTAACACTGATTTCTGAACAGGTGTTACTGATTTCTTGTTTCACTGAATGATGGCAAATGTCCGGAAAAATCCTGTTTCCTTCACAATCCTTCCATCGTCAAAAATAACCTTCAAACAAAGAATATTGAGAACGATGTGACCTATGGATATTAACATTTAATATGAAACTTCTTTTCTGCATAGTCTATATGTATTTCGTTAATGGTGCATTTCACTTGAGATTTATGTGTAATTTTACATTGGTCTTCTTATTGGTAATTATGATGAAAATGAGAAAATCACAGAATACTAAAATTTTATATTTGTTGTAATATATTATTTGCCAACATATATTCTAATTATCCTAACAAACATCATTCTTCATCATCAACATCATTCTTTTGGTGGTTAGGTGTGTAGACTTATTACTAAAGACCCATATGAAACGCAACCAAATGTGCAAAACTGAGAATGTATAATTTGCAAGATATCTTAAGTACTATTTCATCTGTGAATTTTAAATTTTGAACGAAACTTTATTTCTATGTGGCAAAAAATTGGTTCTGTTATGGTACATGTACAACTTAGTACGTCGACACAATTACCCTTGAGCCAGCCGGGTGGGAGGGGGGGGGTTATGTAAAAATTTTTCTATATCATTGACCTGTCTGAAGGAAACCTTGAGAACAAAATAGGCTATAGGCTTCAAAATTTTGAAGCAACTACATCCTGTTGCTCGAAATGTGGTGTGGGATATTTCTAACTTAGTGGGCTGTTATTATTTAGGCTGAGCGTTTACTCGAGCATCCGTTTGTCGGTACGATATACAACCGAATTTAAGATTAGGGTTGAATGTTTTAATATTGAATTATAGAAAGTACGGTATAAAACACGGCAGAAAACGCTTGACAATTTTTCATCTTATTCCTACATATTGGATTCACTGTTATATAGGTTCAAAAGATTAAATTTGACATATGTATTTTCAGGAGTGTTTTGTATTGTGTCTCTTTAGCTCTGACATGTAAGTGAATAGGTCACACTAAAACCCGTATATCTGCAACAAAGCGAACAATTATCGCTGTTGCGACGGTTGGCCTTAGCTGATGAGACAATTCTACACTACAGTGGCAGCACAATAGGAACACATTAGACAAAACAGCGGACAATCCACGTCATGTTTTGTCCAATCAAAGGGACAAAGGGGGAAATTGTGTGCTCTTCCCCGTCACAAGTAATGCCTTCAGATTTGTTGTCAAGTGGTATAATGGCGGTCTCAATAACAACAGTGTCATTTATTTACGGAAGCGATTATTTTGAATATAAATACTTAAACATTTGTTAAATTTAAATAAGAATACATAACGTAAAAAACGAAAACGTAAGGCCTTGCCCTGACAAATCTCTGATATTTGTATTACTGTTTTTTTCTGTTTTTACACTGGAAACCTTTAACTACAACTACAATGTTAAGTTATTACCTAGCAACACATTATTAGACAAGTTTTCAACGTAAATATTTTACAGTCTAGTTTAAAATTCTCCATTGCCAATAACATTACTACAAGTGAAGTCATAAAGCTTATAATTAGTTATAATTAGATGTGGCTAAATAGTATACTATCGATCATGTACAAGGAAAAGACAATATACGCCTTTTTCTTTTTAGAAAAATATTTCGTTTGTTCAAATGTTCACGTTAAACATTGCATTTACAATATCTCATTTGTTATAAAAGACCTTCCTGACCGTTTATAGCGTTTAAAAGTGTTATGTAATATATTTACAGTATTATGTTAAAGTACCGTTCCCTCCCCGTGCCCCTTAACATTTGAACCTTTTAGTATTTATTTAAATGGGTTTTGTTATTAATCACCTAAGGATTATTTTAAGGGTTTTATCAATTACCCAGCCCTTCCCCAAAGTGTAAGAAAAACAATTAATAGGGTGGTCCGTATAATTCGATATCACCAATACCTTAAAAATTCAAAGTTATGCCCCAAATTGAAGGTCTCGAGACAAAAATTACCCCACCAATAAATTATTTTCTGACTGCTCAGAAATGGGTACAGTTTGAATACATGTAAATTCTAAAACGTTCCTCAGAAAACGAGGGTGAGATAATTATATGTAACGGACATGTCATCATCGTATGCCAATGGCATATTAAATGTCATAATAAATGAAGAAGAAAGGTAAAGTGAAGTAAAGTAAATATGTCTTATTTTACCAGACGAAGTTAGGGCTAAAAAACCTTCTCTAACACTTAACCTGAGGGCCAACGGCTTAAAGGTGACTTTCGAACCACCAGGCAGGCTGGCTGCTTGCAAGGTACAAAAGATTAAAGCTTTCCTATTTGAGTCTATCCAGCATAGCGTCCAATTGAAGTTAAATGTGTTCAATCGGTTTTCATTATGAAATGGGTAATGCCTTTAAGAATTTTAGTTAACCTATCCCCATTTCATGGGAAGGGATTTGCCTCTGCTTAATAATATTATAAATCCATGTTTGTAATATTCACACGATACTTAAAAAATTTCAAAATTGGGATTCGTTGAAGAGTTATTATGGAAAGATTGGGACTTTTGGGACACCCGATATGGTAAAAACAATGTAAAATTTTATAATACGTTCTTATTTTCAAATACACCAACTTATTTCTCAATGTGTTGACATTCATAATAAATTCATTTTTATAATTTATTTTGACGTTATTTTCTTATAAAATTATGTATAAATTCCGCGAATTTAATTCAGACGTTTAACAGTAAAAACCTAATTTGAATTACAAGTGTATGTATTTATTCTGAAATTGTTTTATAAAAATTAGCATACAGTACATTTTAAACAATTTCTTCATTTAAAGCTCAAACATTAAAATATACAGTATAATAACTAATACACAAACGTTTCGTATTATCATAACAGCAGGTATCGCTTAGCAATGTGAATACGGTATTTTGAGTTATAAATATGTATGGGACACGTTTAATGAAAAATTCACAAAGCGAGCCATTACGGTAATAGCGTGTAGTATATTTCTATCTCTGATAGTTGGTGTAAAGGTGTTATAATTTACATCCTTTACTATCTACATGCTAGTAATATTGTTTTACATCGTGAAAAATTTAGGCACGTAGTGTCGTTTATCATGCTTGCTTTTCTGCATTTAAATGTCTTTGAATTAAGGATGAGGTACATTGTAATTTAAAATTCAAACTATTTATTCTGTTATTCTTTCAAACTGGAATTAAGATTGTTTACTTAGTGTAAAAATGCCTTGTCGGTGTTGGTAAAACATCTTGAATATGAAAATAATCATAGAAATGTATAATTTGTAATGTATTTAAATGGCTTGCAACAATGTTGAGCTTATTGCTCAAGAAGTAAATGCTAAAGAGGTTGAAAACGCAAGGCGAAAAAAGATTCAATAAATAGTGACGTAAAATAGTATTGGCTCTCGTATGATTTTTATAGTTTAAATTACGACCCCCGAATTGTCTCACTAGCTATAACGTTAAGTTTTGTACTGACGGGTACTCGTTTCTAGCCCCACAATTACATATTTGTGATCGTAGACTTATGGGATATAAATAATTTTGAGTATACAATTTATACGCATTCAAACCAAACGCTTTCCCATCATAGGTGCGTCATGTATTTATGATTTTTACGTTAACACGGTTTCCCTTCATTATGGCTCCAATAAGAAAAAGTAAAATAGATTACCCACGTAAAATAGATTATTAGTCCCGGCGGTGCAAGTACTTTTTGTGATTCAATGTTTCTTGAAATTAAATAAATAAGGCTATTGCCATTTATACAAATTATATATATATATATATATATATATATATATATATATATATATATAATTTCAATAAACATTGAATCACAAAATGTTTATTGAAATTAAATAAGGCTATTGCCATTTATACAAATTAATGTAAATAAAAGTCGTTTGACAGGTATTTGGTCTTCCAATCATATGTTAGTTTGCTTATTTAAACACATATGTGACAGATACGGCCAAATACAAATTAATTGAATCGGAAAAAGTAAGCGCTCTGTGGTGTAATGGTAGCACATTCATCCGGCAAGTGAGAGATCCGGGTTCGACTCCCGGCGGAGCAAGTACTTTTTGTGATTCAATTTTTATTGAAATTAAATAAGGCTATTGCCATTTATACAATTTAATATATATATATATATATATATATATATATATATATATATTCAGTAAAAATTGAATAAAAAAAGTACTTACTCCGCCGGGACGTGAACCCGAGTTTATATATTTGTACCTTTACCTAGATAACTCTATCCTTGTTTAAGTTCATAGCAGATTCAATAAAGGAAATGTAAGCAATCTAAGCGGATAACACAAATCACGTTCACATAGTCGCGTATTGAATCTCAAACCACATCTTGTTACGCTGGTAGCGGCCTCCCCACTCTGTTATTTGATCAGGAAGATTTATGTTGTCTTTTGCGCCACTCTGGTGAAAATTCGTGAAGTAGATGTGTGTTTTGAAATTCAATAAGTGATTGTCTTGATTAGTTGAGGGTTCTGTGAAAATGTCTTGGATTGACAATTCTATCGTATCAAATTATCTGTTTGATGTAGATATTATTTATTTATGTTTGGTTTTGTTCTAGAATATGTTCGAACGTTTGTTTTGAATTAGTATACAGAAGAGTTTTTTGTTTGTTTATTTTTCTCAACTGTTTTCCCCATTTGCCTTTCCTGGTGGAATGTATCGGGAAAATTTTTGTCCTAGATTACAGGGCTAAAATAATTGTTGAATAATTATTGAATATTTTTACGTCATTGACTAAACATTGTAATAGTTATGTACGTCATATCCTTAATTTTTTATTAATTTTTAATATTTTAATTATTATATGAATGACGGCTACTAAACATACAATGATGAAATATTTATCATTATACTGTATTATAACGTAGTATGCATGTATCTTAACCACATCTAACTGTTAAGCAGTTAACCGCAGACCCACTGTAATCGCCGGTCATGAGAGTACGTGTATAGGCTACCTCCGGTCGTTAAGTGATTATTACCTATTTAACTTATACTAACGTCTAACCGCACCTACGCTGCAAATATAGGTGGCTTAAACACGGTTTAGTTGGAATCCTGCAAGAAAATAATTGTGCTAAAGTAACGCTATGTTAATTTAAGAGCAGGCTGTACTGCCGACCATCTTGATTATAACCTCGTATGGGCAATGTTATGTACAAGAGTTCACTTCTGGCTTATTTATACCTTCCACTTAGACTTGGTACAGGAAAAAACCGATGCTTCACGTAAGTCTGGACAACCTTTTGGTTGTTATGAGCGGGACATCACAAACCTCAAATGACCGAGATATAGGGATTCAAGGGTAGATCGATATGTGTAGTGTACTGCGGGGGATGACTGTTGGAATTAATTTCTACCTAAGTGTTAAAGGCAGTTGTCAGGATAGACGTAAGGGCATGTCACCTCTGCCTACTCTGCCTGGAGTGGCTTGTACAGAGCTGGCCTCCCCTTCTTCTAAGGAGACATGGCTGAGATTAATCCATTCTCAGCCATGTGTAATCCATACGCGATCCATGCGACAGGAGACGACCCCCATTCCCAATCTTGCCGACTCAGAATTTCCTGTCACTTCTTTCTCAGCATCTTTTTCTAATAGGAGGAAAAGGACAATGTTAAACCTCATGCACTTTTGCAACCTTATTTTTGCGTAGAATAATGGGAGATGTCTCTTTTAAAATACTAACAAAGTATACACTAAAAAGAGTAACAGGCGCTGGGATGAGTATTAACTGTATCTTGAAAACGAGACATCTCCCATAAAGCTACGATGAACAGCTACGAGTGTAAGAATACACGAGGCTTGACATCTTACGTGAGACAACTCAAGGTCGTTTTACTATAGCCGGCTCGTAATGCAATGCTTGAATATTACTGCTGAGTGGAATTATACTAGTTTCGCAATGGAGTTCTTTTATACAGGGTGATTCATGAAGTTCTCCCCCCACTTCTACAGCACATTGTACTGGTAAAAATAATGAAAAAATGTTATATAAACATAGGTCGATACCATAAAATCTATTTTTTGGTACTTATTTCTGTTTTATTTTAGACTTTGATTATATCAATTTTCTCAGAATTAAATCCTCTACAATTAATGTTTGTTGATTTTATGTATTTATTACCAATTTAACAAATTTATTGTACATCAAACTTAAAAAAACATTGTTTCGTGCCCCAATTTTTTGCATTTAACCCTGAATCCCTCAAAAACTACTACAGGTACAGTTCTGAAACCTATTTTATTAGCTTTATCAGGTAAAAATACATAAGAATCCACGATATTTCTTACTTAATTAACCTTTCCAAAAGTTCAGTATGGCTTTATTTTACTCTTTACCCAGGAATTCAGGCGAAATCTTTCGCTAGCTGGAACTCGCTAACGAAGTGTTTTCGGACCTATGTTTATATAACATTTTTTCATTATTTTTTACTAGTACAATGTGCTGTAGAAGTGGGGGGAGAACTTCATGAATCACCCTGTATTAGAAGACAGTCTTAACAGCATAAAATGTTTATAGTATTTGTTAAAATTCCATATTATGGAAATAACCAGTTATATGCATTAACTATTAGTATATCAGTTGCAGTAGTGTTTACTGTTATGGTCATAACTTTGGAGTATTAATAAATATTTTTTTCTAAACTGTACTGAAGGTCATCCTCCCTATATTTATATTCAGGAAACAGTTGTTCACCATTCAGGAAGGAAAATACTTATACACTCATTCAACTGTCTATACCAGATGTGATTTTTAACACCGTCTGGTCAATAAATCTTGACTTTATTTCCAATTTAACTATTGACAATACACAGTCACAGTTAACTGTGAACACATTGTATTCTTTATAGTCCAGTGAATTAAACGTCGTCGTCGAAAGTAGTGTGTTTATACCTGATGTTCAGTATTATAGAAAACCTTGTACATTGTTCTCACAAGGAGTGATTACGGAATCACTTCATGTGGCCTTACTTAAGTTAGTCTGGTAAGGAAACTATCAGGTTTACTCGGCAAAATTTTACTTTCCTAGTCTGATTTAAGTTATACATTTGTATACCCATTCCACTCTACGTGGCTTTATTTAAAAACACTTTTTTATATTTTTAATCATTAAAATAGTCGAAATATAATCATTCGAGCCCGAGTAGACATGCGACAAACTCAACATCGCTCGGCTCTGGCGGGTTGACTTGCCTCCAATTCAGGGGCTATGTTTTTTTTTTTTTTGAAAATTCCCCAGTAATTTAAACAATATAACAGAAAAAACTATTTTTAAAAATCAACTAAATGAATACCTATTAGAGGGTTGTTTTTATTCGGTAGGGGAGTTTCAAGCCTAAACTATCTTGTATTAATAATTTATGTTGTTTTTATTATTTAATGTAAGTTTCTTACCTTGACTTTCATAGAAATATTGTATTTTTATATTTCAAGTTACAATAATGTACTACTGACATTTGTAATACATGTCTACGGTAGTAAAAAGATTTAAATTGAAATATATATTAAACATGCGAAAGTATATGAAGATGTTTGGAGGTTTTATATTAAATCACACATAACCCAGTGGACAGAGTTGGATAAAATTTAGCATGTACATTACTTATATATTAAAATTTAATCGATGCCAATTAGTGTTTTAAAATAGTACCCAAATATATTTTTTAAAGCAATTGTACTCTAAATGTACTCTAAAAATAGGCAAGATATTTGACAGGTTGTTTTCTGTCCGATAGTGTCCGCAGTGTTTTCTATTTCTATTAATAAATATCAGCTGGCGTATTGTTATACAAATCAAAATGATAAGTAGGAATATTTTTTTATAAATTGCACTAATGATGGATTCTGACAAAATTTAGAAAATTTATTCTGGCCATTTACATGATGAAAAATGGTGATTATGTACATACAGGGTACTCGAAATTAGTGAATATTGAGACGACATTTTTACGATAGCTCAAAAATAGAGCAACCGGGCACCACCACCAATGTGGTTTATACGAGCCGACCAGATCGTGGTTCGTCATGGACATTTTTCCGTCCATCTTTAAAAGCTCTCACCCACTTCCGCACTTTGCTGTCACTCATTACATTTGGACCGTACACTTCACTTATCTGTCGATGAATATCCGCTGCTGAAACGTTCCTTGCTGTCAGAAACCGTATCACAGACCGTATTTCACAGTCGCTGGGACGTTCAATAGTTTTAAACATTTTAAAAAGGCACAGACAACAGCAGACTACAACGATTTCACTGCAAATGGCGTCGTTCTGCGCGCCATGCATGCCGGGAGTCAGGGCGCATGCGCATTTCGCTGCTCGCTTACTGTTTGTCTGGTTAACGCGAATCGGACCTTACTTTCCGAATTACCCTCGTATGTAAACTTATGTATTATTATTGTTTGTATTGTCGTGTTGTTGTACACGATACAACTAACTACTCGCTCCGTGATTTCAATTTGAGAAAACGCGACCACAACGAGTCCGTAACTATAGCAAGTGGAATCACTAAATAATACACGATACACTAAATAAAAATGTTTATGACAGAAAATCGTTTAGGAGACATCGCGTCCATTTTTCACTATTGAGGGACACGATTTAGATTAGTTATATAAATACTGATATCGTTCCTAGACTAAAATAAGGAAATAGGATGATGTAGCAAACCGAGATTGGAAAGCAAGAGTATATTCATAAATTCTCTATGGGAAGGTTTGAAGATATTCATACTTTCGAAAAACAAACATCGAGGATATAAACAAAGGCAGCGGCCGGCCACCCGCATAGGCGACATTCATTTCCTTTCAG
The DNA here is from genome assembly GCF_021130785.1 of Homalodisca vitripennis. Lineage (NCBI taxonomy): Eukaryota > Metazoa > Arthropoda > Insecta > Hemiptera > Cicadellidae > Homalodisca > Homalodisca vitripennis. Next base: position 134,209,861 of record NC_060212.1, read on the forward strand.
GGAATGAAACTAATCGTAAATTTAAAAAGACAAATTACAAATTAATTTTTTTTTTTTTTTCAGAAAAGCATGGAATACATTGCACTGTACGTGTAACTATATCGGATCCTCTAGAATTGCTAATCAAGTGGGAAAACTTATTCAAAAGAACGTTTGTTGATTATAATAATCTTATTTTACATGCATATTATTTTACGTAAATACATTTACATTAATTCAGAAATAAGTAATTCTGATAATGATGAACAAGTTAAAATAATGTATATATATATATTAAATATATTCCTTATTATGATAAAAATACAGAACATATTTTTGTTTGCAAATGAAGAAAAACATTAAAGTCGTAGATTGTTATAAAAAATTATTAGAAATATAAGTGAACATTTTATATTTGATAGAGTGGACAATTCGCTCTCAAAACAATTGTGAGTGACCTTTAAGTGTCTGAATATTGAAAGAGAAAGTTGCCTCTGGGATTATCAGTACTTGATTGTTTAACTGTAATAAAATTTCTAAGAGAATGAGAAGTTAATGTGGTGGTCATAAATATGAATTGGGATATATTGTTATGTCTTGTATATTGTTTGTTTTTGAATATTTTTTATAGTGAAATGAACAGGAAATGAGAAGTGACTTAGTTCTTCATAGCTAGTGGTGGAGTAAAGTACTGGTCTGTATGAACCACTCTGTTGAGTGTCATAATAACTAATCATTGGTTTAATATGTTGTTCACAAAATTTCTGAGAAGCCTTCCACATGCACCTGAAATTAAACAGAACAAATAATTAATTTTGAAAGTAGATTGGGTAGAAAAAGTTTATAATTTAGGAAGCTAAATGAAATAAATTTAAGTAATATATGATTAAAAATCAGCTCATTTTAAAATCTAGGAAAACAAGGCTGTGTAAATATAAAATAAATCACTTATTCTTCCTTTTAAATCTTATTTCTCTGTCAAGTCGAATATTTTACATTTAACAGCTTATACATATTTTCTTGTTTCTGGTATCCATTCCTTTACTATTGTTATCGTTTCCTCTTGAATATGAACACTGAAAATATCAACAATTGGTATACCTGAAATAAGCCAGTGTTTACAAATCATAATACACCATCGAATTATGTCATAAGCGCTTTTACTGAGAAACCTGCAGACCTCGGCTTGGGGTTCCTCCACTTTGGTCTAAAATACTTCAAGTGTTACTGAAATCGTTAGAGCCATTGAATCAATCGAATACATTGAACTCTGCAGAGAAATTGCCGGCGAAGCCGCTGGGTAAAGTGCTAGTCATGCTCTGTACATAATTTACATCAGATATTAGCTGTATAGCAATTATTTTTGTTAAAACATAAGTAAAATATTAGATTAAATAACTATGAGCAGCGGACGCGATGTAAGAGAGACAATATTCGCATGTAGTAATAATCTCTACTGTATTCCCACCCTGAAACTTGATTATACACCAATCTTGCACACTCAGTGGTGCAAACTGTGTGCTTTGTTTTGTTTTCTAATTGTATAGTGTAACGAGTCAAAATTTATTCCATATAAGAGAATTTCGTCTACCGGGATGAGCAATTCGCAGTCTTGTCAAGATGCCTGACAACGTTCGCGGTGCCGGAATCCACAGAAAACCGGTCCTGGAGGACTGAGAACATTTTAAGTGAAGAGATTGGATTTCCCATATGACTTCAGTGAAACTAGGTGACAATTTTTAACAAAATTTTCCACCTATTATTCGGCAGATTTGATAGAAATCAGCATGTTGCGTGACGGAATACATTGCAAAAATTCTTCGATCACGGATCAAGATCTGTAGAACACAATTTTAACGTAATGTAACAATGTGTTATAGGTTTTTAAACACAATAAGTATTCTATGTAATCGATTCAAACAACATGTACTTCGGACAGAGATAGTGTACGTATGCTTTGGATGTGTTCGTTATATGCCAAAAAAATGCAAAAATATTCGGGCCGTTTCAATTTTTAATTCAATTTTTATAGAAACTATTCTTCAGCCGAATTAAAAAAATAGAGCCTTAAAAAACTAAGCTATTTCTATCCTTAATGCCTACACAGTGTTGATATCTCTGAACGCTTCAAAAATAACTACTTTTATAAATTTTGGAAATAAATAGTCATGTCTTTTAAAGTTTTAGAAGTGTAAAGTAATTTACAAAATTTCTTCGTACAAGTTTATCGATATCGCATATGTTTTTAAGTTGTTTCCATAATATTTGATTAATTTGTGATAAACTTGTTATTTAGTTAGACTTACACATGCTTCAGATAACTTTTTTGGTCGGTATAACCATCAGTATGTTTCAATATGAAGGCTTTTTTGAAATTTATAAACTTTATCACGAATGTTTAATATTAAACATTAAAAAAATTAAACTGTGAGCAATTTAAAACAACCAAAATATAAATGCCTAATCATAAATTTGTTTTTATCCACTAAAGTGTATAGTAACAACCGTTTAAAGTATCGGAAAGTGTGTAACTAAATTATTTTAAACGTGGTTTACAGCAGAACAGAGATCTATTGTGGAATATTTTTTATTCTGAATGTTATTTGCTATAAAGTTCGTTCTTAACAATTTTTTTTTTAAATATCGGTAGGTTCAAGATTATTTCCATTTATTTGTTATTTTTAAACGATGAAATCGAAACAATACAAGCGATTAAGTTTATAAACTCAAATTGTGACTACAGCGAAACATAGTACACTATTTCAGACTCCAATGATAAATCATTTAAATTTCAAGATCATGTATTTTCTGAATGTTTGGGTGTTAATTTTTAATGTACCTCTCTATATACATAGTACCACCAGTATAACTCAAATTGGCCCTCAAAACTAATGATCTTCAATTTTATATTTCAAGATGAGAGCAATGCATTGAGTTTTCCTTTATTCGAAGCACGCAGGGAAAGATATTTTTAAACGTACTCGGTTTGTGTAAAATTTGGGATTATGATGTTGTAATTTAATTATACATATTGTTTATGTTAATCCTATTTTTAGTATAACGCTTCTCTTCAAAACTTTGTAACGTTTTTAAATCGCGACGTCTACGCTTTACTTTTAGTAAATGAAGTAAGCTAAAGCATTTGGCAGCGGTTGGCTTAGGAAATAGCTGCGGAATATATATATTTTTTTTAGATAAATTAAATTCACTCATTGGAAAATAGTAGTTGGTCTAATATTTGATTTATTCTTGCCTATTTGAAGAGTATTTTTTCACAGTGCATTCGTTAATTTGTTACTAACCAATTCGCCCTGTTACTACATGTATAGTCCATGCCCGTAAGCGATATAACAGACCACAGCACAGCAAGGCTTGCGGAGTTTACGACGCCATAACCCGTGTGTAATATGGACATCATATTACACACAGGTTGGTGACGTAGGAACGGTAAACCGGGAGTAGCCACCATTAACACGGTAGACTCCCCACATGTTGTTTGTGGGCCATAACTCTGTAGTAACAAAGGGCACCACTCTTTCACACTTCGCCGCAGTGGTGCGTGTTTATTGTTGAGTCGTGCAGATGGCAGAGCCCTTTACAAGCTCAGAATATTGCTAGTAACAATTTTCTACACTAGATAGGAATACGCTATACCACGTGGTTTAACAGGCTCCGCTGAGTTGGTATGCATAATTTAAAATCTACAACTCATCTCAGCCTCGAGATTTCAGTCTCATTTTAGTCCTTCGGGCAGATAGACAGAAAGACTCGTAGATGCTGACACGAAAATCAAACATCACAGAACTCTGATGTACATGCTAAATTTTAAGTCTACACAAAAAAGCCTTCTCGATACATCTTACCACAAGATGCCCTCGCATGTTTTTTTGTTAAGTTCGGTTCCATATCTGTGTTTCAATAATAAAAGTCTATACACCAAGTCACTATAGAATTATGTCACATAGTTGAATCTGTTATGGGTGAGTTACTTTTGTTTACAAATGTATTCATTCTGTCAAATAGACGTCGTTATTACCCTCTTAGACATTTCAGCAAGTTGCAGAGGGTCTAGAATAAAAACGTTTTGGGCATCATTGGCCATCATTTCTTCTTCACTTTAAAGAGTCTCTAACTAATAATCCCCCCATTAATCAAGTTATAGATCTACGAGAGATGAAAATGAGGATTGTATAATGGGGAAAATATGTGTAGTGTGTTAACATAAATATTACTTACTGTAGGTTCTAATATTTATATAGATGCTTAAGCTGAGTATATAGTCTGTGTACGACTGTCCTGCGATAAAGAGCAAATTCAAATAATTTTTATTTTGTGAAAAACAAGGATTTTAAGAGCATAATGTACAAATTACTCTCCTAATGAACCCTTCGCGTATTGTCCAGTCACAATTTAGAAGATAACTACATAATAATAATAACGTTAATTGTACTACTTAAAAATTACAATATTGACGAGTATGTACATGAAGAGTGACTTTTTAGTTTTTTATCCACGAAAGTGAATTAAAAACGTAATTATAATAGTCACATCTAAATGAGTGTGAGTTAGCAAAGAACAACATAATAGTGAATTTAAATGTTTTATTTTATTTTATAAAGTATTTTTGTTTATAAATTCATGATGTCTATTCACTACATAGAAAGGCCACGAAACAGCTTTAGTTAGTCCCTAGTCCGCTGGACATGTTTTAGTCCGACTTCCTTCCTCCTGCTTACAACAGGGCTATGCTGCCTGTATTCGCCATTAGCGTCTTGCACAATAATGTTGCTCGGGTCGGTGAACTTTATTGCGTCTAACATTATTTCTGTAGCAAATTAAATTTTATGGTAAATGGTGTTTTTTTTTTATTGTAATTATCTCTCCTAATTTCTAGAAATGGATTTATTTCTTTTATTATATAAGATTTGTATTACTATTAGGTATAAAGTTTTTTAACGTCAACTATTAACAGTTATTATAACATAATTTGTTATTCAAATGCTTCATATTTATTCATTAATATAAAATATTTATTTCTATATGTTCAGTTATATACTTTGAGGGAAAAGTGGGATTTTTATTTGAGTTGCACTAGTCACAGTGCAAGATTTTCAACAGTTCATATATTTTGTAGTAATACTTTGGGTTTGTATACTCTTAGGCTATACAAATCACAAAACAGAAAAATAGAAGTCTCGTCCGAGCACTGGTTACAACGCCATCCAACGTTCAATATCACTATTGACACGACGAAGCGCATTGGTAGCGAATTCTGTTGAGTGGCCTTGGTACTAACCTTAGTCAAGGTTTGGGTTGTCTTTGGTGTAATTGTCAATTATTTTAGTAAAAAGACAAGTTGTAGAAAAATTGCTCTGTGAAATTTGTACCCTTATATTTTACAATGATATATTTTACTCATACCTCCGAGTGTAACTAACTAATATTGAAACAATGTTTTTGTTATTGCACCCTCTTAAATTTTTAAGTAAACGGCCTAAATCATACATTGAGAAAATGTTGCGTATGGTTTAAATGCAGCTCGAATGCCATTTATACCTAAAGGAACTGATTACGAAACATTGTAAGCAGCATTCCATTATGAGGTGATTGCAGTAAGCAATTTCAAAAGTATGACTGCAAACGTAATAAAAGCTTTAATTGGAAGTACTAAACTGGTGAAACTAGTTGGAACTTAAGACGTTTTGTAGCCTAAGAAGGAAACTTTTGACCTCTGTCCAAGTTTATAAAGAAGGCTAAGAGTGTATTGTGGAGGGAACGCTCCTAATTACGAGCAGATGTAGATAAAATGCGCCTCCCAGCCAGGCCACAGATCCCGGCTCTTCATCAGACAAATTGCTATTCCCTGCCTTTATTTTCTTACCTTGCCTTTGCCGTCTCCCCAGTATTATCAGCTGCCTTGTTACTCATCCCCCGGGGCCACACCTGCCTTAGTGTCTTTGCATTACTTGAGAACTCCGCCTTAAATTTGTACTTTGTTTCAGAGAGCGTTCTCATTGTAGACTGAATAGTTTACCATCAATAGCACTGATAGAAATAAAGAAACATAATAAAAAGAAAGCTTTATTATATTGTTGTTTATACGAGTATATATAATAAACCTTTAAAACGATGTAAGGAACGAATTAACAAAATGGACCCAGGACGTTAATTTGAATACTGGAATACATCACTTAACAGCGGACTAATTCATTTTTAGATTTTTAGTCACCACAAGAAACTGCATGTATCCATTATGATATACATGAACTAGTTATCAATTAAAAATATGCTTATTTGCATTAAAGTTTAACAGATAACAGCTGTTTTGCTAGTAAAGGAATAATCGTGTTTGCATTACTACTAACGCATTAAAAAATTTGCTTATGGTTTTTGAAACTAATGCTAACGATCTATATACATTTTTTAATAGTACTCGATGAAAACGATTATAGTAAATGAGAACAAAAAATAAATTTCAGTAAATAAAATCATGTGCAGATTTTATGGAATGAAATATAATGTGGCAATTTAAAGCTCATTTTTACTAATTTCCAAATCATATTGCTACAGATGTTATAATCTATATAGATTCTATTTTCAGCAACTGCACATCCCATATCGTTAGCAAGACTGGCGCCTTCAATACTGTAACAAAGGCAATATAGTAACAGAACTGAGGTGTCGTTAGTGCCTATCATTAATTTGTGAAGGCTCGTACAGTGGATTTTGGTGCTATATTTTATCATACAGTTCAGTTATTTATAATTGATACGCTATTCTCGTATTCTATTCCTGAAATGTAAACGATGCAAACTTTAGTCTCCGAAAAACAAGTTTTGAAATAATTAGAAGATTGAATGAACAGTATACATTTTGTAGTTTTTAATAATGTTCTCACACTTTACCGTTTTATAACCGTGTAACCGTTGTACACTTTACCGTGTAAACAATATGTTCGTTTATATAGTGTTGTGAGTTTTACATTGGTGTGTGACCAAATCTTTTTAAACAATACGAAATTTAAAACGTGATTTATCTGTCAATAAATAATACGTTCAATGGGGCAATAAAACTTAGAAAATATTTCACGCATGTTGATACGATTAACGATGTTGTAACTCAACGTTGAGCCGTGTCGAGACAACGTACTGCCGGCAGCGGTGAGATGCCGTGGTGTGGCGCGGCGCCCCTAGAGTGCGCGGGTGTCGCACTGCTACCCTACTACAGTAGTGACACCGCCGCCAGTCGGTTAGTCGCTCTCGAGCCGTCGCGGAGGGAGATTGTACCGTCACTCCGTGTCATGCCCGTGACGAGTGTCTAGTGATAGTGTAGTGTCCAGTGTATGGCATGCAGCATCCGGCGTCACCTTGGCTGGTCCCCTGGGGGGTCCCATTGCACAAGATGGTGGCCCTACCGCTTCCCCATCCCCATCCCCTGATGCCTCACCCCGTCCTCGGGTTGGCTCCCGCACCCTTGGCGACCCTGAGGACCTTCGTCACTGCTGCCCATCAACTACCGGCACATCGGCTTAGAAAGGTACCGCAATACCACACAACTTTACAATAGGCTAATTCATCTCCTTCCATAGAAATCATTGCAAATTTACAGCAGTACAATATATTCGTAATTGCAAACTCTATTTTCAAAGTTGAAGAAAAATACTTTTTACCAGTCGTTATCAAACTGGTATGACGTGAAAGAAGCAAATTGTTCATAAAAAAGGATTTATCATTCCAAAACACCAGACTAAGTTTTAAGGTTGCTCAACTTAATTAGAAAGATCTTGTTATGCAGTGTCGGGAAAGATAAGTCTTTTTCATTTTATCACTGTTGATTCTAAGACTAACCACTTCTAAAATTTGTTATAAAAGAATTATTTTCCTGAACACAATAAAATATTCAAGAAGAAAAAGTTCACTATAGTACAATAATAAATAAAACCCCATGCCTATGACGTTGAAATGTATTGCATTTCTCTCCACCCCCTGTAGGTTGCGCCACACCGCGTGTCGTACTGCCGCTATAGTAACTAACAGAAACAATCCGACTCCGATGTGCGTGTATCGCGCCAATCCTCCCCTCACCTGGACTCTGTGATTGCGGGCCGTATGCAGAGTCCACTGTTGTAATTTGGTCTAAAGGTAAATCCATCATTGCAGAACACCCTGAACCCGGTTGGGGAATTTTAGTACATTTTTACTGGGCATACAGAGTTGTTACGTAAATGAAAATTTTACTGAAGTATTCAAATAAAGAAGGGCTTTACGTGGACTTTAGTTTATTTTTTTTATTATCTCCTTTTACCGCATCAATAGATTTAGTTTTTATTTCAAAAGAAAAAAAACAGTGTTAAGGTAAAGAAATTGTCATAATTTCAGTAATTTTATCATAAACAGTAAGTATTTACGGGTAACTGCTTGAATATTAAAATTAAATAACTAATTCGTATTTAATTAGAATTTAGAACATGGATAAGTTCTATATTTGTCATTTGTAGATTTAATTTAGCGAGAAAGTAAATTCTTATCAAAAGTCGTCTGATAAGTAGTTTATAGTATTATATTTATTATTCCTACCTAAGTTAATACTTTAAATCGAGTATAACATTTGAGGTTCGATTTTAATGTAAATTTTACAATCTTAAACGTTATATCTCATGGGTTACAAATTATCAAATTTTGTATTGTTCGGTAAATAAACAAAATATAATTAATGCACATTATAAACTTAATGTACTAAACAAAAGTTTTAAAACGGTCCGAGATTTTTTTATATTGCTAAAACATAATCTCAAAATAAATTAAATATCAAAACGTTTTTTCAACTAAAGTGCAATTTATTTCAAGTAAAAGTATAAAATAATGAGTACAAAAACCAATATTTTACGCTAAAAATCTACTAAGTTTAAATTTACTCTAAACAATTGATAAATTAATATAAAACTAAAAACATGTAGTAGAATTATAAACGATCAACAGTATTAATTGTAGATATAAAAAACGTACTTGTACATTCCAATTTTGTTTCAACCGAGTATTATTTTCAGTGCATTATTAAACTGTTTTGGAAACTTGAACACATAAGCCATCTTGTGAAATGAAGACGTATATGCAAGAGACGCATAGGGTGTATAGTAAGTAGGCTAGTATGCTGCTGCCTCAGCAGGCGTCAAGCGTTAATACATGCGGTGTCCAGGAGTATTTATGTGGACGCGTGGACTAGACCGGGGCAGACAGTGGACTAGTGACAACGGAAATATTTTGGCACTCTCGCCTGGTGTTGACCTCTTTCACGTGACCTTCGTTCCCGCGACACTACCAGCACTGTACTGTACTAAACACTACTATGCCGGACACTACAATACATACTTATACACTACACTATAACGTTAATTACACTACAAACGTATAAAAGACACAACAAGGACTACAATGTATACTACACCAAAAACCAGTTCTAGATACTACCACCGAATTGCGTACTGTACGCTAAACTACTTGTACGATACACTCACTACCAGTACCATTCTGTACATTACACTGCAACCGTACACTAGACACCACCATTACCATACTGTAAGTTACACAAGCCTATAATAGACACTTCCAGGACTATACTGTACGCCATACCATCAAGTAATCAGTCCAAAATATATATATTTAAAAGGAAGATATTGCTGATAACATTTTCCCTCTATAATTTTTAGTTTATACAGTTTTTAACTTAAGAGTTGCATTATTTTAATTAAAAATACACGCAATTATGAATTAAATTTTAATTACTTTAAATGAAATATTACTTTTTACTCTACACGTAATATGTGCATTGGCGAAAAAACATTAGCAGCTTCTGATATTATGTGTTTTCAAATGTTAAAACTACTTTACAAAATGAGGTTTTTGCTGTATTACTTTATTGGAAAATGACTCCCTTTCTAATAATATTTTAAAGATGGATTTAACTGTCTTAATATAAAATATTTGTTCGCCCTGCGGTAAGTATCAGTTCATCATCATGGGAGTTACCACAACTTCAGTTATTTAATTATACTGTTTATTTAGCAATCTTTCTAAAACATTTTTCTGTCCTCATCATTATTATGGAAGTAACAGCCGTAATAAAATAACACACAGTATTACAAAGGGACCAGTGACATTTATAATAATGTAATTATTTAATATTTTAATAATGGCGTTTCGATAACAAGCGTATGTCTTAATAATTTGGTAACAACTTAATAGTTTAATATTTATATGTATTGTTTTTCATTGCGTAAATATAGAAATACTCGATACAAATTATAACAATTATATATACAATTTCTAGGAACTATTCTTCATTTCTAACAAGTTTTGGAGTTGATTTGTTGTTTATGTATTTTACGAAGCTCGTAGGAATTTACAATGTATAATCAGAACATTTACAAATATAACTATACAAATAAAACTATATTTAGTCTCTCTATATTGCACTTTAATTTTCCTAAATTTACTTATTGTTGGCCTTTTTTGCTTTTATGGTAAACGAATTAAGATTAAAATTTAAACTTTTATCGTAAACAATTGAGGACAATGAAATAAGAGAGAGATACACAAGGGTTGAATCAAAATTATTATAAAAATTGTAAATAACAACCTATTTTAAATTTGGCAATTTGTCGAATATAAATTTTTGTAAAAATTGTTTCTTTTATTGATTCAATGATTTTTTACAAATGCTAATATACGATTACTAGTACACAATGAATAATAAGTCGAACGTAATTGATCCACCCACAGACTAGTTTTTATTTTAGCGGTTATAAAGTGATTCGTGCTCTCCTTCCAGGTATCTTATTTTATTATTATTGGTGTTTACATTTTAAATATCAATAGATTACATTTATGCTTACATTTATTCTGTGTATAACAATTCCTTTATTATATATTAAGGTAATATAATAGTATATTTCATGTGATAATTTATTTTGAAAAGACGGATTTGGAATGAATATTGAATGGGTGAATAGTTTCGGAGGCTGTTACCAGACCAAATGAATTTTGATTTGTTTTAAATTAGCCGAAAATTGATACAATAATTTTTAACTCGAGCGTAAAACTGGCATCACCAAAGGAAATAAACTGTATGAGTTTAGAATACCGTAAACTTGTGATAAATTGTAAAAATGTACACTTATGCACCCAAAATAGGGTTTTCTACACTCCAGTCTTTCAATTGCTAAATGTATACGCATATATAAGGCAAATACATATTTATTATAACAAAATATTATAATTGTGACCATTGATGTTCTGCGGGTTTCATTCACCGCAAAACACCCACACCACTCAAGTTAGGTAAAGACTAGGATAAAATAAAATAGTTAGCAAGTAACTGTTTGTGTTAGCGTGTGACTACAGTGACGTCAATAATAACCAAACTAAGCGGGACTGACGAGTTAAGCGGGCGACTTAAGCGGTGGCTGACGGGCTGGGATCAACTCGGAGACGCACCAACTTATCAAAGTTCGACCCGATATTGAGCAGATTGTGTCAAGGAGCGATTAGCTTCAACGAACTTCCTTGAAGCCAACTCCCTTCAAATTACAGCTAACTTCGTCCAAAGATTTCTTCCGCGGAAGCTTCCAACGAATTAAATCCCTCTGATTGATCCCAATCAAAACGCACGTTTCGTTTCAAACTTGGCTTTGTACTAAATGTGGCTTTTAATTAGTGAATAACGTTATGAGTATTGAGAACAACAGTGTTAAAAAATTTATTTAATCAGGGAAAATACTGTCTTTAATAAACCCTGAGTCATGAACGCAATGTTGGGTCTTACTTATATTACGCGAACTGCCTTCTGCAGCGAGCTGGGAAATATTATTTGGGCCGTAATGTATGTATAGTAATTAATGTCAATGATACTTGTCGGTGATACCCCTAATTCTCCATAGTATACACAGATTGTAACCGAATTGCCAGTATGAATAAGTTAAATAATGTGTAAATAAAATTTTTAGATAATATATGTATGTTTTCTCTTATTTCGGATTAAAATATTAATTAATAATCAATCTCTAATACTTTATAACGTTTATTAAAAAAAAACTTTAAACCGTAAGGAAAAATTCAAATTACGTCATTTATAAGTTAAAAAAATACTCGAGTATCGAGTAAAACTAAATTTGTAATTGTTTTGTATGTTAAAACCATAAGTGAAAATTTTTTTATTGCTTGATATTACTTATATTTTAATAATAAGCGGTGTATCAAGCAATGTGAAAGCTATTTTTATAAATATTTTATATGAGAAGTGTCAAAGTGATAAAATACAAGAACTATCTCCGACAATTGAACATTTACAATAAGTAAATAACAATAATACGTACATTGAATATACAACAATAACTCCATCATTAACAGAGGAATTTCTAGATAACAAAGCGATCAATTGTACAAAATGAACCTGTTACCAATGTGTCCGTCTATTCATACATGCCTAAACAAACCCTTGAGAAATAATGGATTCACGATCTCATTAAAACGTAAGAAAGGAATGTGTAAATATAACTCAATTAATAACATCAAGTATCCGTAATCATGTATTATCACAATCATAAATTTTTAGTTCAGTGCTAAGCGTGTTTGTACCCAGTTGATTAGAATCTACTCGTACTAAGAAATACATAATGCAGTAACGATTTTAAAATGCATAAGGGACGTTAAAACTACATCAGCATAGTATATGCTAGACATGGCACATTGTTTTTGTTTTGCTTTTTGAGGCTAGGTATTCTAGTGACTTGTGACGTGGATTGATTACGTTATTCTCACGTAGTCGGTACGTCTGCGTGCTGTGACCAGTCAACATGAGCTCCTGTTGCAGTTCATTCCTTGTCTGGTATTTCCAGGTTGGCTAGGAGCAGCGACCACATCTGCGGTCTCTGGCTAGGAGACGTCAGGCGGACCTTGGCCGACGCGTGAGAATTTCGAGACGCACATCGCCGCAAAACTTTGCGGTCTTGATTAAACTCTTGAAATCAGATTTCATTAGAAAGCTCACTTCGACTAACAGATTTAATCTGAAAGTTACAATAATACATATCCACCTGTACATGTTATTAGGAGGGGGCGGAGCTACATCGCGATTGGCTGCAGCTTCACCAACGAATGACCAATAGTGTTTATTAGGCTATATTTAGCATAGGCTGGTAGCTAATTGACAATTCAAAGCGTTCTTCTTTGTTCCTTTACTATTCTTAGACAATAATAATGTAGTTTTGCAAGTATTTTTATTTTGTCAACTTCTTTTGAATGTTTGTAACTGTGTTCCATATTGAAGTTTTGTTTTTATAAATGGTCACTACCTCGTATATTAAACGTATTATATCTCTAACACAGAATGAGCTACACAGCTACAAGGATTTTATCGACTCCAGGCGTACACAGGGGGTTCGTGTCATTCACTGGTCTCAAACAGTTCTTTGCTTATTGAAAGGCAGTAAAGTTTTTACATCGTGTGTTTTTTAAATTACTTTTTCTGTAAAGCAATTAAGTTTTCTTTCTTGTATTTTCAAGATTTTTTCGACGCGGTGTAAAACTGTATGTTAATTATGTAACCCCCGTGTAATCCTAGAACTTAAATCCGTGTTTTGAGCCAATGTTCCTTAGTTTTGCTGGCTATTGAAGTATTAGTTCATAATTATTTCCTATAACCTATCAATCTTAAGTAGTTCTAAAACTGAATAGAGCCCACACTCATCCTGTAAACCATATAGTTTATACTCAGCCCTGACTCCGAGACATGTGAATCAAAGGAATATGTAGTCTAAGTAAATAAATGAAACAATTTATATAGAACTATGAATTTGAAGTAGCTAATAGGATTTCAAGATAAAATACACTTTCAAAATTAAAAATAAATTTACACGATCGTAACAATGTGAAAAAAGAGTGAATAGACTTGATTAATTTGTATAACAGAAACTTGTGTTTGAACTGTACTTTCAGTGAGGATGGTGAGCTGTAGTCAATGTACCAAACGTTTATGGTGTACAATATATATTTTTTAAATATATGTTTTATAAATAAGTTCACAGAGTATTACTTCGTTGTTCTGGTTCTGGATTTTGTAAAAGCACGCCCAATCTTGTTATTAAACTAAATATCAATTTTTAAAATTTAATAATAAAAATGTGTTTAATAGTTGTATTATTGTAATTGTATTGTAATATGTATTACATGTAATGTGAACACACCGTATGTAGTTTAATTCAGAACGGTAAGCCGATGAAGTTAAGGTAATAAAGTGAAGAACATTAAAGGCGCAATGATTTAAATTAGTATCTGTTAAGAAAAGAGCTCGGCTTTTACTCACTTTATATCTTTGCTTTATGAGGCTTTGAAAGTATGGCTCTTCTTAATCAATCAAATTTCTTTCCAGATAGGTTGTTAGCAAGATTATACGGCTGATTACGAAGTGCAGTGTTTGAAAGCAAGGAAAGAACAGATGTATTTTGTTTGTTATATTTTCTTTATTAATCGTTTTAAGGATTGATAAACATGAAGTGATATTATACTAAACATTAATTTTACATACGAGGTCAGTATGCAGTCCCTTCTTACATAGAACGTTTATTTTACGCGCGTATAGATCTAGTAAAGGTTCATTTAAAGTAAACATCTCATAGATGCAACTAAATATATTTCTAACAAGTAAATTACTTAATTTAAATCATGTGGCATACAATACAGTCAGCAAAATGCTACAGCGTGGAACCTATGAACTCACACAACACAGCATCGAAGTAACCGACAACACGTAACAAAAGAGGTAACGCACAGACACAGTTGACCAAGAGGAAGCCATTTACCAAGTTTTAAGTCTTCACGACCTTTCTGTCGACTTTCTCACAGACGGACAGATAGACCGACAAACATTTTTACAGACTGTACCTTGTAAAAACAGTTCTAAAGGTTGACCACTGTGTGTTTCGGAGCAAACGTTCCATCATCAGTTGGTGAAAAAGATTGCATATACCTTTAAATAGACGCTATATTGGGTGGAGTTATATTAAAGACATTTATTTTCCCTACACTTGTAATTTTTTTCAAGACCGTAAATGTTTTATAGTTAGGTGGACGTAAGAAATTTAATTTGGGTATTACTTTAGGTGTTATTTTATTTAAAATTTTTAATATATCCCACACTTCATTCTAAGTGGCAACTATAAACTCCTTCTAAAATGTCATCAGGATATTTTATTACATACTCCAAACTAAGGTGTCCACAAGTACACTTGGTATTAATTACGGACTTACACGAACTCTTAATACCGGGTGATCCCGATAAAAGTGCGCGTGTTTTCAGGGTTGATGGAGGATGTGATTACAAAGATCTTTTGTCCAATACACATAGGGTAGCTATGTTCCGTGTCCGTGAAAATTGAGAATTTGTAAAACGCTCGTCATAGGCAACAAGTTAGTGGTCTTTAAGATTCGGCCAGAAAAAAACGGAAACCTAAATGAGATATTCTTCCTGATTACGAATAAAAAAAACACTTTATGCAAGCAAGAATTTAAAAAATAATATTATAATTTGTGCCGCACCACACAAACCGGTGAAATTTTGAATATTGTTGTAATAATAAATTTTTTACATTCTTGTTCACATTATGCGGTTCTTGAGGTGTTATTACAAAGGATATATAATTTTGTTTTAGCAGCTTTGATTTTTTTGTCCGAATCTTAAAGGTAACACTACGTGTTACCTGCCACAAGAAAGCGTTTCACGAATTCTCAATTTTTTCGGAAACGAAACATTTGTGATCCCATGTGTACTGGTCAAAAATACCTGGTATTGACATCTTCTATCGACCCTGAAAAAATGCGCACTTTTACCGGAGTCACCCTGTATAAGTTCCTTATGTTCATTCATTAACGTTCATCATGTTAACATCCATTAAGCTTGTACATACTCCAAGACCTGCTACGAGGCTAAAGTTATTTGTTGTGGGTTAACTGTTTTAAAAATAGCGAAGTTGTAGGAAAACATATATACCTGTAAGAATTTAGTCACCTTGTATTCGCTTGAAGGTCTCGATGAAACCCACGCCTTTGTTACTACGGTTGCAATATAGTAGACGTTATATCATTTTATCTCGTTCAATATAGTTTCATTTGATATTTCTGAAATGAGCTACATATTATTGTGCATACACCCTCAGCAAAGCCTGTAACGGCACTTGATGTTGCATTATTCCACTTCTTTAATCTAATCTGTTATAAATCATTAGAAATTAAAGTTTAAGAAAACAGTTATTAAATACCATTAATTAAAAAAAGCCGTAAAACGCTCTCCAGTTCGCATGATTGAGCACAGTTCAAAACGTGGAAGTTACAAGCCGCCTCGCGATATTCTCCAAATATCCCGTCGTTGTTTTGAGTCTCTTTGGTGTAAATCGGCTTAAAGGAACTCTTAATAACGCTGCAAGTAAAAGAGGAGACTAACTTTTAAAGAGGCGTTCAACTTATAATAAGCTTTGTGTAGTTGCCGCGTTAAGCGATATTACAGGGAATTATGTTACGCTGTAGCAGCTTTCAAACATATTATCTTAATGTTATCTGGCTTACGTGTTTTGCAGCAATGTTTATATTGTGGTAAGACGGTAACACTGTAAATGATATACCATTTTCTGTGCTCGATATTAAAACATTACTTAACAATAAAACCTGTTTTCAATTAAAAAAGCTTAGTAGATTCATTCGTGCAGCTTGATAGAAGTAGTAAAATAACAAGATGTTTGATAATATTATGATATTTTAAGTCACCATGTTAGTACATCGTACAACCAAATATTTGTGTATGCACCGAGATTTCAGAAATTGTTAATTAAAGGTGAATGTACCACCTTTTCATATTGGACAAGGGTATGTGTACACAGTTTATTCTGTTGAATTGAGTAAAATTGAGTTCAACAAATTTTCTTTACAAATTTTAAGGGTTGCTTCAAATAAAAAGTATCCTATTAGGTAATTTTATTTAATATACGCAATTCGATTTAGTAGTTCAACCATTTGATCTGTTATTGTATGATTTATAAATGTGTTTAACGTTACTTAATTAAATGTAACTTTTTATGTTGGACGTACAGAATTATAAAAGAAAAAACGTACATTCATGGACTCCCATAATTTCTCAGTTCTAAGTCATTGCATGCGTACAAAACTATACTATTGCAATAATCGGTTCAGAATCACTTGATATTTAATGTATACTCAAATTCAACGTGACTCCCACAGCAGAGTATCTACCTCATTAATTATTATATTTTGGAAGACATAAACTTATTTATGGAATAGAGTTATTTATTGTATAAAAGTTGTCTGTTTCTTTCTGTTTGTGTAGGTTACATCTAAACTTCAAATTATGTTCTGTGAATGTGACGAAATAAGTCCCAGTTGTGTAATAACGACATGTTGCTAATAGTATACACAGCGAAGCGCACTCAAGTTGTTAACGCGAGGTTAGCGGTGGCGACAAGTATAGCGCTGATCGAGGGAACTGGTGACTAGTGAGTGATAGAAACTGAAAGCTGCACTTGATGACCGGCTCAGTTGTGCAGTAACGACATGTTGCTAATAGTATACACAGCGAAGCGCACTCAAGTTGTTAACGCGAGGTTAGCGGTGGCGACAAGTATAGCGCTGATCGAGGGAACTGGTGACTAGTGAGTGATAGAAACTGAAAGCTGCACTTGATGACCGGCTCAGTTGTGCAGTAACGACATGTTGCTAATAGTATACACAGCGAAGCGCATTCAAGTTGTTAACGCGAGGTTAGCGGTGACGACAAGTATAGCGCTGATCGAGGGAACTGGTGACTAGTGAGTGATAGAAACTGAAAGCTGCACTTGATGACCGGCTCAGTTGTGCAGTAACGACATGTTGCTAATAGTATACACAGCGAAGCGCACTCAAGTTGTTAACGCGAGGTTAGCGGTGGCGACAAGTATAGCGCTGATCGAGGGAACTGGTGACTAGTGAGTGATAGAAACTGAAAGCTGCACTTGATGTCCGGCTCAGTTGTGCAGTAACGACATGTTGCTAATAGTATACACAGCGAAGCGCACTCAAGTTGTTAACGCGAGGTTAGCGGTGGCGACAAGTATAGCGCTGATCGAGGGAACTGGTGACTAGTGAATGATAGAAACTGAAAGTTGCACTTGATGTCCGGCTCAGTTGTGCAGTAACGACATGTTGCTAATAGTATACACAGCGAAGCGCACTCAAGTTGTTAACGCGAGGTTAGCGGTGGCGACAAGTATAGCGCTGATCGAGGGAACTGGTGACTAGTGAGTGATAGAAACTGAAAGTTGCACTTGATGTCCGGCTCAGTTGTGCAGTAACGACATGTTGCTAATAGTATACACAGTGAAGCGCACTCAAGTTGTTAACGCGAGGTTAGCGGTGGCGATAAGTATAGCACTGATCGAGGGAACTGGTGACTAGTGAGTGATAGAAACTGAAAGCTGCACTTGATGTCCAGCTCAGTTGTGCAGTAACGACATGTTGCTAATAGTATACACAGTGAAGCGCACTCAAGTTGTTAACGCGAGGTTAGCGGTGGCGATAAGTATAGCACTGATCGAGGGAACTGGTGACTAGTGAGTGATAGAAACTGAAAGCTGCACTTGATGTCCGGCTCAGTTGTGCAGTAACGACATGTTGCTAATAGTATACACAGCGAAGCGCACTCAAGTTGTTAACGCAATGTTAGCGGTGGCGACAAGTATCGAGGGAACTGGTGACTAGTGAGTGATAGAAACTGAAAGCTGCACTTGATGTCCGGCTCAGGTGTGCAGTAACGACATGTTGCTAATAGTATACACAGCGAAGCGCACTCAAGTTGTTAACGCGAGGTTAGCGGTGGCGACAAGTATAGCGCTGATCGAGGGAACTGGTGACTAGTGAGTGATAGAAACTGAAAGTTGCACTTGATGTCCGGCTCAGTTGTGCAGTAACGACATGTTGCTAATAGTATACACAGTGAAGCGCACTCAAGTTGTTAACGCGAGGTTAGCGGTGACGATAAGTATAGCGCTGATCGAGGGAACTGGTGACTAGTGAGTGATAGAAACTGAAAGCTGCACTTGATGTCCAGCTCTGTTGTGCAGTAACGACATGTTGCTAATAGTGTACACAGCGAAGCGCGCACTCAACTTGTTAACGCGAGGTTAGCGGTGACGATAAGTATAGCGCTGATCGAGGGAACTGGTGACTAGTGAGTGATAGAAACTGAAAGCTGCACTTGATGTCCGGCTCGGCCTTGCTATAAATAATGCGGCGAGCGGCGACCACGCCCGCGGGAACCTGGCTCGGCGCGGTGCGGGCTGTTGTAACTCCAGCCGCTCCAGGCCTTGGTCTCGGAGAAAGTGTGTACATCACCGGCTGATAGTTTACTTCCGCTACGGATGCCGAGGTATCCCGCATTCTGGAGTTTACAGTGTGGATTTTAAAACTTGTAATTTTTATGTAACCATTTTTAATATTTTACTTTTTGAAATTGTCCGTTTTGAAAACAATAAAACGACCAGGATGAGATACATGCTTGTGCAAATTTATTTACATTAAAGAAAATGACAGTCGGTTTTAAAAAATCAACATTTTAAATAAATAAAATTAATAATAAGAGTATGGTAACATAAACAAATGCTTTGTCTTAGTTCCGTTAGTAAAAAATTTTATAATAAATCAATTAAAAGCATATGTACTTGTAAACTTTGGTCCTCTAGGCTCAAAAGTGTCCCTATTCCTATGTATAGGAATAACATTATGTTTAATTTGCATATTGAATTATAATGATCATTACGTACATTCATGTCGTTCAAAAATCTCATCCCGTCACAGAAGGATAGATTACTATGATATGTAATACTATAAAAAGGAAGAAAAACTATGTAATTGTACTAAATTTACTTAATACCATTTACTTTTTAGTATCATTGAGTAGAATCTATTTATATGTGGTGTAGCCTATACTGAAAAATACGATTTATATGAAACCTGTTAAAATAGCTTTATCAGATAAAGCTGTTCTTAAGAAACATTCAGCCTTTTTAAACATAAATATTCGATAGAAAATTGTTTTGGCTTAACTCTCACAAAGAAGTATTGTTTGGCCTAAATGATAGGAAGGCATTCCACTTTACTTCTGGTATACGTACTGTAAGTGTAATTTAATTAGTTAGTCAATGTAAGTATAGAACCATACTTACAAAATGAAGAAAAAATTATGACTAAGATGTTCCAGAAATGTAATTTTTCAAGTTAATTAATTAATTTCATTATGTATAGCTTTTAGTGTAGTATTGAATTATATTGTACGACAAAAAATAAGCACGTTTATGATATAGTTTAATTATTCTGATCGTGACCTTTATGGAATGTTCGTAATTAATATTCCAAAGGAAAAAGAGTTAAAAATATATTCTTGGCCACTTTACTTTTGAACTATATTCAAATAACCCTCATATGAGGAGAAACTGGTTGCAGTTGCCTCTTCGACGGAATAAATAATTAGATACGCTTCTGTATTAATGGTAATGTAGATTAAAAATAAATGACATTTGGCAGGTTAAGTGTAGCAACACGGCTGCTCGGAACCGGTATATGAAAGGCGGCAGAGCTTCAAAAAAACTGACTTACCAACCTTGAGTAACGCTAGATAGTGCAGCAAGTTTGACTGCTTCAACACGACGCGACAGTGCAACAAAACTACAAAACCAGATCTGACATTTAAAACGCATCCACTTACTACGTTATATGTACTGCGATGCTGAAAAAGTCCCTAAGAAATCAGTTGGTGTGTTTGAATGCACGTAATGTATACTGTACTACTGTGACCTTAAAACAGATTATATAATTCTACCACTTGCATAAAAAGGAAGAGAATAAGTGTGAGAATTGTGCGCTCAAATTTACAATCAACTAACAGGCTTATAATTATATTATAAGTTTATTGTCCTAAGAAAAAAAAAACAAAACAAAAAACAGGTGTTATAAGAACATGCGCTACTTTTAACTTTTAGTTCCTGAGATTATTCTCACAAAATGTACACTATAGTTTAAGCAAAAACTTTAGAATTCCATATCTCTATTTACTGTAAGAAGGTCATAGTGTCTACAGCGATTGCCTGAACAGTCTTGAGTCATACAAGGTTTTCCGGCCAACTCTTACGTGTACAATAATTATAATTATAGACTAGAATTGCAATTATGAATAATACGAGTATATTGAGAATTAATTAGCATAAATTAAAATTGACTTTAAGAACTTAAATTTACATTGAACACTAGAGAATTTTCCATGTTTAAAATCAAGGAACTGAATTAAGGTATGAAATATTAAGTATTACCTCATATTTATAGCATTTTAAATTAATAAATGTCGGCCTGCCCAATTGAACAAACTAATCAACGGCCAGGAAATAGAAATATATTAGCCTGAATAGGTTTAAGAAGAGAGCGGGGGTGTCTCCTTTTTACTTATTAAGATATGTGCAATCGATATGTGGTTGTGAAAATTATTTATATTGTAAACTAGTCTTTTAAGATACCTTCCTTGAAGTAGAATAGATTTAATTTCTTTTGACATTGAATTAAAAAAATAACATATCAATAAAAAAACTTAATGTAGTAGTGTGAATTTTGTAAGCTATAATCATTGGTTAATTATTTTTTCATAGAACGACATATTCTCTATTCATTTATACTTAAGG
The DNA here is from genome assembly GCF_021130785.1 of Homalodisca vitripennis. Classification (NCBI taxonomy): domain Eukaryota; kingdom Metazoa; phylum Arthropoda; class Insecta; order Hemiptera; family Cicadellidae; genus Homalodisca; species Homalodisca vitripennis. The sequence goes on from NC_060212.1 coordinate 134,231,600, forward strand.
TTATCACTTGTATTCAATTACATTGCATAGCTATGGTAGGAAAGGTTGATTCAATTTGAATGATGATTGACTTTCTTTGAATCTCTTCAGACGAACATGACTCCTGATTTCTGGAGGCAAGTCTGAGACAGCGTCAGATACTAGATGCTGCAATAAAAGGAAGGTGAACTGGAGCTAAACCCTACATTAAAAATGTTATAAAACTTGTTAAAATGTGTTATCGGCAAGAAACACACAAAACCTGTATTGTAAAATAAAATGTTTTTAAAATAATTGTATTCTTATAAAATTTAATTTTTAATTAATAAAAAATTTGTCATTCGTCTCTTTAATTTTTAATGTACATACTGTAAAAAGATTTGTCCCAAAATTATCATTCAACCTACCTAATTATGAGTCCTTTCTTGTTATAAAATCAAAGATTGTATTAATTTTTAAAATAGAATATTACGGGTTGTAACTGAATGTTTTTTTATTTGCTTACGTTTTTAACAGACAAATTTACTATTGGACAGGATCTACTGTCGCATAAATAGAATTAAGTGTTGTGTAAGTAATCCAAAATAAACCCCCAGTTTAACCTGACGAACGATCCGCTTGCTTTGCTAAACCAATCGCTGAGGCAGCTGGTATTGTTACTTCTGCTTGGACTGTTTACTACTGTGCTACTTTGTTAGTGGGCGCTGGGTTGCTGCCAACTTTGATTAAGAAATGCGCACTTTAACCTGACGAACAATCCGCTTGTTTTGCTAAACCAATCGCTGAGGCAGCTGGTATTGTTACTTCTGCTTGGACTGTTTACTACTGTGCTACTTTGTTAGTGGGCGCTGGGTTGCTGCCAACTTTGATTAAGAAATGCGCACTTTAACCTGACGAACAATCCGCTTGTTTTGCTAAACCAATCTATGAGGCAGCTGGTATTGTTACTTCTGCTTGGACTGTTTACTACTGTGCTACTTTTTTAGTGAACGCTGGGTTGCTGCCAACTTTGATTAAGAAATGCGCACTTTAACCTGACGAACAATCCGCTTGTTTTGCTAAACCAATCGCTGAGCCAGCTGGTATTGTTACTTCTGCTTGGACTGTTTACTACTGTGCTACTTTGTTAGTGGTCGCTGGGTTGCTGCCAACTTTGATTAAGAAATGCGCACTTTAACCTGACGAACAATCCGCTTGTTTTGCTGAGGCAACCGCTGAGGCAGCTGGTATTGTTACTTCTGCTTGGAATGTTTACTACTGTGCTACTTTGTTAGTGAACGCTGGGTTGCTGCCAACTTTGATTAAGAAATGCGCACTTTAACCTGACGAACAATCCGCTTGTTTTGCTGAGGCAATCGCTGAGGCAGCTGGTATTGTTACTTCTGCTTGAACTGTTTACTACTGTGCTACTTTGTTAGTGGGCGCTGGGTTGCTGCCAACTTTGATTAAGAAATGCGTCTTTAACCTGACGAATAATCCGCTTGTTTTGCTGAGGCAATCGCTGAGGCAGCTGGTATTGTTACTTCTGCTTGAACTGTTTACTACTGTGCTACTTTGTTAGTGGGCGCTGGGTTGCTGCCAACTTTGATTAAGAAATGCGCACTTTAACCTGACGAAAAATCCGGTTGTTTTGCTGAGGCAATCGCTGAGGCAGCTGGTATTGTTACTTCTGCTTGGACTGTTTACTACTGTGCTACTTTGTTAGTGGGCGCTGGGTTGCTGCCAACTTTGATTAAGAAATGCGCACTTTAACCTGACGAACAATCCGCTTGTTTTGCTGAGTCAACAGCTGAGGCAGCTGGTATTGTTACTTCTGCTTGGGCTGCTGTGTACTCTTGAGCTACTTTGTTAGTGGGCGCTGGGTTGCTGCCAACTTTGATTAAGAAATGCGCACTTTAATCTGACGAACAATCCGCTTGTTTTGCTGAGGCAATTGCTGAGGCAGCTGGTATTGTTACTTCTGCTTGGGCTGCTGTATACTCTTGAGCTACTTTGTTAGTGGTCGCTGGATAGCTGCTAAGTTTGATTAAGAAATGCGTACTTTAACTTGACGAACGATCCGTTTGTTTTGCTGAACCAACCGCTGAGGCAGCCTTTTTGTATACTTGATAAACTACAAAATGTAGTATTTACACCGATATTTGACCATTTTAGACTCCTTACTTTGTACTGCATGTAAGTTCACAACCTACATATACGCTACGTAAATATATTAAAACCCATCCTAATTTATTTAATAATGCGTATTGCATACCTACGCTTCACATCATCGATATACCTAATATCAATTCACAACCTCCAATCTTCACGGCGTAAATGTAGCGAAAGGAGCAGTGACATACTCGACCGGTCATTATACTGCACAACCCCATTATAAGGAAATGTGATGAATTGATGTTACAGTTATGTGTGGAACTGGTCATTAAGGCTAATGGACACTAGATGTAATTAATTACAGTTGAATAGTGTCTGAGGCCTATAGACGTCGCGTCGTGTACTTGGCAGACTCTGTTCTGTGTTCTGTACAGGTCGAAAGTTGTGTGTACACTTTCATTTGTCTGCAGGTGGCTAATGAGACATTATGCCATACGAGGATCTGCTTCTTTCTGTTCCTTGTTCAGTGATCATAAGAGACAGGTTGGTTCATAAATGTCGTTCCCATGTCCAACACATCAAAAGACGTACCATTCTCTTAATGTACCCACATATAAATCTACTTGAATGTTGGGTTTTAGCTCCAGTTCACCTTCCTTTTATTGCAGCGCCTGGTATCAGACGCTGTCTCACACTTGACTCATGGAATCTGGATTCATATTCGTCTCAAGAGATCGAAAGGAAGTCGGCGACGAAGATGCTCAAGATGAACCTGTATATAGTTTCGACATCTTAGACACCTATAAATAGGTGAAGTGGCAGTCTCATCAGGTGCAAAAGAACCATTGTTTCAACCATATCCTACGGAGTTACATGCACCATCATCGATCTCCATGTTGACTATTATAGAAAAACACCTTCATGCAAGAATATATAGGTCAGTATGTTTTCGGCATCATGCGGATAGACAGCATTTACATTTTTGTAGTCAGTTGGATGAAAGGCTTCTTTAACGCTCAGCGAATTATAAATCTTATATAAAGCTTATTGGTTGTATTCGATTTTGACCTCACAATAAAAGAAACAAACCCAATTAAACAACCCCTTTTACACGTACAATGTGCGTTCCTGTACTTCTAATTTAATTTTACTTTAATTTCAGTAATGTTAAGCGGACTGCGTGCAAGGCCAATTTAATGTATAAGTAATGTGTATAGTAAATAGTTATTATTAAGACTCTCCTGTTACCACCCTCCTGCCTCGCCCTAACATTCAGCACGATGACGACAGCAGATCAAACACTAACCTCGCGCTTGTTTGTCTCCAAGTGCTCTGTGACGGAGTCAAGGAGCGTTTTAACTGCTACGCCTTTACGTTAGTCTTGCAAGTTGAAGGGCTAAAGGTTCTAACTTTCTCCTCTGTCAGCATTCATACATCTTGACTCTCCGTAAAGGGAATTCTATCCTTCTTAGTATTCAGCCGGCAGAAATGAAAGTTGCCGGTATATTTTATGATGGGGTTATTGGTATTGAGTTTGTTTCATACAAGTACAATTGTCGTAAAATACTGGTTGCAAAATGTCACACACCCAAAGCCCCTAAATATTGATTTGCAGTAATTCAAATGCCCAGTGATGGCGCCCAAAGTTGACGGTATATTTTATGATCGGTTATTGGTATGGAGTTTGTTTAGTGTTCAAGCTTGCCCCAATAACTCAGGTGATAGTGAAAAGGAAAAAATATACGCACATTAGGGCGCGTATACATTAGAAGTACGCTTAAGCAAGTAAACCGGTGGCGCATGCTTGTGCAAACTTGGCTAATAGTGTTTTGGTTACACTAGAAGCAAGTGCAAGTGATCACTCACAATTGTCAGTTGAAATGGAGATACCGGACGATGAGGGCATTGTGCTTGACAATGGCGTTTTAAGGATTTTAGTGTTAGATGTGGGAAAAGTTGGAAAAGGGTGGGTGAATGAATATTTCGTGGACCAAGAAGAATAGGAGAGGTATGCTTATATTTTTCCAGACTTAATTCATCAACAATAACAGTTTTATGATTATTTTAGGATGATGACACATACTAGATGTTGGAAAAAAGTAACTCCAAAAATACTGAGGCATTCTAACTTGAGAACATATGTATATCCGGAAGAAAAGCTTTAAGTTTACTTTAAGATAATTTGCTTGATTTTAAAAGGCTTCCTTTCTCTCGCTGCAGCAATAGGTAGTTCAACATCCATTTTAAGCAACTCAGCATAAATTTCTAGTAATGACGAGAAATCAATTTCGAGCAACAAACAGTGTAGATTGTGCACTACCATCTCTACAAAACCAACTGTACCGTGGTAAGTTTGCCGGTAAAAACAAATGTATTTGTTTCTTGATCGGGAGTAGACAAGCTTGTGCAAGCGTGCACTTGCTAGTGGAAAGTACTGCAACCAGCACCGACAATTCGCCATTATCTTAAACGCTTACCTTCTAATTTTGTTTCTACAGGCAAGCTTGCACACGTGTTCGCCACCACTTTACTTGCCCAAGCGTGCTTGTAATGTATACACGCCCTTACTGATCTTTAATTAAATACTTCTAACTAACCAGAACGTAGGCTACCGACAGGTGAATTCAGAGAAAAATAGTGGACTTCTTCTCTACGGACAAAGTGTAAACCATGTCTATTTACATAAAACATTGCGTGTGTAAATTACATAAATATTCTATAATACCTACCCTCAATATTTTATGCTATCTGTAAAATTGTCACCAAATAAAATTACTTTCACGAAGACGTTACCTAATTTTATGCTCTGCATATTTAACGACAAAAGTTGGTTTATCTGGTATTCACAACGGATTTATTGGTCACTAAATACTGTAATAGTAGTAATCAAAAATTTGTTATATGGAATTTCTTTATCGAGTTTGTAAACGCAAATTATTTTATTGAAGGAGGAGCTCTTCTTATTGGGAAACAAATTTATTTATTTAAAACAAACACACAGTTTTCTTATAATAAAAAATTGGAGAATTGCGTTTTTGAAAGAAAATAATATTGCATAATGATTTTCTTTTGATGTTGGTGCGGACGTTTGATCACATATGAACTATTTGTAGTGAGTTTTAGGACGGGTTGTTGAACGAGTCTTTTTAAAACGTTTTGAAATTTTATATTTACCCAAGAAAGTGTGATCTAAGACAAAATTTACCTACAGTAAAGACACTAATTCATACCACTTTTGAAATTAGTTCCTGATTATCTTAGCGATAGTAAAGTCTTCCACTCGAGGGGCTGAAAACAATTGCACATATTCTGTCTGTCTGCCTATATGTCTGCACGATGACTCCAGAATTGTCATACCTATAGGATTTAGACTGAATGGAGCTGTATCAAAACTGTAAGTGGCCCTTGAAGTTCTAGAAAGCTTGCAGATAAAAGCACAAGTGGATGCGTGCTATTCAGAGAACTAGTGGACATGTCATGAACAGAGAGCAAACTATTATATTTTATTAATTATTCGAGTGTCGTCATTAAAGAAGCCAGCTATGGCGGGAATAAACGTGCTATTTGAGCCCGCAAGATGATAGCATACCGTGCTTGTTTATTCAATCAGTCGTGTTTTGACAGGCGCTCTCGTGTTTACACGGGCAAGCCAAAGCCAACATATCGCATCGGACTCCTCATAGACTCCAACTGGCTAATAGACTTCCGCCAGTCATCTTCCAGTACTCAGTCAGATGATGGTTAACACATGCTTCATTCAGTCGGTGGTCTTTATTAGGTCGGTAAAAAAACGTTTAATCTGCAGATTTTCCTTCGAACTCACTATGTTGGAATAGTAAGCAGACGTCTAAGTTGTATGCGGACTTAAGGTATAGTTAAGATAAATTAAAATTACTAAAATCCGATTTTATTTAAAAAAATTCTTAGTTTTCGGAAGTAACCAACATCTACAAATTTAAACAATCTGCAGAGAGTTATGGGATATTGGAATGTATTGAACACACTTGTTGGAACATGCAGATACAGGTACACTAAGATAATTTTTACCTTTCAATTCAGACCATTAAACAATTGCTGCTAAAGTGCCACGGAGTGTGTGTAAGTGACTTTTATTGGAAGAAGGACTTCAAGCGATTTCTAAACTCAGGGTTTTGTTACAAGAGATTCCCAAGCCTGGGAGCTTGGAGCGGCCAAATGCTACGTAAACTGTTATTGCCTGGACAGTATTTGCACCGGATTGGTTATAAAGCGTGGCAATTTGCCTAATCTTATATAGTCTATATTATTTTGCACAAACCAGGGTCGAATAGATTACAAAGCTGGTCTTAAAGGGTGAAGAAAACTTCTGTGAGTGAGATGCAAGTGATATTTTTTTTACTGCCTCACTGTTATACCTGTATTTGTGTACTTTGAATCAATTATTCTCTCAATTGATTATAGTCTTGGAGCAAATTTTATTGGATCAACTTATATTTAGCCTTATCAAGAGCAGTATTACATAATTTCCATCCAATTATCCATCAATTGCAGTTTAAAAAAAATTATACTGAACTTTGTTATGTGTAAAATAAAATAGTTACTTGTCTACTTGTAAGTTGAAAAATAATAATTTTAACAACCCAAGCGGTAGTATCAAGTACAACGAGTGTCGTAGAATACAATATTTAAGTGCGGCAAGTCCACACTATAAACACGTATTTTCTTCTGCTGCTACAATCTGAATATGAACTTTGAGCACGTCTGTAACTAACATGCTGTCTGAAAACACTACATTTTATTGTAACTAACATTAAGGCGCATTTTAGGTTTGACAGCCACAAATTAAAGTTATTATAATTACGGCAGAAGTGATAACCGAAACATCGTTGTGTTGTTATCTCAATGTTCGTTACACAGTTAACGTATAGTTTACTCCACCTGACGTGACGTAGCGTTGTGGAAAGTTAAAGTAACTGTCACTTGCCGCCCGCGGGCGTATAATTAACACCCCCGTCCTATTTAGAAGGTAAGAAATAGTGCGTTAATTGTTACGGGGGGGGGGGGGGAATTTTGCATTCTTAATGTACGGTACCGTACCCGTTATTCTGATCATCTGTGCTAAATCCGTATGCTCCTTCGAACGTAGAAAAAAAAACATGAACCACTGTTTTAGAAATTTTGTTACTATGAAATCAAACCCTCTCCAAGACTTCACCTGGGGACCAACGGCGTAAATGTGACTAAGTTTGAACCATCAAATCCTGTAAGTTAAGTGTTAAATATTATTGAGTGCATTGAGGAATAATTGTTCCACAATATTGCTAATATTTTTAGAATTTTGAACGTTAGAATTTTATTTTGACCTAAAAATCTTTCGAATTTTTTCTTGGACCAAGAAGAACTTTTGTACCAATTTTTAAAGATATTTCTATCAAGGGTAATCGCACGGTCGGACCGACAACTGCACGATTCGACCGCCATCGGGTCTGTGACAATCTTGGAATACGTAATTGGTTTGGAATACAAATTAAGGGGATATAAAAATATTCATTTCCCTTGCGCGCTGCATTATTTTGTAGTGCGGGTGTTAATTTGTACAGTATAAAACTGAACGAAATTGCAATAGAGCAGCAGCATCCGTCCAGTGAGTAAGTGAAATGAAACGCTCTCTCATAGTTACGAACAGTAAATTGCTCTAAACTGCGGAGAAAGGCTTATTTAGTAAATTGTTGTCCGTCATGAGCAGGAAAGACCACTTCGAGTACAAGTAGTTGGTTTCTAGAAACACTTGGAATGAGACACTATTGGAAGACTGACTACTATGATTTTTAACAACTACCCAAATCTCCGACTAAGGATGGGGAAAGCACTACGGTACTGGAATCACCTGTATACAGTAGTACACGTTCTTTAAAGTCGTAACTCGCGTGTTTTTATATATATATATATATATATATATATATATATATATATATATATAATATATTCTTGAATATACGTTATATATTCGCGTTATAAGACAGTAATTATAGAGCTATCAGTCTTTTACTTAAGTCAGTCCGTAATAATATGGATTTAGTCATCAATTCGGCTTTAATATAATAATTTTTAACCGAAATAAATAACATTTTAATTTATTTCAACAAGCATAGAAAAGAGTTCCCATATATAAAGCGTCTTACCTTTAAGTATTGTAGAGTATGTATTAAATATGTAAGAGCAATGCAACATCGATTATAACTGCAGAATTAGACACCCTTATCAGATTAGGGGGAGAATTGTGCAGGAACGTGATTAGGTTGTACAGGGTGTCGGAAAGAAGCAGTCTCTGATCCTCTGGAGGATTCTATAGCAACGGGAGATATATCGCCCCGGGAGACGAGGCGATGTGAGGCGGCATTGTACTGTCTGGGATAAGTGATGGGTTCATTCGTTCATCACCTCGTCACGGAGAGAATCTCTTGTGCTTTTACTTGTAAATATCGTATGAGTTATGCACAGATATCGGGTTCTAGACAGTTTAGGGAATTTAAAATACGGCAGCAGACTGCTTAATATTACAAAATGAAGAATATTTCAAGAACATCAGAAATGAGAAAATTGTTGTCATTCTGAACTTTGACTTGTTCAATATGGAAGGAGTTTTCATGAATGACACATATTTACTAGTCATACACATAGATTTCAGTAGTCGTGGTTCACAGCACTGAAGAAATTACTAACTTAAAAATTAGTAAGAGGTTTTTAAATTATTACGATTTTTTGCCACATGTAATCAAAATAAAAGGAGAACTTTAATTAATTTTTATTTATTTTTAATAAGGAGAGACCGATCCCCTTTTAAGCCTTATTCTGTCCGTCTTCATGGGCCACTGGCCTGTGCGAGGATCTTATCCAACAGGATAAGGGGGAGAGTCGATACAGTACAAGGTCGATGGTACTGATAAAAAATGTAACGGTCACAGACCGGATTTGAACCTGAGCTATCTCTAACTCAGACTCAAAGTCCAACGACTTAGACCATCTGGACTCCCAACTGGTGGCATTATTAAGAAAAAAATGCATCTTTTATTTCTAAAGTTAGTAAAATCGGTTTTTTGTTAATTTTTTACAATTCTAGAGTCACAACTCTCTGTGATAATTTTATTTTTAAGATCTACAATTAAATAATTATTTCTCATATCTCCACATAAAGTTATAGACATTTAGAGCACTTGTGTTGGACGATTTTGTATCTAGGTCTAAGAAAAAATGACAGTAGGTAACGTTAAGTCTTTTTGCAATATCTGTAAGAATTGTGATTATCTTAGAAAATTGTATGTTTTAATGAAGTATTACGGGAATACCTTACACTTTCTACGTATACCTGCCATATTTCGTGTGCTTACTGTATTTTTTCGATTGTGTCATTTCAAGATGGTCCAAATTATTACTTTAAACCCTGCAATTACTTGCGGAATGATAAAAACTTGTTTTAAATTATCACTGTCCTTACAAAAAGTGTCAAAGCTGTTTTTTGTTTTTTATATCTACTAAAGAAAAAACTTAATTATAAATTAATGTTAATTTGTTGGAGAAAGTCTTCCACAACACCAACCGTTGGTACGTTTTGGGCTAGACGATTAATAGTTATGTTATAATACTACAAGTACCAAATAATAATAGTTTGTTGCTTTGTGAATTCCTCGTTACTAGCAGTGAATCAGCAGACGAAATCCATCTCACTTGTTGGCTTATGCAGTGTGCAAGAATTACACCCAGCAGAATAGGATTAAAAATGGTTTGTAGTTTTGTGAATTCCTCGTTACTAGCAGTGAATCAGCAGACGAAATCCATCTCACTTGTTGGCTTATGCAGTGTGCAAGAACTACACCCAGCAGAATAGGATTAAAAATGGTTTGTAGTTTTGTGAATTCCTCGTTACTAGCAGTGAATCAGCAGACAAAATCCATCTCATTTGTTGGCTTATGCAGTGTGTAAGAACTACACCCAGCAGAATAGGATTTAAAATAGTTTGTATTTTTGTGAATTCAACGTTACTAGCAGTGAATCAGCAGACGAAATCCATCTCACTTGTTGGCTTATGCAGTGTGCAAGAACTTCACCCAGCGGAATAGGATTGGCCGCATACTCGCACAGTGGACATCCACTCTGCTATAAATGATGGGGAACAATGTCGACAGGTGTGCCAGTCTGTCCACTTTAATCTACTCATTGTACTATATTCAAACGCAATCGCGTTGTCCGTCCTGATCGGTTGGTAATCGTGCTTTGATGTGAACGGTTCAGCTCCTATGTCTAAGTGGAAATTATCAAGCTTCCACCTCATGCAACAAAACACATAACACCATGATCGGTTTAATCTGTACATCATATAATATTCAAACGCGATCGCGTTGTCCGTCCTGATCAGTTTGTAATCGTGCTTTGATGTGAACGGTTCAGCTCCTTTGTCTAAGTGGAAATTATCACGCTTCCACCTCACGCAACGAAACATATAACACCATGATGGGTTTAATCTCTTCATCATATAATATTCAAACGTGATCGCGTTGTCCGTCCTGATCAGTTGGTAATCGTGCTTTGATGTGAACGGTTCAGCTCCTTTGTCTAAGTGGAAATTATCACGCTTCCACCTCACGCAACGAAACATATAACACCATGATGGGTTTAATCTCTTCATCATATAATATTCAAACGTGATCGCGTTGTCCGTCCTGATCAGTTTGTAATCGTGCTTTGATGTGAACGCTTCAGCTCCTATGTCTAAGTGGAAATTATCAAGCTCCACCTCATGAACGAAACACATAACACCATGATCGGTTTAATCTGTTCATCATATAATATTCAAACGTGATCGCGTTGTTCGTCCTGATCAGTTTGTAATCGTGTTTTGATGTGAACGCTTCAGCTCCTATGTCTAAGTGGAAATTATCAAGCTCCACCTCATGCAACAAAACACATAACACCATGATCGGTTTAATCTGTTCATCATATAATATTCAAACGTGATCGCGTTGTCCGTCCTGATCAGTTTGTAATCGTGTTTTGATGTGAACGCTTCAGCTCCTATGTCTAAGTGGAAATTATCAAGCTCCACCTCATGCAACAAAACACATAACACCATGATCGGTTTAATCTGTTCATCATATAATATTCAAACGTGATCGCGTTGTTCGTCCTGATCAGTTTGTAATCGTGTTTTGATGTGAACGCTTCAGCTCCTATGCCTAAGTGGAAATTATCAAGCTCCACCTCATGCAACAAAACACATAACACCATGATCGGTTTAATCTGTTCATCATATAATATTCAAACGTGATCGCGTTGTTCGTCCTGATCAGTTTGTAATCGTGTTTTGATGTGAACGCTTCAGCTCCTATGCCTAAGTGGAAATTATCAAGCTCCACCTCATGAACAAAACACATAACACCATGATCGGTTTAATCTGTTCATCATATAATATTCAAACGTGATCGCGTTGTTCGTCCTGATCAGTTTGTAATCGTGTTTTGATGTGAACGCTTCAGCTCCTATGCCTAAGTGGAAATTATCAAGCTCCACCTCATGAACAAAACACATAACACCATGATCGGTTTAATCTGTTCATCATATAATATTCAAACGCGATCGCGTTGTTCGTCGTCATCGGTTGGTTATCGTGCTTTGATGTCAACGGTTCAGCTCCTTTGTCTAAGAGGAAATTATCACACTCCACCTCGTGCAACGAAACATGTGTCACCATGATCGGTTTAATCTGTTCATCATATAATATTCAAACGCGATCGCGTTGTTCGTCGTGATCGGTTGGTTATCGTGCTTTGATGTCAACGGTTCAGCTCCTTTGTCTAAGAGGAAATTATCACACTCCACCTCGTGCAACGAAACATGTGTCACCATGATCGGTTTAATCTGTTCATCGTACAACATTCAATTGTCCGTCCTGTTTAGTTTGTAATCGTACTTTGGTGTAACCTTTTAGCTCTAATGTAATGGATTTCTCACAGTTTACCATTTTAAATATTACATATTTAAATCGACTGCTTTAGTACTAGGCCTCTACATACCTGCAGAAATTTACAGGTACAATAAACAATCCTTATTCATGAGATTTTTTTTATCCTGGTGATATCTCACATACGCATAGATCTCTAGAAAAAAAAATCATCCCTCTTCGCAAGTGTCACACGTTTCATTATGTTGAAAATGAATAGTGGTTGTCTATTCCACTTGTAAATTTCTAGAAGTGTCTACATGCCAAGTTCTTAGAGCAGTGGATTGAAATATGTTTTATTTAATGTAAGGATCCAAACACTTTCTGATAACTACTAACATTAGTATAAAATTGAGTGTCTACACAATAATGTAACAAAGCTGGTTTTGTTAGGCACTGTGTTAGGCACCATAAACGACAATTGTACAAATAACCTCAGCAACTAGTTTTACTTTGTAAAAGCGGTTTTAAAAGGTTTTCATCACTTGTGAAGAAACAGTAATGACGCATACCTGTCAAAGGCAAGCTTACTGCAGCATGTGGTTGAATAAAATCGAGAGTGAAAAAGTAAGTTAAACGTATAATCTCTTTGGCTGAAAATAATTGTTCTGTAATATCTGTAGACGCGAAGTCACGTCTTATTAAATTTAGAAAGCTTAAACTATTTTACACTCTTTAACATGAGTCTTAACTCTATAATCAATAGTAATATAAGGATAGAATGTGAATGTTGAGTTTAGTTCCAGTTCACCTTCCTCTTAAGTGCAACATTTGATGATATTACAGACTTGACTCCTGAAATATGGAGTTACGTTCGACTGAATGGATCGAAATTAGTCGGTGACGAAGAAGCTCAACGAACTGTTTGCATCGTTTCGGCATCATTGAAACCTAGACTACAAAATGTAGTGCAATCCAGGTGAAGAGGTATTCTCATTGTCTCAACAGGTGCATAATTGACTGGGTTGCTCCTCCGTGGCTTTGGGATCTAGTCGGTTAACATGGTAGTGCACTCAATAATACGTAGTACAAATAAAGTTTTTAATTTTGTTTTTATCTGTATTTTGATTGATTTCTCAGTTTCGATTTTTTAAACAATCCAGAAGGGTTATCATTTTTTAATGTTATTGTTGTTTAAGATTGTATATCGACTACATCAAAATAATGGTTGGTTAATGTATATTTTAAAAACATTCGGAATTAATGATCACCGTAAAAACTTACTAGACTTCAATAGTTTAAACCATATAGTTCGTTATCAAAAATTTAGAACTCTATATGGAAACAACATGTAAAAATGGGGAAAAAATAATAACAGTTGTATGAATGGAGAAAAAGTGTGTGTGTGTGTGTGTGTGTGTTTGCGCGCGTGCGTGCGCGCGGCCGTGTGTGAGTGTGTGTGTGTGTGTGTAATTATATATCTTGAGACTGTATATGAAGCGTAATTCATCATTTTTATTATTTAAAATAATACCGTAGAATGTGAAATAGCCGAGAGAAAGTGATTCAGAAGTTCATTTATACAGCTGCCACACTCACTAAAACTTTTAATTGAATATATAGCCTGGAGGTCATATAAAATTCTATCGTACCAGGTTCATTTGAAATAAGTTAGTAATACATTTTTTCATTATCTGTACTGCTGTATTTTACGGGTGATTATAAAAACTGTATATGGCCACCAACTTGAAACTGTGTACAATAAAAAAGGTTTTTGGCGAGCAACAGCTTTTTTCCAGTTTTTCTAACGGTATCCAATAACTTAGATATAATTATACCCTTTCGAGCAAGGTATGTGTAATTAATTAATACTTACAAATACACAGGAATAGATTGAAATCGGTTAGAAATTATACAGTAGTGTTGCTGGAATATTATCATTTATTTCTCAAGTTCGGTCATGAGATTTCAAAATCATAATGTATTTGAATATGTATAAAAATGTGCATAAAACACAAGGTCAGAACTTCAATAAAGGAAAGCCCTAAAGGGTGTTTCAATATTTATTTGGATTCGATACAAGAAGTCGTTTAAAATCCAATCTTTATTTTATGCCGGTGGTAAAATACATACAAGGGAGAAAATCCGAGTCAATTGACTGGTGTAAAACTTGAAACAAGGTTGGTCGGTCGTAAAATGGGATCTTTTCCGACCCAAGACGGGTGAAATTGACAAGTAGTCGTTGTAAACAGGGCGAACGTCGTTCGGCCCTGTCACATGTGATTTCCTTCACTAGCTCAAGTATTCACCCCAGTATTGCCTTTAGTTAATCGCAATCAACACAATTAATCAAATCGTGTTCTATTGCCAGCCTCGCAGTTTTAAAAATGTGTCTATTACCAAATTTTTAGTCTATTTTCAATATTGGCAATCACAGGACGAGCGCCTATGAGATTGACCGAACTGTAAAAGTACAAAAGGTAAAGTGGATAAAATACAAGCATTTGAGAAGTCATGAGTGTGGAGACAAGCTACTTCCGGTCTCTATATTAACAACGGATGTCGACAACAATAAAATCACTCTTATTACTTGGGAAACTATTTATTAAGTAGTAATTCATTGTTGGTTTGAAATTGCAGCTGTACTATTAACGGTAATTACAAAGCTTGCACTACTATAAGCTCCACATGGTGTCCCATAAATGTTGATCACGCCGTTTTGAGATGATCCTGGAAGTAATTTCTACCAAGAAAAGTTGTGTTTATTGTAATTTCCTGTATGTATTTAAACAATCGTTTATAATTTTATAGATATTTAAATTTATGCAATTTTCACCAGAATTACGTTTCCAACAAGAAAAATGTTGTTTATTGTTATTCTCTATTTATGTTTTATCATATTGTTGATATTTTTATAGATCTTTAGTTTTTATTATTTAAATCAGAATTACGTTTCCAACAATAAACGTCGCGTTTATTGTACTTCCCTGTATATGTTGTTCGTTGATAGTTTTATAAATATTTAGATTTTGTGATTTTCAACAGAATTACGTTTTCAAAACGTAAACGTATTATATGATTATAAATTAATATTTATCATATTGTTATTATTTTATTATTATTAATATTATTATTGTAATATTATTTTAACATATTGTGCTATTAAAATACTTTATAATTACCCTGCCTAATAAATGTTAAGACCATACAAATTATTTAATAATTCTGTAAGATCCATATTGACATATTTAAAACAAGTACTTAATGGCCTATCGTATTTTTATTTTATAACAAAAACGTAAATTTTCGTTAAAGTGAGATGTTTTATTCAAAATGTTCATAACATTTTTGGTTTTAGTGCTGTTATTTATCTGAAATTAATAAAGAAGTTTTTATGACAGTTGATTACTATTTGTGAAACTGCTGTTTTTATCATGGGACCATTTAAATGTAGGTGAACATTTTTAGTAAAGCTCTTGTAAAATAGGTTTATGTTTCAATATAATAAAATAGCTTAAAATATTACTGTATTTTAGAAGATTGTTTTAGTCTATTACCAAACAATTATAGCACAATAGGTTTTATTTTTCAATCATTATAAAACCTCTGTGTAGCTTTTTAAACATAATTATTTTAAATTTAACAAAATTAAATAACTAATAAACTATCAACAATTGAGAATCATATTCAAAGTTTTTTCCTTTCCGATGCCATTTTAACGTTTGGTCCTACTCTTTTGAGACATTCTATATATTTAACTCCTTTTTTGTTAAAAATTAAATTATTATCAATATTGCTAATTTATTGATTATAACCCGTTCTGTAATAGTCCAACTCGTAATTGTATTTTTGACGATATGTAATTTTTAAAAGTAATTTTGGATCTTCTTTATTACTTCAAACGTGTTCTGATTTTAATTATCTATCCCGCACTTGTTTCGCTCTGTTCAAAGGACAATGAATTAAACAAATTAATAAAATTAAATCGAAAGTACTTGGACGATTATAAACGATAACAGCATTTACGAATTAAACAAAAACGTCCCTTATGTGAATGATGAGGTATACAAATTACACCCTGGCAAATGATTAACATCGTAATGTATCCAAATAATTTCAGCGTTGTTCATGATAGGTATTATTTAGTTTGAGACAGTGAGTTTCAGTAACGTTTTTACTCATAATTTTCTTATAATGGGCCGTACTTGTATTAAAACGCTATCAAAGAGTGTGGGATTATTAAACACTCCTGCTTTCTTTCAAACAGATAATTTTGAATAATATATTAACCAGTCTCCAAACAAAATATTGATTTAGAGAAGATTGTTTATTACATTATTTATAATAGTTTTTAATGACCGGTGATATTTTTCTTTGGAATATGTTAGCCCTTGAGCAAACCTAACAAGCGGTACTTCACGTTTGTTGTGAACGTACTTTGGTATTTTCTATTCTGCCCGGCGTCTTAGTAGTGTCATTAATTACGACTGGTATTGTCTATTCCGATTTATATGAATCTTTATACTAGACTATTGTTATTAAAATAGTTATTTTTAGCACACAATATGAGTAATCGATTTTTTACTTTGCTAATAACAAATTCACGTTTATGAAGCCGTTAATTTATCAAAGCATTTATTAATAATGAATGTTATTTATTCCGTGTCAATTTTTTTGAGCAATGCTTCACTGGCGTGCGCCAATATCTGATTCCAACTGCAATTATTTATGATTAAGCATATACTGACGGAGTGCTTAGTATTCCGCTTAAATAACTCCTTTAGTTAGTATAAATATTTTACAAATAATAAGTACGTTTCATGTATTCAGTTATGTGTTTTGACTTTTATTGTTGTTATTGCATCTTGTTCATGAATTATATTGTTCTTATACTAACTACAAATTAAGAATGGGGATTTGTTCAATTATTAAGGATTAAAAAGTTCTTAAAACAAATCTTGGATTTTAAATGATATCTCTTTCCAATTAAGTATAAAAATAGAGTATTCGTTATAATCTCATTTTAATGAGACGTGATCATTTTACAAGTGTTTCTGCGAGATATAATTAGTAATTTGCGTAATTGATGGCTTAAAACTAATAATGGTTGTAGGAGATATTGGTTTTAACAGTGAACCTGTGAACCAAGATTTACAGTGTCGTTAATTAAAGGTTGGGTGTCCTGAAGGGTAGGGGTTCGTGTGGGGGGGGGGGAGAGGGTACCCAATTAGAACCTCTTGACATCGCACCCGACGGTCACTAACATTGATTGGGATTGGGACGCAGTTCAGTTCTTTTCGGTCTCTTAAATAAATCATGCTACCAATAAAACTGTCTCTTTTATACTTAATCTCGTATAAGCTCATGCCAGAGTAGCGCATTAGGTGGTTTTAATATTCTACGAATTTGGGCACTATTAAATTCCTAAAACGTATATATTATAGTACAAATAGAAATATTTGTGTTAAGATTATAACTTTTATTATAAATCTTGTCACGGCTAAGTTTTCAGGAGTTATTAAATTTTGTATTTATAACACGTGTCAGTGAGTGTTTTTGCAACACATGTGTGAAAACACTGGTAAATTGGATTTATCGTGGTATATGCTACCCTCGCAAATACGTTGCAGATAAATATCAACTAATTATCATCTTCTAATATGTTATAATTTATAACACAAAAATTGGCAGTAGCTCAAGTTGCATTCTTAAAAAACGACGGTAATAACAAGTTAGGGCTAGCCAGACAAGTCCTGGGGCGCGTTCACAGCAAATTACAGACTTCAATATTCTGAACAACTTCCTTTCTCCGTTGGATAGCCATATCATGTCTTGTGTGTCGAAAAAGTCCTTAGTTTTTTCTAAATCGTCTAATGATCTAAGGTCACGATTTGTTTCACAAAGTGCTAAACAATTAGAGTAAAATATTTATCATTATTTTATTTTTGTTCCTGCCAGTTTGCGAGCGGAATTGATATTTTACACGTTTTTTATGACGCAGAGATCTCATTTATTTATAACATATTCACCCTGACGCCTGATATCGTGTCGTGTAGATTTTACCTCTTTGTGCGTACAACATATCGTGCATGAAGAAACTTGTATGGAAATACGTACGCCCTGCGACCCTAGCGTAAAAGGTTTCTATTTAAGAACATGCAAATAAGCCTGTCTATATTAGCGGCGTTCGCGTGCACGAAAGTGACAGAATTTAGATTAGCTACTTTCGTTTTGGCGGATCACTAACTTAATCGCGCAAAGATTGTTTTGCTGTCTCTTACTAACTCTTGTGTCGTGCTGTCGTCGGTATTATTGTGGCAAAATTATTGTTGTTAAGTTATCTGTTAATAGGTTTGACATCAGTGAAATTATATCTTAATGTATGTTTTACAGCTGTGTTTATATTAAACACTCAAGAATTAACTTCCTTAGTAATATTTATTTGTTTGCTTTTTTTACTTAAATGCGTTATCTTAATTTACTTTTCACTCGTTTGTGCCATGTTGAGTTTTCCTAATTATTTGTTTTATTCCAGGTTGGTTGCCGGATTGAATTAGACAAAATACTTGTAGGTAAGTAGGTCTAATACTTAAAGTAAAAAAGGTAAAAGTAAAATACATCCCGTATTGTACTAGCACTGCATTCATCGTATTCATCTGTAACTAGACTTGAGTAGTAAGCTCGAATCAAGAGTAATAATAAAAGGTGGATGTGTAACGTCACTATGTTAAAAATAGACTTTTACAATACATATTTAAATTATCACTTATGTGTTATCCACGGTACAATTCTGCAATTATCGGAAAAATTCATTTCTGTTCGCTTTCGCATGAAATTTTTAAAATAAGCTATAGGCTTGAAATTTTCCATGAAGCTCTTTCTATATACGAAACAGCATGTTCAATGATGGTGCATGTCACTCCGTGTAAATTTGCTGAGCGTTAGTGGACATTTCCACGTTGGTCTTATGGGCTAACCATAATGAAATTGAGAAAATGTCATAATAAATACATTTGTAAATGTATAGTAAAATGGAATGAAATTTAACAAGTGGCCTAGTAACTCATGTAGCCTAAGCAAAAAATGTATTGAGATAAATTTTTAAATTTTGATGTCTGTTACGAAACGTGTGTTACGTAAATTTTTCGATTTCCACATGGCGTAATGTGAGAATCCGAAGGTTAAAGGTATACAGGGATGGGAAATATGAAATAGACGGATCTTCAATTATCCAACACCATGGTTGTAAATGTTGTAGAGAAACTAAATACATTTAATGGTAAGCCTCAATTATATACCCCACAGTGGTGAAAGATATTATGTATTGTGTACAAAATATGGAATAGGATTCATAAACTGTGAGTTCCCTAATGGATTGGCTAGTTCTATTATAATTCCGTAAAGTACGTGTTGCATGGGAAATACTACGGGTCTATATCACGGCAGAGGTATGAAATATTTGTTGAACTATTCAATACGTCAGTGGGCGGGTGCCAAATGGTTGGCATTGGTGTACATCAACATCCAGTCCGATTTGACTCGCTAAATTGACTTTATCGTTCCATTACGGAGCCGCAAAGTGTTTAGTCACCGCAGTAAAACTAATGGCGAGTGCTTCTATTGGATAGCGGTGAACAAATGCGTATCACTGAAAATAGAAGCGTTATTCAATAACTTTTCCAACTGGTTTTGTAAATTGGATATAGCTACTCCAGCTGCATCAATAGGCTCCACAAAGGAATTGGCACTAATAATTCGTATAGGGAGTCATATTTTAAAGTGATGTTTGAATAAGTTAGGTGAGGTGGCACGAGGTTTTGTTTCAATAATAAATAAAACCGTAATATTCTTATACACTCTTAAACGTTAAATGTACAATATAAAAACTGTATTGACACTGAAACACATTTTTTATCTTTACTTTACACTGCATCCATCTCAAAGAAAGAGAGGTAACAGAAAGTATTAACGTAAAAGCTTGATTAATTGTGTAATGTAATCCGGAGTGTTTAAGAGCTGCCAGGATCGATTTCTCCCTTTCAAAAGGCATCTGCAAAAGATTGCAGGCAAGACTGTGAAGCTTGTACCAA
This sequence comes from Homalodisca vitripennis, assembly GCF_021130785.1. NCBI lineage: Eukaryota > Metazoa > Arthropoda > Insecta > Hemiptera > Cicadellidae > Homalodisca > Homalodisca vitripennis. The sequence continues at coordinate 134,251,676 of NC_060212.1, forward strand.
AGCTTTGTCAAAATCAGCTTGTCTATATTCCGTTTTTGTAAATATTATTATTTCAGAGAAATTGATCATTTTATCATCTAAACAAGGCCATGGCGGTCTGATTTGTAACCTTCAGGCCACCTTCTTTAATGGATTTCAGCGTATATTAGTAATGATATTTGGATTTAAAGGACGAATTCAGGTAAACCTCCCTACATTAGTTGTATTAAACGGATACAAAGGAATATCTTACCACCTAACGAAGATCGTAAAAAAAACGTAGGGCACAGAAGGACAGGGTGGACTGACATTGGAAATTTTGGCATAAAAATCCATGAACACTTTTTCTTAGAACGGAGAGAAGCGTGTGTGCCAAGTTTCAAGTATCTAAAACCTTTCTACAAAAGGTATCGCATAGACGGAGCTACAAGGACACGATTTTTAGAAAACTCTTGAGGGGTTTTTAATAAAAAAAAAACGCAGTTACACTTGTTGACAATTATTATGAACAATAAACGCAGTTTTGTTTTTTTCCTGGTGACGTTTTAATTTTTGCATGTTACATCTCTTAAAGTTAAGTGTTATAATACTTATGGATCAGTTAGATTCGTGTAACTCATCTTTACCTCTCGAAAAAGACTGCTAAAAAAGCTTAGGTCATCAAAAATGTTCTTTCTTCTTCCAAAAAACGTTGAAATGAAGTTTTATTTTTCAATTTATGTTAAGTCATCGATCCCACTAACAAATTAATAATCAATAACTAAAGCACCTGTTGGTATTGTTTATTGCTTGACTCAATTTTCATTTCATTTACATTTTAACCGTCTGTTCTACGATGATGATCACGTATATAATGAATTGTACAATCGTATAAAACTTACTAAAAGGGTGTTGCCGAATGACGATACGAGTCCTTCATATGATGGCTTGAACAGAAATTTTTGTTATATACTTTGCCTTTATAGTATTCTAACATAGTATCCTATGTTATGAATATTGAATACATTATAAGTATATGATACATGTTTAATATTGTACTTAATCATATGTATCACACTGTCTTTAGCATTACTTATGTGCATGACACACACATATTTAAGAAATTTGTCATCATTACTGGAAAGCATAAATTCCGTAAAATGTTATCAAATTTTTCGTGATGGTTTTGTATTTGAGTAAAATTTGTGCAATGTTACTGAAACACCCAGAACACGATTCTACTCAAGTCAGTTAGTACCATCGTTGAAACCATTTGAAAATACCGAAAACCTTCAACTTGTATTCTTGGGGAAGAAATTTATTTGAAAAAGAGTATAAAACCTTTGTTGAAATGTTACAACACTAAGAAAATTATTCTTCTGAATTCAGTTAATACCGTCTTTGACACCATTTGAAGATACCGAAAACCTTCAACTTGAATTCTTGGGGTAGATACTTTACTTGAAAAAGGCTATAGCAATTTTGTTGAAATTTTGCAACATCCTTCTACTCATCAGCTAGTACCATCGTTGAAACCATTTGAAAATACCGAAAACCTTCAACTTGTATTCTTGGGGCAGAAATTTATTTGAAAAAGACTATAAAACCTTTGTTGAAATGTTACAACACTAAGAAAATTATTCTTCTGAAGTCAGTTAGTACCGTCTTTGACACCATTTGAAGATACCGAAAACCTTCAACTTGAATTCTTGGGGCAGACACTTTACTTGAAAAAGGCTATAGCAATTTTGTTGAAATTTTGCAACATCATTCTACTCATCAGCTAGTACCATCGTTGACACCATTTGAAAACACCGAAAAACCTCAACTTACATTCTTCAGCCAGATAATTTACTCGAGAAAAACTGTAGCAATTCTGTTGAAATGTTGCAACAACGAGAACATTGCTTCACTGTAGTCTAGTAGGCAGGTACAACGTTCACTGTTGTGTTACTGAACACCTGTGTAACATTGATCCTTACGAGTTACAACGATTGCCTTGCAAAGTTGTTAATTAAAAGTTAGATGACACGTTGAAGGGAAACCCAATTAGAACCTCTCGACGCTGTAACTCGCCACGGTTTGATTGGCCTCCAAATGTTCATATTTTCTTACAACTGGTACATTATTCACGTTTCTCGACCAATATCTATTATATTACCAACTGTTTTAAAATGTTAACCTCCCTCATGCGTTCATTAGAACACCCTAAAAATTACCAAGCTTTTTGTCGTAAACACACATATTCTACCGATATTCTTGCCATCGATTAATTTTACCTATTTAACACACACTGTCGAGAATATTGTAAATCTTTTGCAATTTAAGAATATTGTATTATTTCAGTTTTATATTCACATATATTTTTTAATTTCAATCAGACACCACCTTAAGATTCCTAAAAATGTTTCAGCAACAATAATTAATTAAGTATCGTTTTCTCATTGTTGTCGTTGTGGTTCCTGTAAAAAAAACCGAGTAAAAGAAATGAGAAAATCATGTTTAAATTCAATACAGCTGATACCTTAAGTTTTAGAATTATTATCCTCGCACATTTGTAGTTCTCATCAGCTCATTCACACGGAATATTCAGCAAAAAAAATGCTGTGATCGATTTGTTTGGTTTGGCTGCTGTTGTGAAACACAACTATAACTGTGCATCTGATAGACAGATGGACAGAAAACATGTTCTATAAACGAAATTGATATCGATATATGGATGATAACATCCGTTCAAAAATCGTTGCAATTGAAGCTATTTTTTGTAGGAGTTTAAAAGAATGTTTGATACAAACAATCTTTTTATTTCCCAATATTAGCCTTCATTCCGCTTCTTTATATAACTCGTGTATATAATTTATGTAATAATTCTTTGTTATCAAACATCCAAGCGTACTATTTTGTGCCTTATATACATACTCGTATATACCTGTCATATTTTGTTGCCAAACTACATCAATCGTATTCAGACGTGTTTAATACTCTTATTATGTATAATCAATCCATATAATTCCTGCAGGTATAAACATTCGATGCCCTAGCCCAGCAGTTGAATGTAAAGGTCAGATAAATATAAAACAGGCGCATACGCACGAGCGCCACGCACACGTAAAGATGAACTCATGTAGATGAGATTATGACAGGTACACATACAAGTGCTGGATTGTGCAGAGATACAGCTCTGTGATGGATGTAACACCGAGGGTTTAGCGAGACAGAGGCTGTGTGTGTATGGTTGTGTAGGAATGATAATAATTAGTTCCAAGTTCTTTACGCTTCACGGTTATACCACGCAGTCACGATTTATTTTACTGACGAATGTTTTAAAATCCATAAAGGCCAGGTCATTTATTACTTGAACTTTCATATATTATATTATTAAACACTTATGTTGCAATAAATCAAAATTATTGTTAACTTTAGTACTATGTTATTGAAATCGCTACACCTGACTTGTAATTGCAATAACAAAAGGCGTCAGAATAAATTTAAAAAGTATTATCTCACAGTTAGCGAATCCTATCACTCGACGAGCTGGAAAATTTCATTACTGTTGTTTTGTTTTCCTGTCCGAACGATATGGAGAAAACGAACTAATAGACTTTTAAGTGTGGAATGAGCCTTCATGTCTTTATACGCATCACTGATTTCGATGTTGGTGCATGTCACTTCACAGGATTTCGCTGAGCGTTATTGAATATTTCTACATTGTTCTTAACAGTAACCGTAATGGAAACGAGAAAATAGCAAAATAAAAATTTGTAAACAAACTGAGTATAATATTACGGGATTTTCAAATTTGTTACTTTTATTCAACTTGTTACTTTTTTTGCAAAATAATCAACGTTAAAAGTGAGTGACAAGGCTTTTTTTAACAGCACACTCTAGCGTTGTAGTACTTTCTCTAGTTCAAAGGAATTTTTATTATTTGAATGCTGCTATGAATCTTTACTTAAAGAACAAAAATTCGAATGTATTATGTTGCAAGATATCTCGAGAAAGATTTTATTATGTAGACTTTAAGGTTTGAAGGGTACTTCATAGTCGGGACTGGGTTCATCTTCAAGTATAGAATTTGGCTGAGTGTAATTGAAGGCTAACACTCTGTAGGCTGACATGATTTCTGTCTGCCATAAATTTAGCGAGCAACTTAAGTGAAGGCGTCCTCCTAACGAGTGTAAACATGAGAGTATTTTGTCGGTGTTGCTCGGTAATTTAATTAAGAATTATTAAAAATCACAGGGTATTGGCTCATATATATTTATCAAACGAAGCAAGCAATGAAATTTGAACTCATGCGCGCATTAGGTCTCTTTCACGATTATGGATGACCGTATGGACCGATGGACATATTTTTTATTGGACGTTCCTCGTGAACAGGCGATAATACAGTGTGTCTGTCTGTATGTTATAGAGTAGCACGATTATGGACGACCGTGTGGACCGATGGACATATTTTTTATTGGACGTTCCTCGTGAACAAGCCGATAATACAATGTGTCTGTCTGTATGTTATAGAGTAGCACGATTATGGACGACCGTGTGGACCGATGGACATATTTTTTATTGGACGTTCCTCGTGAACAGGCCGATAATACAATGTGTCTGTCTGTATGTTATAGAGTAGCACGATTATGGACGACCGTGTGGACCGATGGACATATTTTTTATTGGACGTTCCTTCGTGAACAGGCCGATAATACAATGTGTCTGTCTGTATGTTATAGAGTAGCACGATTATGGACGACCGTGTGGACCGATGGACATATTTTTTATTGGACGTTCCGCGTGAACAGGCCGATAATACAATGTGTCTGTCTGTATGTTATAGAGTAGCACGATTATGGACGACCGTGTGGACCGATGGACATATTTTTTATTGGACGTTCCTCGTGAACAGGCCGATAATACAATGTGTCTGTCTGTATGTTATAGAGTAGCACGATTATGGACGACCGTGTGGACCGATGGACATATTTTTTATTGGACGTTCCTCGTGAACAGGCCGATAATACAATGTGTCTGTCTGTATGTTATAGAGTAGCACGATTATGGACGACCGTGTGGACCGATGGACATATTTTTTATTGGACGTTCCTCGTGAACAGGCCGATAATACAATGTGTCTGTCTGTATGTTATAGAGTAGCACGATTATGGACGACCGTGTGGACCGATGGACATATTTTTTATTGGACGTTCCTCGTGAACAGGCCGATAATACAATGTGTCTGTCTGTATGTTATAGAGTAGCACGATTATGGACGACCGTGTGGACCGATGGACATATTTTTTATTGGACGTTCCTCGTGAACAAGCCGATAATACAATGTGTCTGTCTGTATGTTATAGAGTAGCACGATTATGGACGACCGTGTGTGGACCGATGGACATATTTTTTATTGGACGTTCCTCGTGAACAGCCGATAATACAATGTGTCTGTCTGTATGTTATAGAGTAGCACGATTATGGACGACCGTGTGGATCGATGGACATATTTTTTATTGGACGTTCCGCGTGAACAGGCCGATAATACAATGTGTCTGTCTGTATGTTATAGAGTAGCACGATTATGGACGACCGTGTGGACCGATGGACATATTTTTTATTGGACGTTCCTCGTGAACAGGCCGATAATACAATGTGTCTGTCTGTATGTTATAGAGTAGCACGATTATGGACGACCGTGTGGACCGATGGACATATTTTTTATTGGACGTTCCTCGTGAACAGGCCGATAATACAATGTGTCTGTCTGTATGTTATAGAGTAGCACGATTATGGACGACCGTGTGGACCGATGGACATATTTTTTATTGGACGTTCCTCGTGAACAGGCCGATAATACAATGTGTCTGTCTGTATGTTATAGAGTAGCACGATTATGGACGACCGTGTGGACCGATGGACATATTTTTTATTGGACGTTCCTCGTGAACAAGCCGATAATACAATGTGTCTGTCTGTATGTTATAGAGTAGCACGATTATGGACGACCGTGTGGACCGATGGACATATTTTTATTGGACGTTCCTCGTGAACAGGCCGATAATACAATGTGTCTGTCTGTATGTTATAGAGTAGCACGATTATGGACGACCGTGTGGACCGATGGACATATTTTTTATTGGACGTTCCTCGTGAACAGGCCGATAATACAATGTGTCTGTCTGTATGTTATAGAGTAGCACGATTATGGACGACCGTGTGGACCGATGGACATATTTTTTATTTTATGTTCCTCGTGAGCAAGCCGAGAATACAATGTGTCTGTCTGTATGTTGTAGAGTAGCACGATTATGGACGACCGTGTGGATCGATGGACATATTTTTTATTGGACGTTCCATCGTGAACAAGCCGATAATACGATGTGTCTGTCTGTATGTTATAGAGTAGCACGATTATGGACGACCGTGTGGATCGATGGACATATTTTTTATTGGACGTTCCTCGTGAACAAGCCGATAATACAATGTGTCTGTCTGTATGTTATAGAGTAGCACGATTATGGACGACCGTGTGGATCGATGGACATATTTTTTATTGGACTTTCCTCGTGAACAGGCCGATAATACAATGTGTCTGTCTGTATGTTATAGAGTAGCACGATTATGGACGACCGTGTGGACCGATGGACATATTTTTTATTGGACGTTCCTCGTGAACAGGCCGATAATACAATGTGTCTGTCTGTATGTTATAGAGTAGCACGATTATGGACGACCGTGTGGACCGATGGATATATTTTTTATTGGACGTTCCTCGTGAACAGGCCGACAATACAATGTGTCTGTCTGTATGTTATAGAGAGTAGCACGATTATGGACGACCGTGTGGGCTGATGGACATATTTTTTATTGGACGTTCCTCGTGAACAGGCTCGATAATACAATGTGTCTGTCTGTATGTTATAGAGTAGCACGATTATGGCTACTCGTGTGTGAGTAGAACTTGTGAAATACGTGAGTGCGATGAACTGTTGAGAAGCTACCAGTTTGTTATGTGCCTTCCCGTTTCAGACAAGCTCAGCTACGCTGATCGACTTGGTTTGTGAAGTTGGCTGCTTGCCTACTTACTCTTTGCTTCCTTTCAAGAACCTTCTTGTATCGGTACAAGTTGAGTTGAGAAAATGTATTTCTTCTTCGCAGTAAATCACGACAATAGAGATGAACTTTTCCTTTTTATTATTTGTTATAAACTTTTTTTGTATGGGAACATGCTCAACCTATTACTTTTACACGTTTCATAAGGCGTATTGAACTCAAGAAAAATGGCCCTCCAGCCTTAGTCGGTTTTTGTGTCAACTGAAATATTAATAATTTTATTTCTTATGCGATTTAGAAGTAATTGATATCGTAAAACCCGCTCAATATAAAACAATGTTTATTACCAGGTGTTTAGGATTTTTTAGACTCATTCCAGAATATTTTGAATTTGTCTAGATCCACAAATAACGGAGTTGTGAATTTAAACATGTCAATGCCCCTCTCTTCCCATATTGAAACGAAAAACGTACCAAACTGCCAAATAAATTGGGCAATATAAATATAAGATAAACATTTGTACTATGTCTGAACTTATTTCAGCATTTATTTAATACTTAATTAAATATCCGGATCTCTAACTTGTCGGACAAGTATGGACTGTATGTGTCTCACATACTAACTGGTGACCAATAAGAGATCAAATGCAAATCCAGCCATTGGTATTCCCAAGACTTTCTACTGGACTTCGGCCAGACGAAAGAAGACCTAATAAATACTATGTTGTTCATGTTTTTGATTCTTGTAATAATTTGTTTTACGATTTGGTGTCGTTGGTTCTCAAATTAGTTAGAGAATGAATGTTTAATTAGTCACCAAATTTGTAGAGACCTTTAGTTCTCTTTATATATATAAAATAAAGTTCTAATTTAATTGTAATCTAGTCTAACTTTATTTTGCTCTTTATCTGCCAGAGATCAGTCCTTAAATCTATAGCCTTTTACAACAATCTACTACTTCCGTACATGGAAGTGTACAGTTTATTTCAATCATACTAGTTTGTATTAAAAAAATGTATTAAAAGAAATATCAGTATTACAAAGTGTTAATATTTGTATGAAAATGAATTGCTATTTAACAAAAAATTCCAACTTAATCGTTTACTATAGCGTACATTGTATCAGTAATGCCGTATACCTTAAACATGTTATCATTTCAAACTCTGTTTCAAATCACAACCACTTTATTGACTGTTTACCGCAGATCTCCCGAGGCAAGAAGATGGGATTGGGTAGGGCTGGAAACGTACGAGACAGTTCAATCTACAACAACTAACAGGCTCGATACAATACAAGTTCTAAACCCTCAAGTTTATGGCGTACATACACGTGGCTATATGCGATTCAATATACCCGCTCCTGCTCACCGCTTTCCAGTACACTACCGTTCATCATTTTGTGTTATCGGAACCTGCACAGCCACCTCTATGTTTGCTGCTGTCTGACAACAAATGTTACAAGTATTTTACTTCCTTGTAATAACGAATTGATCAAGATTATGTTAGCATACTGTAAGTTACGTTATTGCTGTATTCTATTAAGAGAAATTACAAGTTTCCGGTTACAGTTGCGTTGAGTTGAATGCACGCTCTTTCCTGAAAGGAAAACTGTTCAGTTTAATTAATTTCTCTTCGTGCATAACTAAATAACGTAACAATGTAGGAGTACGCCACAACACTAAAGGCAGCGAAACAGGCTTCGCTTAGGTTGCATGCAAAATGTCAAGTGTGTAGCTTATTTCTTTGAGATTTCCTGCAGACAGATATACAGAAAAGACATATTTCCTTTCCCTCGGCAGACAACCGAGGAATCGTTCCACGCTAGGGAGTGATAGCCTTCAAACGTGCGATTAAATTTCATGGATGGAGATGCATCGTCATATAACTAATTCTTTTCTTTTTTGAAATGAAATTTCATCAAAAAATTAAAGTTTATATATACAATCTTTCTAAATATATCTTGTAGATAGTAGAACACGAGTTACTATGCCACTTGTTAACATATAATACGACTTAGTTGTTTAAAAATGTATTTACTCTGCGATTTTCGTTGCCATCATGGTTACTCATAAGGCCTATGTAAATAAATTAAGTAACGGTCAGTCGATGTTAAATGGAATGTCATCCACCATCATTGAATTTTATGTCACTTATATAGAAATTTGACTTTATGCAAATTTTTATTTATGAATTTTGAAAACATATAGGTCAGTTCGTTCCCAAAAAAATTTGAGAACATTCAAAAATAACATTTTTTAATTCCTTGAGTGATAGGCTTAGCTAACGCTCAGCCAAACACGTTTCTTTTATTGATGTTTTGCTAACCATTCAATCAACTTTCGTAAGCAAAAATGACTATCATTACTGATTTATACTTCAAAAGAAGGCAATATTTAAAGTCATTCCTTGTTTGAAGTTTGTTTTTTTTAATAGAAGGATTGTGCAGGAAAACACGATTATTTCCATGCATTTGCCATAGTACAGTGATACAAAAAATCAGTCACACTACGTTGCGAGATCTGCAATCCGATTTATTCTTAGGTGAATAACTAACATAACACATAATAAAAATCTAGGTAAAAACAAATAAATCATACCACAGCTTCGTGACACGCCTAAGTGTAGTTGACACACAGCGCGTCGTGGTTGTGATTCCTGACTTGTGCGGGTCCACAACGCTCTCTTTTGATTTTTTAAAATTTTAGTCTAGATTGTCGTTATTCACTTGAGGAAGAAATCAGATTGCAGATCTAGAAAGGTAGTGTTTCTGATTTTTTTTAACACAGAAAATTGCAAATGTCCGGAAAACCCCTATTTTATTTTTAAAGTCATGTTAACACGAGTGATTTCCGGCTTGCCTCATTTTCAATTTCTTATGTTTTTACTGAACAACTTCAATACTGAAGTGGTTAATTAAATACCAATGCCTCTTGGGAAGGCTCATTCATAAGGTTTTTTTGTTCTGTCAGCAATCAAGATATGTTGACTAACGCATCCCAAAGTTGTTATAGACTGGTATTAGTTCCAAGTTAAAGAGAAGACGAGGTTTTAAGATGAAAGCTCTTCTAAAGTGGAAGAACACCATATTTCTTTGCAAAAATTAATGACTTTTTGTGGGATGGAAAATAATTAAAAAGTAAAAATCAAAGTTATGATACGCTTAAATTTAAGTCTAAATTAAGTTAAAATTAAGGTCATGTGCTTAAGCCTTAATGGAAAGAAATATATTTTAAATATAGATTTGAATAAGTTAATAGAAACTTTAAAACATGTTTTTAACATAAACATATATGCCTCTAAACAGTGTCTAAAATATTTGAATTATTATGGCCATATCTATATTTCTAATAAAGGGTGTTGGGAAGAAATTACTTTTTAAACAATTATACCAAAATAGTTTGATAGTTGGTTCACTTTGTAAAAATATAAGCACAATTTTAAAATTAAGCTCCTTAAGCGTTTAGTCCTTTGGTAATGTTATAGAGAATAAATAAATAGATTGTATTAAAAACGTGTATTCGTTGAGCAAAGAAGTTTTAAATATTTTACTTTTATTAGTTTTTAAATGCCGTGCAGTAATAAGTTGAAAGTTTTATTGAAAATTGGTGAAACAAAGTTTTGAAACAATGCATTCACTACGAAATGCAGAGCCGTGACCTTTTGCTCTAGCGTGAGTAGTCGCCAGTATCCAATGTGTAATTTTCTGTCATTCCCTGAGATAGTAGTCAGTTTCTCTGTTGTCTCCGCTAGCGCAGAGGAGAAGTTGACACGAACTGGAACTGGAACAGCCGACTGGAGAGTGAGATCTATTGGTGGTGTTTCCTATGTTTAGTGCCCCATATCTCTGTCGAGGAGCCGGTTTATCATCGGAGGACGACTGCTCTTCGTTTTATGAGTTACAGTCATTATGAGGCTTCTCTTAAACTTTGCGTCTGTTAAACAGAATGTACGCGATCCTTAATTGCATTCTGTCGATAGCAGAGGACTTAACAGCTCAAAGTTTTCATGACGTTTGGATTCGATATCACACTAGAACATTTCGCACCAGCTTAAGTCGATTGTCGTGCACATCTTTACACTTTAAGGAATATAAGTTTAGTCTGAATTACAGTTCAAAAGAATCACTTTTTGAGATTAAAATACCATACAAACCATACATAGTTTTCATAAAAGAATGGTGGGATGTCAATAATTTAGAAGAAGTATGGAAATTTTGAGATTTTTAAATACTAGTATTATTGCCCTACTATTAGCCATCCAATCCAATAATTTGTTTTGGAGTTTTTGTAACAAAACATTTTGTTGTTTAGTACATAACTATTTTTTTATGATAAATGAAAAGCAAAGTTTCTTTTTTTTCTGGCTGAATCCGTTATTTTTTGTTCAACGTGAATTTCGACGCGAGTGCAAAACAGATCCAAATCATGAACATAACTTACTACGACGTTGGTTCAAGAAATTCGAAGAATTTTGATCAGCCGTGAAGTATTAACACTATCAAACTATTCGGTTGATCTAATTAGACAATCTGCACTGAGAATTCATAGCAAGTCCATATCTGGATGAAGCTTAGAGTTAGGGCCGATAAAAAAAGGAATTCACAAAGTAATACGTAAAAGGATGAAATTACACGCATATAAAATAAAGTTGTTGCAAGAATTGTTGGCTGGTGATTGTGCAGAACGTTTCAATTTCGCTGTTGAAATTATTAATTCAACATATTTGTTTTTATTTTTTATATTCAATTGTTGTGAACTTAAAACATTTCTTTAACTAAAGCAAGATATATTTAACATGTGGTTGTTATCTGTAACTGAGTTTAGTTTAGACGTTTAATTTCCATAAAACACATGGGACGACAGCTCTCAAGATTGTCATGTTAATATACTTGTAACACTGAGACAGATCTCGTCATAAGCTTAGACATTTCTTTTGTAAAACCGTAGACTTGATGTGTTTAATCACAGTCAATTTAAAATTATATTTATGGACCTATTCTCATGTAACGGCCCATAGTAATGAAAATGGTGTAAAAATAAACGGTGAGTGCCGTATACAAATATTAGTTCATCGTGTTTTCACCATCACTAAAAGCATTATTATATAACGGCTCGTAATCGGTTTCATCATCATCACTTTGACTGACAGTTAAACATGATCATGTCACTCAATTGTTTTTCGTGTATTTACAGAACTGAATCGGTTTTATAACACCACTGCCAGCAGTTTAAATTTTTAATATGGATGTCTGTATATTAATTACGGTACGGTATTAAAATTGAATGGTTTTGTAATTTTGATAGAACTATGCGAGGAAAGGGAAACACTTAGTAATAGATATTTATTTGTTGAATGTTCTTTCTGATTGTTTAATATGGGAAACACGGATTAAAAATAATGGTAATTAGTTGTGTCTCTCGTATTTCCAGTAATAGATTGTTTAAGATATTTTAAACAGTACAATAACCGATATGAAGCCTGTTATCACTTCACCGGTCACGTGGTTAGGATCCTGTTGTCTGTCGGCTACCTGTTAATCAAGTGTCTCGCACGTGTCAGTTATCTTCATGTGGCTATTTTGTTGGTAAGGATCTAATCAAAAACGTTTTCACCTTTCGTGATAAACACATGTGCTTGTTTAAAACTGCTTGTTATAGTTCATTACAGTTTTGAGATAACACGAATACTTATCGTATGAGAACGTTGGCCCTTGAAATAACATTGACGTCATAGCGTTTAGTAGTTATGCTTTGATTATAAACATCTCCTACAAAATAGGTTTCTATAAATAAATAACGATTGTAGGTCAATGAATTGAATCGTTGTAGGAATTATATTTATTAATTGTTATACTATTTGTTTCGTGTTTTAATGGTGAAAGAGCACTATTATTAAATAGTTCAAACCTATTTCCAGAGCACTGAGTAGTAAGCAATATTAAGTTATCTAGTTGTATCGTGGAACAAGAGCAGCTACTAAAAATATAATGCAGTGACTAATAATTTATTATTAAGAATCGGACAGATGCTTTTAAAATTGAGTCGTTGTTGTTGTCCATCTTCTGTTTGTCCTTGCGATACCTCCCGAAAAAAGGTTCCTAGAAATTTGAAATTTGGTAAATAGGTCCCTCTTGGCCCAAAGAGGAACTTTATTGATCTTGGAATTAAAACGATCAAAATTACAGGTAAGACAAATCTAATTCATTGGTATTGAGGGCAACTGTAATTGAAATGAGAAATTTGCAGGATTAAAAAATTGTAAATAATCTGACCACAATCATATGAATATTTTTAGAAACTTACAAATACTTGATAATGTCTAATTGATTGTAAGACTTTCGTATCGTTTTGTTTGGATTTTCGATTTATTTATTGGCCCAAAAGCCTTCGGTATTTATCGCCTTTTTCTTACATTCATTCTATTTATATTTTGTTGAAAAATACTTAAGATCTGACTAAGCATACGTTAAATAATTTGCTGCTAAAAACATTATATATCTTCAACTTTTCCATAGACATTCCCTTTAGCTCCCTTTAGCACAGATTTTGACATTTTGTGAACTCAAGTTAATTCAGAACTGATTGTTTGTGCCAAAGTAAAAAAAAAAAAAAAAAAAAAAAAAAAAAAAAAAAAAAAAAAAAAAAAAAAAAACTATATCTTTTACATTCTATTCAGACATACACACTCCTGCTTACAGATTTTGGTATATGTTGTATTCATTCATATTTTACATGTACAACAAGAAATTGTTCTGAACCGTATAATCGGTGCTCATTTAATCCATTAATTGCTTGGGAGTTACTACTAAACTGACTGCAATAATTCATTTCCGCTGAATAAATCAGCTGACATAATTGCCGAGGTTAAATCCCTAGAGTTTAATAAAATAAAAACGCGACCGTAAATATAAATTAAATGATAATGCATAACAGCATAGTAGCAATAGCTGCCTTTATGGCTGATTGTGTTAGCGAGTAAAGCAGAAGCCACCTTGGAGCAGGCTAAGCTGCAATTTACACCAATAAGAGGTTCACTGTAAGAAGCTTCTCTCATTTACATGGTAAACAGCTTGCATATCCTTCTATCCAACATCTAGCTTCTATGGATGCCTAAATTAGTGGATATAACAATTTATTCCTCTTTTAACTTGTGTATCCAGTTATTGCAAAGTGTATAATAAGTCATCGATCTGAACTTTGAATCAAAATATAATAATTCTTTAACACGATCGTAAATTTTCTTTATATTGAATTAATATTTGTAAGTTTACTTAAATTAAAACAGTAAATATATGTATTATAAAATAATAAACCAATAAGTGTTCCTTTGTTTGTTTGTTTGTGTTGTTCGGAAAAATCCTGTTTCCTTCACAATAAGTGTCTATGTTTTGTGATTCATTCTTATTCGACTTTTGTATTTTACTCGTGTATTGTTATTTAGAACTTAGGTCTTTACATTGTGTTTTTAAAATCCAGTTTCATTTGAGTGGATTGATAACCGAATGTGGTGAATTTGTGATATAATGTGGACAATTATATTCTCCTTCGAATCGATAATCGGATTATTGACATATTTTATAGAATTACCTTATCAAACAAATTGCTCTAGATACATGTTTAGAAAAACCTTTTTTGTAGTGTGAAGCTCTATATTAGAACCTCTTATCACATAACTTAGAGCTAGACATATTATTTTATAAAAGCGTGAGATTAAGTAGTACCCGAATCAGGATTCGAACTAGGATCGTTGGGTGACAAAGTTCTCAGCTAAAATAACGTTACTAATGTTCGATTATTAGGGACAGCAAATGTTAGCAATTTTAATCTGTTATTAGATTAGTACATACGATAAATTTTATTGGAATTCAGTAGTAAGGTTTGCGATTAATTACAAATGTATTGTCGGTGTAGAAAACTCTTTAGTAATCAGAAAATAAAGCACCTTATATACATACTGAAACTGCTAGATTTTATGATAGTGATTCCGGAAACCTCTACCCTATGTAAAATAGCGGCCGTTCAATATCGACTATTTTTCAACAACCGCCATTTTGTTACAAGCTAAAGCTGATGAAGTGTGGTTTGCGGCGCTATGTTTTAGTAATAAAGAGGTTTAAAATTATATACATATTGATGTAAGCTTGCATTTAAAATTTCTATGACAATCCCCATGAACCATTCTCCCAATTTAAACATGTGCTGCTTATTCAATTAAACAGGAGTTAAGATCGCCCTTTAATTTTGTGCAAAGGTTTTATATTTTATCCGTTATTATTTAACAAATGTTGAGGTGTTTCCAGGCATTTCACACAACCTATATGTTTAAGATTCAAAATGTTAAAGAATGAAATATTTTGATTTTGATATTTCTAAAATTGATTTTATATAATTTGTCATGTACTGTAAGAATTTTAACTAATCATAGGCTTCAGTTTATTAGGTAATGAATGAATAAATCTTTGTAAACGTTTAAGTTTAAGTTAATATTAGAGATGTAGCCCCAAAAAGTGTTGAAATTATGTACAATAAAAACCTTTGAACACTTTTGATATATTTTTTATTTTCGTACGATGTACATTTCAAATTATATGAATTCATTTTCAGGTACATGTTTAGGTTAAGGTACATTATGGTAATAAATAATTGAAACCAGATTGTCATATGTTTAAACTACCTTGGTGGCTAGATTTGTTGTAATTAATTTTATATGTGATCAATGTATATTGTTTAAAAGTCTATCGAATAATACATTTTTTGTTAGAAAATCTTTGTCATTTAATAATACATTATGATTAATTTTGGCACTTTTGTAAATTTCAAAATGTTCTAAAGTTGACAAAACGGGACTATTTTGCATGTGTGTAAAATTTCAAGATTTTTTTCGGTGTTTGTGTATGTATGGCCGGTGTTATTTAAATGGTCTGCATATTTTGAATTTGATGATGTCTTCAATGCTTTTATATGTTCATTAAATCTAATTTTGAAAGATCGGCCGGTTTGTCCAATATAGTTTGTCCACTATATTGGACAAACCTGAAGATGAATTCGTAGAATTTGAAATGTACATCGTACGAAAATAAAAAATATATGAAAAGTGTTCAAAGATTTATTATTGTATATAATTTAAGTTAATACCTCTGCTTGCTTTAATATTGGTGGAGGTCTCAACGTATACACAAAACACCACTCGCCGGAGGTCAAAGTAATCCGTAAATCCGTAATGACCGTAGAAACCTTGCTCTGAATGCTTAAATATGCGCGCTATTCACAAAAACACCGTGGACATTAGGTAAATGTTGACAGGCTCGCGATACAGTGGGACAAAATTGAATCGTGCTAAGGCCACTACTCTAGCCATATGCGATAAGTATAGTGTTTTAATTGTGTGGAATTGTGGGGAAATGAAACCTCTGTATTCGGCGAGACACCTAGATGTGGTAACTGGAATCTGAGATGGAACTCGTTGACCCTGTACTTGTAATTTCTTTTTGTCATTGGTTTTTATAACATTTCTTATACCTTGATTGCCCAGCATTATCAGATTATTGGCTTGAATCACCCCCTTCCTTATTTCATTTTACCCACCCCCTTTGACTACTTATAATTATTCTTGTTCCAAATATCCTGTCATTCTCTTTTATCGCTTTCACATTTGAGTTTCTCCTTTGATATTTCGCCAACTGTCATAATCATCATAGGATCCTAATATTCACCCTTCTGTATTGTCCTATACCTCCCAGCATACTGGTTCTCTTTATTAATTTTTATTATGTACTCAAACATTCCACGGAATATATACACTCCTTGTTCTTTTGGGTATACTTTCCCGCCTAAACTAAAATACTACAATAGTTTACCCTATTCTTTCTCCACGTTTGTTTCTCTTCTTCTTATATCTAACCGTTATGTAATTATTTTCCTTGTATATTTTCACAAAATTATATCAACACGTAAAGAAAGTAAATATCCCAAAACGTTAATCTGTAAGTATATACTTAGTTGTTAGTTAACTGTGAACGCTTTGAATTTGAATTATAGATAATCAATAGTCTGAGGTAAGGCTAGGCGGTTGAACTTTGTTTGTTCTCCTGCCTTAAGCAAAGCTTCTTAACTTTTCAAACTTCATTATCGTAGAATTGATCGTTCAAGCGATTCAGTGGTTTTCCAGCAAAACAGAACTATTATACTTTAGTTGAGTCTATAATACCAGAACTGAACCGTTACATTTTGCGAAAGTTTTCAGTTGAACTGTGTTTCTCGAACTTTAGCATCCTAATAAGATAGCGAAAGTGTTAAAACCAACCAATTACTATCTTTGGTGAAAAATTATTACCATATAGGAATATTAGTCATAGTGTTACAGTTATGTTCTTAAACAGCTAATGTATAATTCATTAATGTAATGAGTGTGTTTGTATTTGTCTATAGTATTCAAAACGATTATATAAAACCAGCGATTAGCACAACTATATTACTTATTTTATTCTCGGCTATATAGAAAAATACTGTAAAAATAAATCTAATTATACATCGGAACAGAGTGTAGCCACAAACACAAAAAGAATCGTTTTAAAATCGAATTAAAGGTTTTTTATTAAACGTCGCCAGAATAAAATTTATTGAATTTATTCTACATCAATTCACCAATTTTTAATAGGTATTAAAAACCAATTTTCTACACCTTCAGTAAGCTATTCTTATAATATATGATTCTCATAAATATAAAACTCAAATCAAATTCGTTAAGATTTTTTTAGGAAACTAATATTTCTCTTACAATTTAATTATAAACAATGTTGGAAATATCTTACCTAAACATTCCTGAAATTGCTTATTTCTCGGTCAGATTGAGCTGCTTAACGAAACTATTCGAGCGAATTGATAGAGGAAGCTTCTTGACATAGCCTACTGTAAGAACATTTTTAATATATAATACTATATTGATGATACAACTCGAAATACCTATTACAGTAAAGTAATGTGTTACTGACAGTTACGCGATTGTAACTGGTAAACCAGAGAGAAGTTTCCCAACAACAAGATAACAGTTAAACCACACTCACCATCAAGAGAGGGTTATACAGGGTAACGGCAGCCTAACTGTAGAACTTGGGCTCAGCCAAGGCGATAACTACTTGGAACCTACTATTCAATCAGATACTATTATAGGAACGTATAGCATTCTATCATGCGGTATCTGCTTTTCACACAATGCAATTTTTATGTAGAAATAATAAAATTCTAAATAAGTTAAAGCTTCTGCAAACCACGTATTCAGGTACTTAAAAATGAAACAAAATGTATTGCAATATACATATGTAATTGTCATACATAGTTTTTTATATGGAAAGCACAGTTTGTAGTTGTATGTCTTCTTCGAAATTTACTCGTATCGTGTTTTGACATAAATAGAGGCAAATGAATTAAATTGTTATTATCACACGTAAAATTCACAATATATTAAAATAAATAGTTCTTAAATAATAAATCTTTTTTATTTTATTTATTTTTATATTAAACTTGGAAGTTCAAAGCAGTTAATAGATGATAAAAATCTTCTTTTTTTTCGAGAAATGTTTAATCTGTAAAATCGATAAGTGCCTTAAATATTTATATTCTTAATGAAACAAGAAGTGTTTTCTCAAATGAAATGATCCACCCAATGAAATAGATAAATCATTTTTACAGGCGTGTAAAATTAATTTATTAATTACAACATATTTTATATAGCCACGAATATTTTAGTGTTGTTTCAAAATAAACTAACTGGAAACTTAAAAAATAAATACACAGTAAGCCCAAACTTCGGAAATTCGTAGAAGCGGGTAAAGTTGCAGTGAATTAGTAACACTCATTAAGCCCTAAGTAGTTTCGCTAATTCTTGACTACTCTCTTCTTCTACAGTCGTTAAATTACAGCTGCCTTTACAGATTTAATCACTCAGTTACTTAGAATATTTCAATTTTATTGGTGCCAGAATAAGGTTCAGTGGGCTTTTAAGTTTCTTTGCATCACACGCAATATTTTTCAAAATGAAAGTATGGATACTTCGACAATAAAGTAAATTTGTGGTTATAATAAAATCCGCCATGTATGTGTGCATATTTTTACATGATGTGTTACTGCCATGAATACATCCTGCAATGTTAATGATGCACTGACACAGCACTCTACGTGTATGTGTATTGCATAAATGATTGAAGCTGTGTTTACTCTCTGTTGTAAACATTTATTGATTTATGGTTGTATTTCGCAGCTCTACTTACATCTCATATCATTTAAATGTAACATATGTATGGATATGTAACTTCATCATTATTAATATACTAATATAAAGGAGAATGTGTTACGGCCATGAATACATCCTGCAATGTTAATGATGCACTGACACAGCACTCTACGTGTATGTGTATTGCATAAATGACGGAAGCTGTGTTTACTCTCTGTTGTAAACATTTATTGATTTATGGTTGTATTTCGCAGCTCTACTTACATCTCATATCATTTAAATGGAACATATGTATGGAATTCTAACAATCATTATAAATATACTAATGTAAAGGAGAATGTGTTACGGCCATGAATATATCCTGCAATGTTAATGATGCACTGACACAGCACTCTACGTGTATGTGTATTGCATAAATGATGGAAGCTGTGTTTACTCTCTGTTGTAAACATTTATTGATTTATAGTTGTATTTCGCAGCTCTACTTACATCTCATATCATTTAAATGGAACATATGTATGGAATTCTAACAATCATTATAAATATACTAATATAAAGGAGAATGTGTTACGGCCATGAATACATCCTGCAATGTTAATGATGCACTGACACAGCACTCTACGTGTATGTGTATTGCATAAATGATGGAAGCTGTGTTTACTCTCTGTTGTAAACATTTATTGATTTATGGTTGTATTTCGCAGCTCTACTTACATCTCATATCATTTACTGGAACATATGTATGGTACTGTAACTTAATCATTATTAATATACTAATGTAAATACTTTGTTTGAAGCCCGTCATTTTGTCTGCCGTGACGATTGCCATTGGCTAGTGCCCTCTGGTCAGTTGTAGATGGTTAGTAGACGAATGCAGACGTATTTTGACCTGTATTCTGTAGTTCAGTTTTTAATGATTAGTGTTGTGTATAGTTTTTTATTTGGTGCATGTTTTTAGAGTTAGTGAAGTTGACAAACAATATGGTGGTTGTGATTCCTGACTTGTTTATTTAAACCTAGTTTGTAATTATATATATATAGGCCCAGTACTTTTTATAATCTACATAAATGATCTTTGTGATTAAAATTTAAAGGGAAATATTACATCTTTTGCAGACGATACAGCTTTATCGTATGTAAAAAATAATTGGGATGATATAGAGCAAGAGATGAATTCAGACCTTAAAGCACTGCAGTGGTGGTTTTCAAAAAATAACATGTTATTAAGCCCAGAGAAAACTAAGTACATCAATTTTAGTTTAAAAACAGATCAGCAAATTTTTAGTAATTCAATTTTGTATCGATGTGTCAATTGTTTGTGTATTAACATTCAGTGCCAACAGAACTGTGCTGTAGTATCCCAGTGCGAAAATTTAAAATATTTAGGAGTCATGCTAGATAGAGAAATCAACTGGAAGACACATATTGAAATTTTAAAACGCAAACTAAACAATATTTTAAGATTTTTTTATTTTTTACAATACATTTGCACTGAAGAAGTGTTAAGAATGCTGTACTTCTCTTTGGTCAATAGTAGGCTTGACTATGGAATATTTTGTTGGGGTGGAGCCTATGAAACAAATCTAAAGCCACTTCTAACTCAACAAAAGAAATTCATAAGGTTGATTAAACGAAAACGAAGAATGGAGAAATCTTTTCCTCTTGTTGTTGATTTAAATATTCTTCCCCTTAAATATATGTTTGTTTATAAAGTTTTAAAAATATTTTATGTCATAAGTGGCAATTTACCAGAATTAAAAAATAATTACAAAAACAAATTAAGAAAGCAAGAACCAATACCAGTTCCAAAGCCTAATTTAGCATTTTTTTCAAATAGTTATTGTTTTTTGGGACCTAAAATGTTTAGTATAATTTCTTCAATTATTAGTTGTGAGAATATAAAGTTATTTTCAAAAACATTAAAGAAGTGGTTATTGGGTTTTGATAAATTAGATTTTCTTCTCTGCATAGATTCCTAGTTAATTAAAGAAAGTAACAGTAAATTTTAGTTTGAATTTATTTAAGTGGATTTTCATTTGCTTTGTAACTGCAGCAGCACACTTTTAATACATTTTTTTAGGAGCTTATAAAAAAAATCAAAGTTTTATTGAAATTTTCTTGTATGTACAAACATATTTTTGTAATAAAAGGAACCTCTCCACAGGCACTTGCCTCTAGAGGCCCTAGTTATTTTTGAAAATATTTCTTTTAATTTACGAGTGTTTTTGTTTTAATTTTATTTACAAGAATGTTACATTTTTATTTAAGTTTGCTCATTAGGTTTGTACATTGTGTATGCATTTGGTTGTTTAGGTTACTTTATTGATGTATTACATTGTGTATACCAATGTATATAATGTGTTATTGTAATATTTTCAAAAATAAATTCTAATCTATTCTATTCTATATTCTATATTAGGTTAGTTCTGTACCTGAAGAAGAGATCAGATTGCAGGTTTCGAAACGTAGTGTTACTTATTTCTTGTTTCATTAATGTAAATAGCTGAACCAGTTAGAATCGTAAATAATGATAATAGAACACTAGCTATAATAGTGTTGTCACTCTAGAAATGACTATCATGGACACGGTGGATATGGAATTATATAAATATAATACAAATGTTCTCGTAAATGGCATTACATTGTTTGGAGCATATCGCAGACAGTACAGAAGTACATTTTAAAGAAGGACTAATGGAAAGGAAACGACGAAGACTGATATTTCAACTGGTACAGCTTAGACGTGAATGGTAGAGAAATGACGCATCCATTACGAATCACATCCACATGCTGTGTGAATAGCATGTTCATTGAAGTCGATGGCGACCGCGTACATTCTCGGACGTCCATGGGCGTCGCGGATGCTATGTGAAATGGCCGCTATTATTTGATATACAACTCGTCCTCTCCTTGCATTTAGGATTTTCAAGACTTCATCTGATGGAAGTCCTCCTGATGTCATGAGAACCGTGGACATCAATAAAATAGTCTCTTGAAAACGTGGATTGTTTTAATATAATATTTATAAACACAAGTGCTACATTCTTACCTCTAATCGTTGAACAGCTAGCTGGGAGTCTGGTTCCAGATTTAATTTACACCATGTATAACCGCAGGCAAGATTAATTATGTACTGACTGAAAAGACATTGTTTCAATGATTTGAAATAAACAGTGTAAGATTTTTCAATGTTTTCATGCAACTCATCGTTTCACTGGTAATTTATGTGAGATCTTTTTCCGAAATTTTCCGTCGTGGTCGTGTAAGTGTAATATTTGATAATTTAACTGACGTTATTTATGGTTTGTATTGTCTCGAGAAGGTCCTTTTATTTCTCAGCCTCTGACAATGGCAGAGGTTCCGAAGCTAAATACACCGCTATCCGGAGCTCCGGGAAGTGAAAATATATGTTATAAATTATTTCCAGAATCTTTACACTAATAATATACACCAATATCCATTTGGTCTTAATTTTGTTGCCACTTCAGAGTTTATAGGTATCCGTATACTTATTCACTTTTCTTGCCTAGCCTGAGTGGAATAAGAATTTCGTTAAGTGATATTTAGGTAGTTTATCTTTGTTAAGCAATGCAAAGAAATTTAAAGATTATTGGGGAAAATACCTATAGTTATTAAAATTATTTGTAATTTAGATGTTAGACTAAAACATTTCATCGGCTATTGGAAATGATCCTAACGTTGATAAAATTTATCTTATTTGTACGTTGAAAGGTGAAAAATTAAATCAAGTTTGAAAAATTTTCCATCCATTGTTTAAATTATCATTTTGTGTTCACAAATGTTTTATCGTTGTTTTACATTATTATATTTGCTCGTAGTGAGGCAAAGAAAGTACTTGAGGGAAAACTTCTTCCTGTTATTTACAATTTGATAGTATTTGATCAATCAAGACAAGAAAGTAAATATATGTGGGGTTTGTTTTTATCGTTGCATCAACTAATTCATATTGTTTCGTAGTTAGAAATAGAAATTAAAATGTCTTGGAAATATTCTTCCCTAATTAAAGATTATTCTATTTAGGCATTTGCACGGCTAAGAAATAAAACGGTTGTGTTTTGTTTTTACCGCTTTAAATAAAAATAATTGCGTTTGGCAGTTTTCATACAAATACAAGATGTTTGAAAAGTGTTCCCATCATTTTTATACATTATTTATATTTATGGCTACTCACAGCATGGAAACTTGTATTTTTTTAAAACCGTTATTGTCCTTTTTTAGAATGATGTGTGTGTGTGTGTGTGTGTGTGTGTGTGTGTGTGTGTTTATATATAGTAAAATACAATATTCATAGCATATTCTACAAACAAATTAAAATAAATAAAACGTTATTTGTAAATTAATTTTGCTTCGCTAAACGAATAAGATGTGTGTGGCTCATATCATATGTGTGATAAAATTGTAAAAATGAATGGTTGAATACTAAATGAGTGGAATCGACAATCTGTCCAAGTGCATAAAATAAACGGAAAAGAGGTGATTCGTTCGCCTATAAACCCCAATAAGTGAAGCCCATAAAGAATCAATGCAGGTCTCCAATTCAATGTAAAGCACCTGCCACGTTCACTCCGTACCTTAAGCGACCAACTGCCAATATAACTTTTGTAGGGATCGTTAGTACAATGTTGACTATGTTTAACAAGATCTCTTAATCCCCGTGGAGTTTGTGGTTGCGTTCTATAACAGTTTGGCTTGTGTTCATTATAAACGTTACTTGTTAATGAATTGTAAAAGTGCTTTGTAGTGGTCAACATTGTTGTTTCGATCTGGTTCTGGGATTGCTGGTATAAATCTTATGTTATATACTCACAGTTTGAGCAAGCCAATTTATTATTAGCGTGATGCGTTTCGCTCGATCACGGCATTGTTAAACGCACACTAAAACAATTAAAATCGTAGTGTAATCTTACACACACAAGCACATGACATAAAATAAATTATTTTCAAGTTCGGTTAGGCAGGTTGTCAAAATTAAAATAGTTAAAATGCGTTGAAACCAATGACAGTATGGTCGAGTTGAGCGTCGCGTATGGACTGGTTGGATTTTACGTTTACATGTCCCCAATTAAGGAATCTTCTTCTTTATCTGTTATATCTCGCTCGAGGCGAACGCATTTTATGTATTCCTATTATTGAAGTTCTGTCATAAATGGGATTGTTCCTGCTGCCGATTCTTTCATATAAAATATTGTTCTCACTTGTACAATGACCTTATATATTTATATGTCCTCTACTCTATTTAATCCTTGTTCTTTGTGGCAATGCCGTAATATTTATATTGTATCTGCTATTATATTGCTATAATAAGAATGGTTGTAATTATTCAGAAGATCAGTGTATTATGACTGTCTGTAGTTATTATTAAGGGCTGAAATGTGGTTTTTAAAATGGGTTTTAAATGTTCTTCCCGTTTGGCCCAATAATAGTTTTCACAGTTAGTGCATTTCAATCTATAAACGCTAGATGTCTACCTATTATTATATATAAATATTTAGGTAGCGCTTAAACCTCTAGTGTGGTGACTCCCTTCTGAGGCGCAGCGGCGTTTTAGTTTGTTATTTGATTTGTAATAAAAATAAACAAATTATAATGGCAATAGCGGTTTGGAGTTTAAATTATACCGTATGGTGATTAATGAGCAGCAGCTCGTCCGGCAACTGCTTCTAATTAGATCCCTCGGTTATACGTGTAAGTGAAGGCGTGAGCCTCATTAACTTCACCGGCTGTCATTGTTAAAGCTGTGAGGTTCCCGCCAAATTATCTCATTAGGTGTCAAACAGCCGGAGAGAGGTTTTACATCGCCCGCGGCTGCGTTATCTCGCAACGTGCGGCAACACAAAGTAAATCGCGTCCCACCATCGCTGACGTGTGTCCCGTTACTTTTCACTGTTGTAAAACTGTGTTTACGTTTTGTCAGCCGTCGAGGACTCGAACAATACTGGTGTTCCTGGAATCCTGCCAGGGGCTTAATGTATTTATTCTTGTGAACTACAACAGTTGACCTTATTTTGTCGTTTTAACAATTGTGGATCTCTGTTGTTGCAATTGTAGCAAAATCAAGAGTCACTCCTGAATGCAGGAACCATTGAGGAAATTTGACAATCTTATTATTATTCTTAAACAACTATTTATGCTCTTACATCTATAAATGATTCAAATAATTCTAAATCGACAAGTTTTAAAATCATTTTTCTACCGAATTCGGGTTTTCTTTTAGGTGTTTTTGAAATGATCAGTTTTTGAAATGATCAAACATATTCGTTGTGATTGTAATTATTACATTTTAAAATGATAAGCACTTTGACCAACTGTAACATTTAAAATTTACCACCGACTTGTCATGGGGCGTTCTCTAAGATACAAAATGATTGCGGTTCGTATCGTTTGACAGGCTCACTAGTATAAAGTATCAATCAAACAAATTCAAAAATATCCTGCTGGGAAAAATAGGTGTGGAGAGATTAAAGTTAGTTTTTCAAATTATTTTCGGTTTCAGAAATTTTTTTCCTCGTTCATTATTGCCTTGTTTGAACTGTAATTGGCTCCCTAATCTAAATAGTAGTAAATGTTGAGTGTGATTGTTGAGTCCAGCTCCAGTTCACATTCCGTTTAGTGCAGCGTCTGAAACCTGATGCTGTGTCAGATTTGACTCCTGGGACTCCTGGAATGTGGAGTCGTGTCCGTCTTAAGGATCCATAAAAATATGACGACGAAGAAGCTCAAATCGAATTATTTGCATCGTTTCAACATCAGAGACGCGTACACTACAAAATATATACATATTGAGTAATGTAGGTGAATAGGTATTCTCATTATCTCATCAGGTGCACAATTCAGTGCACTACGAAGTCTGAGCACGGTGGAATATTCTGCTTTTAGTGTTGTGTTGGGCGAGTATTGATTGATCTAATTAATGTATATTCTTTTGAGTTTACCTAAAGTAATGATCATGTAAATGTGCTAATAAAAGACTATTTCATTCTTGGATTAAATTTCGTTGTTGGTAATGGAGCTTTAAAAAGGCGATCTTTTTAATGATCATTTGAAACATTTGGCGCTATTACGTGTTAAATGAACTATAAACCGCGGGAAATGAGCTCAGCAAGGACTTAATGGGGTTTGTTCAAATAGCCAGACTTGCTTCTTTTATCACTGATAGTTAATTTGGTTTTACATTTATTTCAAAACTGTTAACTCGGTACAGTATAATGTAGTCTAAAGTATCCATGAGTTTGTTTATATAAAATGGAGATGCTTCTCCTTTTACGATCACTCTGGCCTTATCCCAAAGACTGGAGTCCTGGGCAAGATCTTAAAAGCCGGCCATCTTGATTTTGACAAAATCAAAATTAAAAACGTTGAAACTTTCAAAACCTTACAAGACAATTTTAAACATCTTGCATTTTATGACCATATTTTCAGTCGCATAATGAGGAGATATTACGTAATTAAAAGATGTAACTCATACCCATGGAAGCGCAATTTCAGTTTAGTTTCGACATTGTTATTGGTTATTCAGAAAAAATCTCAAATTTTGTTATACTTTTCATTTAAATGTGGAAACAGTATTGTGAAAAAATAAAAAAGCGTATGGATTCATATTAACAATATCTTTTAACACGAGACATATCTCATAAAACGCGATTAAACCAAAGGGCATGAAGTTTTAACATTGCTCTGATGGGCGGGAAATCCAAGGTCGTTTCGTTGCAACTTGTTCTGAACAAGGAGATTAAAAGAGAGAGTCTGTACAGTCTGTACGCGGGACTCTTGGACGGTACTGATATAAAGTGCACTGGTTCAGACAGGACTTTAACCTACGCTAACCTAACTCATGCCCACGCCTTAGATCGTGTAATCAGGTCTCCGGTTTGAAACTTAGCAGAATTATAGTTTAGAATGTACTCTATTTTTCAGGTCATGTTGGTTAAAGTTCATCCGCATTGTTTTAGTTATAAATATAATTTTACTATAACTGAGTGATTGAAACTGTAAGTAGGGTACATTTGTCCTAATTGGTTTAGATGAATGTAAGTTTAATATTGTAAAATAATATTTTCATTAATTTGTTTTTAAGTAAGCATTTATAAAGTTACATATGCTTTGAAAACCCCATTAAAGCAAATTATTTTACAAATCTCTGCTTTTCAATTGATTTACGTAATAAAGGCTTTAAATACTTAGGGCATTATGGACGGAGAATTAAAATGGGTTTGACATAAATCAGTGCGCAGTAACAACTTAATTATGAGTTAATTCCTTCTTTCAAAGAGGGTTTAATTGACCCATAAAAATGCTATTCTGGTTTAATCGAATCAGAATAGCAGTAAATAAAGCCTTATCAGTCACGTGACTGCATAATTATCATATGAACTTATCTCACATTATCGGGTCATGTTAACCTGTATATAGTCCTATATAGAACCTATATATGAAGTGTGATCTTTTCATATGTTATTGTTGTCTAATATGAACTATAGCAATAAAATTACTTTAAAAATTATTGATTGTTGTTAAATAATTAAAAAAATATTGTTTGAAAATCCCTAGAAAAAAGGAACAAACTATGTGACTTGTCATTACTGTCCGTATATGAATTAATGTTTACAGTTAACGTAATTATCAGTTACAAATTTTATATTCCGCTGTGAGTTTATTATACTTACTCCATTTTACCCCAATATCTCGAGATTTGGGGTTACTGATTTGCCATCCCGGGACATACACTGGGTTACTCATATGTGGCAATGTAGTTTTTGCCGAATTCGATGGTTCAACTGGAAGTTATAAATCAACCACAAGTGGAAATACTTATTTGCTTATACTTCAGAGTATACAGTCTGTCATCTCTACATGTTCTTACCATTTCTGTCAATGTATTGCTTGTATGTTATCACCTTTTTCAAACCTAATTTATTTTCAAACATTAGTGGCCCCTATCTTGTTTTACATTCCTGGGTTTTAACACATATGCCAATATAATTACACAATAATATTACTCTTTGATAGGAAGAATATTTAGGGATTATAATTTTTGTTTGTAAATTATTCTTGACCTTGGTCAATTAACTTAATGAATCCACTTTGTACAAACTTAAGATAAAATATCTACTTTAACATTAATTATGTTTTCATTCATGTAAGTCTTCATTATTCCTCACAATCCTTACTACGTTTTATTTGATGAATCCTATCTTATTTCAGGATATTTAATCACACGCGATATCGCTTTCACTGACCGAGAGACGACCATTTCTCACACCTGACAAAGCCAGAATCGCCAAGCCAAGTGCGTCTCTATCAATATCCATCTCTCCAAGTGAAATCCGGCCAATAAGTTACTGCAAATTATTGGCTTCCTTTGTTATTTTGTTTATGTTGCTGAAATTGTTTTATAGTCAAATTAAACATATGTTAAAATATTCTATTGCACAGTAGAGTTGTATACTAAATTCCTTCGTATATTTGTTTTAGCAATTAGATATGTCACTTTTTTTAAATAGAAATTTACTTTGCACGTTTATATGTTATAACGCCTACCCGTCTCGGCGCTTTTGTGTGATTTTCCCCCTTTACATCAACCGCAAGCGTAAGTTTATTACATGTCTCACCAATAAACCGTAAACAGATACGTGTAATGTTGTGTTCGTCACTATTGAAAGCAATGTCGTATATTAAATTACTCGTACATTTTCGTAATACTTTCTTAAAAATAAAATGTATTTATTTTTACAGATATTTGAGATGAGAACTGAATTTGTTTAGTTTAAGTACATTAATCTCATTATTCGTTGTTTGGCACGTAAGTGTTGGCGTCCAGTAAAATGACGTTTTCACGGACAATTTTTAAAAGGTATTAAGCATTTAACTGTGTTCCTATCTTAAATAGTTCTGAAGAAAGTTATAAATGTGGACAAGTGTTTTAGTGTTAAGCCTCTGCATTGTACAATTTAAACCTCTTAATTAAACTTTAAGTATATTTACACGTATGGAACATTTAGACGTGTGTAAAATTTATAGTGACATAGTTTTAAGTTTTTCTTCTATTTCATATTTACAAATTTCAAAAAGTAAACACACACACACACACACACACACACACACATATATATGTATATATAATGTGTAATATTTGAAATGATTATTGTGTACATTTCGTGCCATTACGTGTTAAATGAACTCTAACTGCGGGAAATGAGCGCGTTTGGGTTCTGATGGAAGTTGTTGAAGTAGTCAGATGTGATTCTTTTATTACAAGCCATAAATTTGTCTTTTAGTTTTTACTACAGTGTATTTGGTACGGTATTATGTATGCTATATTACCTTAATGGATACTATGAAGAATATGGGCAGTCTTAAGTGTTATGAAATAGAATCTATAAAACTGAAAATTAAGATATTTGTTGTTTCTTTTTAAGTTTTCAAGAAGAAAAAACGTTATTCCTTACTATTTTATGACATAGCATTGTTTTTTAAAATTAATTTATACATATTATTATAATTATATATATATATATATATATATATATATATATATATATATATATATATATATATATATTAAAATCGAAACAACATATAGACTTAACATTCACTTAATTATTGTTTTCCACTTGAATCCTCAGATACTGATCTACAAAATTTCCCTGAATTCAAAATTATATAACGTTAAAATGCTTTCAAAATCTACAACTAATACAAATTTGTTTGAATGTCAAAACTGTTATACGCATTTAGAAAGTTTGTTATCAGGTGTCTCTTCTTTTTTTGTTTATATTTGTTCAGTGTGCATTTATACTTGTGTACTTGAAACATTCGTAATAACAACGAAATATTTTACAGTAAAGAACTTATATACTTATAAACTTATGAATTGTATTTAGAGCAAAATAGTTATATTAAACGTTTTCAAGAAAAAAACTACATTTTTGCACGTAATCTATGGTGTAATACGGTGTCATTAAATAAATTACTAACTACCTGAAGAAATTAATAATAATTTTGTCACGATAATTAAGTCTATGAATTTTCCAAGTATTTTTTAAAGAGAAAGACGTCGCTTGGCACACTGAACAGTGGATTACGATGGGTTTAACATGAAGCAGTGCGCGGTTACCACTTCATTACCAGTTAAGCCCATCTTTCAAAGAGGGTTTAATTGGCTTCAAATCAGAATGACGAGTTAAAGCCTTATCAATCACGTTACTGTAAACCGCACGAATCATCCTATTAACTAATCATATTATTGGGATATGCTACTCTTAAATAACCCAGGTTGTAAATACGTAATGTCTTATCTTTTGAAATGTTAATTATTATTCTTAAGTACTTGAAAACGATTCACTCACTGATGTATTGCGGTTTACACACTCAATTAATTCAATTATAATAATACATTACAGAACTGTTTTTGGAAATAAAGGAATTGCGCTTCCATTAATTTACCGATATTACCAATTACGAGCTCTTTTATTAAAATCATCTATCTTTCGATAGCTGCACGTTTCTATTTTTTTTATCTATTCATTCATATTTTCTTGGCTCCTTCTGCGATTTGTTGTTACTAGTATATTTGCGGTCACATTCAAGTCGACAATATTTCCTGTAATGGTAACTGCAGTACTTGTAATTCTAAAATACGTATTGCAATTGAGCATAAAAGTTTTGTTATTAGTTTTTTGAGCTTGATTCATGTAGTGTAATAAAGTAACCAATTTTACATAACTTTAATAAATATTTATATTTAAGAATATAAGAAATATAGACATTAAGAGGTATTAAACATTTAGTTACAATACTATTACTACGTTTTCTTTTATGAATCCCGTCTTATTTCAGAATATTTCATTACGCACGAGATATTTCCTATTGGCCGAAAGAACACTATTTCTCACAACTGACAAAGCCAGAATTGCGAAACCAAGTGCGCCGCTATCAATATCCATCAACTTGAAACCGACGTAATGGATCGGTCAATAAATTACTGAAAATTTTTAGCTTCGTTTTTTATTTTGTTTTTATTTCAGCAATGTTGTTTCTTCCTATGTTTTTAGTAAAAATAATATACTGACAGTAAATTATAAAAAAATAATTTTGTTGAGTCATTATTAACCCGAATTGGACTTCAATTTCAAAGAAAATTTACTCCAACGCTAACACTAATCATTGTGAATATGGCCATGTAAATTAAATTTTCCCTTGATTCTTATTTAATGCTTGTACTATAAGATAATATTTTAAAATCATCTATTGTATTAACAGCTTACAATTCCTAATTTCGATGGGAATGTTATAATATATTTTAAGATATTATTAAGAACCCAACTGAACGTTCTTAAAACCGCGTCGTTGTCAGTTCGATTGTACGATAACTCTTTTTGTATAAAGCACTGACCACAATAGGTCTGCATTCGCATTTTGTTGTTCAGTTAAATTAATTAATGTGTTTAGAGATAGTGTGCATGGCTATTGTGGTTCCTGACTTCGCGTGTCACAACGCTTTGGTAGGCTTTCTTTACTCTATCCTAGTTTATAGTCATGTATTAGTTTAGTGATATACCTGCAGAAGGGATCAGATTGCAGATCACGAAACGTAGGGTTGCTGATTGTATTGTATCGCTGGACGATGGGAAATGTCCGGAAAATCCTATTTCCTTCACAATCCTTCCATCGTCAAAAACAAACCTCAAAGAAATAATTGAGACAGTTGAAACGAAATATATTCCTGGTAAAGTACGGAACACATCTCTGTAGATATTACTGTTAATTGCATATGAATTGGAACAGCGTGCTACGAATGGCAATCTCACTAGATTTCTCCAAGCTCGATAAATATATTCTTTGATATTCTCTAATTCTGGTATAGAAACGATGCTCTCACATGTATCCGTCGAGCTAGATAACACTGTTTGATTTTTACAATATGCTAACTTAACAAGCATGTCTTGTTCAGTAAACAAAATGACAGACCGTAAAAGAGTTTTTCAATTGAATATTTCCGTTTATTTTATACATCCAAATAGCATAAAACTGGTTATTGGCATTCAAATGAATAGTTTTCACCGAGCTCTTTAGATTTAGAATTGGGAAACTTAAAAGCGACTAACCGAACTGAAATGTGTGTCTTCTGTGAAACTCTAATCTATGAATATAGTCACTACGCAAAGCTCTCTCACATCTTGATGTACACTTAAACTTGATCACTCGCAACCTAGCATAACCTTAATAATTGTTTTGTTCTGTATACGTTTATCTATGGGCTATTGGTGCGCGCTCTATTTTGAGTTCGTGTGGTGGTGGGGAGGGGGGATTTCGTTCACCAGAGAAACTACACGATTATAAACACGTTTGTGTTAGACGCATCCTTTTCGCCATACAGCAACATTTTATATGATGTATAATATATGTTACTCTATCGTGTCGCCATTGGCAAGAGGGTTCTTATCACTATCGTGTTGATAGCTCTACCGGCATGATATCTCATGTTACCCGTTAGGTGCATGATGACCAGCGGCGATGTTTTCGCTCACGCTGCGACTCCACTGATGAGCTTTCTCTATGCAAAAGTATGAATACGAGATTGTAATAAAATAAAGTACTACTATATTAAGACATTTTTAAGACTCTTAGGGAACAGAACATTGCTAGTGTTCGCAAGGCAAATATGCTTGAGGAAACTTTAGCACATACGTTATCTACACGATCGTTCCAAGTCAGTCCCCTATCAAGGAGCATTCCCAAAAACTTAGGAATTAGTTTTATCTTAAAGGAAGACCTAAAAACAACAGGCTGCTCTGCATCTGGCTGTCGGAGAGAGAAATGAACAACATTTGATTTCGACTGGTTGGCTTTCAAGTTTATTTCCGAGAAAAGAACTGTATAGCTGAATTTAGTTCTGTGAATGATGTGATCTCCAAATCTTTAAGAGATTTTTTTTAAGCAGACAGTCGTGTGGTCAGCATACTGAATCAGTTTCCCATTGTGGATTACTGAATTCAATCTGCCGACGTAAATCAGAAATAAAAGGGGCCCAAGCATTGAACCCTGAGGGACATTTTGATTTTTTCAGAAACAACATTTGAAATCTCTACGCACCGATCTCGATCCTTGAGGTAAGAATTGAGCCATATATATATATATATATATATATATATATATATATATATATATATATATATATATATGGCTCACGAGGATATATATATGCCTCGTGTGTGTTATATATTTTCCCAGCACCTCTTGCTGCGTTTACGCTCTGCCTATGAGAGTTGTAAAATTTATTTAAATCTTCTAAATTTATATTTAATAAAATTAAATTAGTTAAAATAACTTTTTATTCTTAACTAATAACGTAAAAAATCTTAACAAACATTTACATCTTTTGCACAGTTCTTTACTCGAAATGTGGCTGTGATAAATTGTCTTTAAAATTCTTGTCTGTCTTCAAAGTTTTTTATTCATAATTAATTTTACGTTATGAACTGCTACCATTCATAAATGTACCTAATATCCGAAAGTTGAACTACTTGGGTATATA
The DNA here is from genome assembly GCF_021130785.1 of Homalodisca vitripennis. Taxonomy (NCBI): domain Eukaryota; kingdom Metazoa; phylum Arthropoda; class Insecta; order Hemiptera; family Cicadellidae; genus Homalodisca; species Homalodisca vitripennis. The sequence goes on from NC_060212.1 coordinate 134,285,458, forward strand.
TATATACCAAGAAGTTCAACTTATCAACTTTGTATTACGTGTGGTAGCGCAGTCTGCCGGAAGGTAAAACATACCAAAATCAATAACAGTTTATAAATTAAATATAGATTAAATAAACAATTTAAATTGGACCAAATTGTGAATCTAAACCATATATATCTTGGAAATCGAGGATATATAATATATATATATATATATATATATATATATATATATATATATATATATATATATATATATATAATACCATTACACCACAGAGCGCTTACTTTATTTAGTATTTGGCCGTACGGTATCTGTTACATATGCGTTTAAATGAGCAAACTCATATATGATCGGAAGACCAAATACTTGTCAAACGACTTTTATTTACATTAAACTGTATAAATGCCAATAGCCTTATTTAATTTCAATAAACATTGAATCACAAAAAGTACTTGCGGCATATATATATATATATATATATATATATATATATATATATATATATATATGCCGCAGAGAAGCTAGTAATTCAGACTTTAAATAAAAACACGGAGCCACCGACTCGACAGCCGGTGAAGACGTCATCAATAACCCCAGTAACTCGCACCACCCGCGCTACGATACGGCTGCGGGCCGCGATATGCGCTCATTGTGGCGCGCACGTTGATGACTATCGACATTTCGCAGCTTCACGGGTTCGTTAAAAAGGGATTATATCGGACCACAATGACGTGGTTTGTTCTATTTATACACTCTGTTTAAAGGTTCGTTAGTAAATGACTGAGTGGTTCGTTTTATTTTAATATTGTCGATTGTCTGTTGGTAAAATTCGGTTTGCCTAATGGTTATTATAATTGTGTTATCAGTCCAATATTTATTTCTATAGAACTATACATAAGTGTATTCTAAAGCTTGATTGATTGAAAACATTGGTAGTTCTTAGGCTGAGGCCCGTCAGCCGTACGACTCATTGTACCAACCAAACACGATCCATAGATAGGCAGTTCTTAGTTGGTTTCTTCTGCGAGTTGAAGATGGGCGACTCCGAATCTGGTTGGTTGCCATCCTACAGAGACTGAGCCTCCAGCAGTCTTCTTTCGTAAATACCAGCGCTACATCGTTAAAGAGGATATGCTTAGCAGTTTGATTCCTGACTGAAGACTATACAAGGTTTCATTGTTACATAGTCCTATCAGGTTCATTTGTCAAGCGACATTGCTCATTACTCTTATTTTAAGTTCGAGCGTATATGACTTCTAGTTCGAATGGATTATATTTCCGACGCCATGATTGACTTTGTCGTGTTGCCCTAATTAAGAAAATGTATACATACGTACATAGGTCTGAGAACCCTAATTAGGTCAAAATTTTCATACTTATGGCCATTGAAATTAACTTTGGTCTAAGACATTTTTTGGTGCCATTATCGATTTTGCCTTGTTACCCGGATCAACGAAATATATAAATACGAAGGTCTAAACAACCTACTTGAGTAAAAAAAAACAAGTGAGCAGTTTTTTTTATAAAAAGTCTTTAAAACTGCAGCAAAGGTTAGATAAAGTAGTAACTTTGTCTTTGATATCTGTATTACACTAGTGACCAGCGACTGCATACTTGATATGTGGTTAAATGTCGAGTTAAAAGTACATTTTTTACTAAAACTTCCAATTTTATCAATGGAAAAACCTCTGTGCTGAACTGTGATTACATACAATGTTACTTCTAAGCTCTATGCTTTTAATTTAATTTAAAATTCGATTGTTCAGTTTTACTATAATGTTTACATAGGACAGTTATTTGACAATACTTAACAGACTCTTTACATTAACACCTCTCTTTCTTTCTTTGTTTTCATTTTTTATGTGTTAAACCAATGTATTTTTAGTATGAATCTCCACAAATGTATAGGAAAGTGGGTGAAAGTCCACCTCTAGTTCAAAAGATAAACGTACATGCCAAACGTGATGTTTTTATCTGTCATGGTTTTTTATTTTGACGGATGTTCATTTATCAGTCAGTCAGTCAAGGAATCTTCTTTTTTTACATTATAGAGAAAAATAACTAAATATTTAATTTTACTAATCATTTCACAATATTCCATTTACTACTATTAACTTTGTTTTATTGTGTATGCAAAACGATTAAATAGTTTTAATTAAAGCTTCTGTTCATTTTCTCAATATTTTTGAGTGTTCCAAGTAGTTAAGGATAAGGTAATAGGTTCTCCCGCCAGCCATAATTGTCGGAAGATTGCCTTTTGACCGAGTTTAATCTTGCTGTAATAGATTTTTTATCAAAGCAATTTCATTTTCTTATTACTTTGTATATTTGCAGTTAATTTATCGATAACTTATCTTGTGCAGGATTTCTTAATGGTGTTTAGTCTTTGGTTAGAGTTTCTCATAATTATTTATTGCAGTTTAATAATAAATTGTGATTACAAGACTTTTTTACTTAAAATTGGATTTACTTAAAATTAATAATGAGCTATTTATTCTCGTTAAAACATTATATGGCATTTTAAATACTAGTTTGAAACCAAAATGTGTTTCTCGTTTGCAACACAATAATTGCACAAGTCTTGACAACTTTTTCATTATATTGATCTAGCTTTTTCTTACAGTATTCTCCTGAACTATTGTGTATATGAAATGGTTGTAATATAAGTTGAATTTAATGATTAAGGAAGGAAAATAATAAAATCGTATGGATAATTTTTTGTGTCGATTATATACATTGACTAAAATATTCTTAAACTCAGTATATTGTAAATGAATTTGTTTAACAAATCAGTTGCCATGGAAATGGTTGAGCACTTCCCCTAATCTCATTAATTTAACTTGTATATTGAAGTAACCAATAATGCCTTTACAACGCAGCAGTTGTTAAACATTTCGCTCTACTTTCTCCTTTCCGATTCACTCCTTTGTACAGTTCTGTGCTTTGTAAAGTATTACTGAGACTATTTCTAGTGGTCTGGGGATTTATCACATGGTGCTTATCGTGTATATAGCCTATTTCTAGGTGACCTGTTGCTTTACGGTGGTCTAGGCACTCAGACTTTCTTCTTTACTAGTGAAATGCTTTATAGGCTAAATAATTATTTTATTATTTTGGACTTGACCCTGTTCCGAGCTATTTCAGAAGCACATTTCCAGGCTCAGAATTGCCGCAAGTTTGAGGGTGCAGGACAGCTGGTTAACTCTTCTTCAAAAGTATAACATTGGGTTACTAAAATCGTTTTCTCGAAGTGTAAGATACCTTAGGCTGTTTATTTATTTATTTATCAACGGACAACCATTTTTATAAGAATAATACAAATTATTAATAATTCAAGACAGACAGCATAATCGAACAAATTTACAATAAAAACATGGTGTGTTAGTTTTGACTATGCAATAAGTATAAAAAAATAACAAATCATAAATAACACTAACCAACTCGAAAACTAATATAACTTGAGTATAATAACAATAACAACAACAACAACAACAACAAGATAAAAGAAAAACAATGATAAACATTTAAGAATTAACAAGATAAATTTAGAGCAAATAACAAACAACAAGAAATAAAGTTAGCAGATCTACTTGAAAAAGTCTCTACAGTTACAAGAAATTAGGCAATTAACAATGTACAATCACATTCAGCAGTGCAATTTTAGAAACAATTATTAATTCATTAAAAAAGTACAAAAGAAATAAGTTCAATTTACCACCAAGCTATTAGAAAAAAATAATAACATAACGAATAAATAAATTAAGCATCATTGAGCATGGTGAAAAGACCATTTCTAAAAAAGCTATAGCTACATGCGAAATAGTCCAGATGCTAACACACCAAATTACCCAAATGATGGACTCTGTTGCTGAAAAAGTTGGCCCGATAATTGGTGTCCATGTGCTTAGGGATGAAAAGCTCCCTGGACCTAGTTTGAGCAGTGGGGCATCTGAAGGAGATCAAGGCAAGTAGTTCTGGAGCATCCACCAAGTTGTTCAGCAGCTTAAACAGGAATAGGACATCATGGACACTTCTCCTGGTAGAGAGTGGGTGAAGAGACAGAGACTGGTCAATCGCCAAAATAGGAGCATCTCGGTAAGCAAAACCCAGTCTCACACCGACCATTCGCAAAAAGCGGTCCTGAATTGTCCGTTTTCAGGTGTTACCTAAACGCCTGAATTTCCTTATTGTGTTTTAGTCTTATAACTCAGATTCTTCGACGTTCATGGCTATAGTTGTCCCAGGTACACATACAGCATTCAGTGATCAAATAATGAAACAGAAGATGCATAAACGATCTTCGTAGACTGACTACGGATTCCATGTGGAGTTTAATTGGGTTGCTTGAATTGAAAAAGGGCAATATTGTAGTTACCAGAATGGGGGTGTCAGAAGAGAAACAGTTTTAAGAGCGCAGTATAGTTGGTACTATAATGAGGCTGTTTAGTAGGTACCAGAATGGCACAGTATTGTGGGTGTCAGAATGGGCACTATAGTTGGTACGAGAAGGGTTTTGTTTTCTGGGTATCAGAATAGGGTGTATAGTAGGTATCAGAAGAGGGCTGTATTTTAGGTTCCAAAATGGGGCTGTATAGTAGGTACCAGAAGGGGGTAATACTGTGGGTTCCAGAATGGGGCTGTATAGTAAGTACCAGAATGGGGCAGTATTGTGGGTACCATAATGGGGCACTATAGTTGGAACCAGATGGGTGTTTAATTGTGGATACTTGAATGTTGCTGGATATAAAGTTCCAGAAGGAACAGTTTTGTGGTTATTCAAATATGGCTAAGATACAAGTCTTCCGGTTCACACAATGCTGAAACAATGCGTACACAATTACCTTCTTTAGACCTTTCGACCTTGCTTTGGTGAGCCTTAATCAGCCTAAGGATGAGGGGGTTGTTTGATGGTTTCTACAAGGGGTCATGCCTCGCTATAATTTATTTCTTTATCCCTGTATCTTCTTCCCCCATTCGTTTCCGATTAATTTGCTGGCCATATTCAAAAACTTAGAATACCGAGTCAGGTAACATTGCGAAACTATACCTAAAGTTTTAATATACAGTTTGTCAAATTAATCTTTGCATGCAATCGTTAATTCCAAACAAATTAACCGCATTTAGTAATCGTCCACTTTGGTCTCTATACTTCAGTTCTTTTTCCTAAAAAGAACCATATACTGTTGTTACTAGAACACGAATTAGTGTCTTTAAATAAATTAACATTACGTGGAATCACGGACGAAATTGGTTTGTTTCCAACACTTGCTTTGTTGTTAATTAATTATCAGTTAAAGTAAGCCCATCATTCAGAGGTTTAATTGGTTTTATTGGAACAATGGGAGTATATCCTGACCAATCAAAGCACAGAATTAGTTAACCAAACAGCTGATTAAGTTACAAGGGATTGCTCATAATGATATTAGGTAACTTGGATGTAGTGGTATAAATGTTCATTGTATCGGATAGTTAATTAGAATATGTAAAAAAGTGTTCGTTGAATTGCATTATATTTATATTTAAACCGCTTTAGGATCTTTTACGATTTGTTTATTTTGCGTAATAATACAACTAGTTTCATTTTCATGATCAAAACTATAAAATTGTAAAATGGAAGTTGAGACATATCATAATAAATGTTCAATTTATTTAATTGATTATTTACAGTTTGGTTACAGAAAATTGAGAACCATAATAAACAGTAATAATTAATGAGATATATTATGGGGGAAAAAACGAGTATATTGATGTACTCGTATATTTAACAAATAGTTGTCATTATTGTTGTTATAAACAATGAAATGTATTGAGTAACAACACTGTAGCGTATTTAAAATATAATTTTTGTATCAAATATTATGACATAAATTAATTGGTTGGGTATGAAGTATTTATTTAAAAATCGGTTTCAAACCAAAAGCAGAGTTGTATTAAAACTGTAACGCAAGAAGCACACACAATTCAAGACGTCATAAAATCTTATTGAACATTGCACTACTTCTTATTATAAACACATTGTGTCTATACCGTGTTAATATAATTTTCCCAATGCTTTTCTACGAAAATTTTTTGTTTACTAAAAACTACCTTTACTTTCGAAGACGAGTTTTTCATTTTATATTCGTTAATTATGTGTTTAATATGCACTTTATGGCGTTCTTTGATCCTAACATTTGAACTCCACGTTTAGTGGCGATTTAGGGGTTGCTTAACTAAATTTTAGCGAATAATACATGTATGAAATGAAATAATACATGACAATAAAACTTCCATCATAAATTTTTAATAACCGCTTAGAATATACGAATAATTAAATTAACATAGTTATTATCTGTACAGCTTCTTTTGACGTCTCTTTAATTAATTTTTTTGAGGATTATATATAAAATTGAACAACTTAAAGTTCTAAGAATAGTATTCAGCTTTTATCACAAGCCCGGACCAGAAAAAGACATCTGTATTCGGGTCATACATCAAGTCGCGTGTCTCCGAGCTTGACTGTTTGCATACAATGCAACTCCCTCTCTTCCATACGTGCATCCCCTCATAACTGTGCTTCTGACCTCACTCACTTGTGCTCCTAGATTTGAACAGTTATGTGTCAATCATCACCAGGGCCTCAGCCTAGTTAGTTTTGTGAACTGATACATTCTGATTATTGTAGTGAGTTTGTTCATAGTTGTCAATGTTATTATAGATAATTTAACTTAATTAGTGCGGCTAATGGTGAGCTATATAACTTAGAACCTATTATTTTATAAGCGTTTATTATTGCCTGGATCAACGTATCTGTTAATCAGAATTCTTATTTAAACCATTATTGTTCAAGAGTATCGTGCTAAAGAAACCAAACGAATGCATTTTCATTCTCTAAACGACGACTCACTAATTTCCTCATCCAATTATCAACAAAAAAGACGTTTCTTTGGCGTAACATTATTCTGTAGCAGGTATTAAGTCCTCTATTATTAAGCTATATCATCGTAGATTACATGGCTGGATTCTAAATTATAATCATTCTTCTGTTAGATCTCAGTGTTTTATACCGGTCAATTAGATTTAATTTAAATCGTAATTTGAATGAAATAGTTAAATATAAACATTTAGTGTCAATTACGGACAAAGTGGTGTGACAGTGACGTAATAAATGGGCGGGACCATTCTGGTTGCTCTTGTGAAGTTGGGTGCATCGTGAAGTGTATGCATTAGATTTGGTAAAATGAATCCACTGCACTCGTGCTGAAAATGTGTTTTCGAATTTAGGCCGTATGAAAAACAATGAATAATGAATATCGTAATTTGTGAATCTTGGACTTACTCAAGGTTAATAATTCGAACCATTATTGTTCAGAGAGTTATTCTGCAATAAGGGCCATTGCTCGTACATTCGCACGTTGGTTGTCCACGTCCACTGAGGTAACGCCACACTTTATCCATTAGGCGCACAATTATCCACGGCCCCGCCTAGTGATGAGTTTTATATTGAGTTGTGTCCGACAGCTCCAACAGCAAGCGTCCCTCCCTCGCCTTTCTCCTGCCGACATTTCACACTCGGTTGGCTCCCCACCTTGATGGAATATTTTACCTGCCGGTTGCGCATTTTACATTTTAAGTGAATTGTTTATTCTGGGAGACTGCCATTTGCAAACCTCCGTTAAAACAGTTCTTGCTATACGTATGGCTTTAACACACAAAAATAAACTCTTGAAGCATTAAATTTGTTTAATAACATGTAAAGTTGTTGTTAACATAAATTTAGATATGAGTACTCGTTAAATTCAACAAACTTCTATACAAATAACTACTATCCAAAAAGTCATTAAATTTCAACTGAGCAACAAAAACCTAATAAACTAATAATTTTCTACTTACACTAATTTACTAGTTTATGTTAATCTTAACTATAGATACGTTAATCTTAACTTTTGAACTACTTATAAAATACCTCTCCTTGTAGTTTAGCAGTTCAGATGCACAAGATATATCGTTATTCGTTTTCCTCATTTCCTTGACATACGTGTATTTTTTTTCATTGGAAACTACGGATAGTAAGTAAACTGTGTCAAAATAGTTCATACTATTCTATATTGGTAATATTATTCTAAATCGTTTTAACATTCAGTAAAAATTAAAAACAAATTTCTAGTGAATTTCAAGAATTACTTTTCAAGTTTTTACGTACCGGGTGCTTTATATTTTTTAATATTTTAACGTGAATATTATGATTCGTCTTCTATATTGGTCGCTATGTTAATAAAACTATTTATTTATAAATTATTAGTAGTTTAACCTGCTAACAGAGTTCATTTACAAAATACATAATTTTGTAAGTTCACAACATTATTATGTATCATATGAGATTAGTTATTTCTTTAAGAATGGAAAAATGATAAGTAAACAAAAGCAAACATTTTTAAACGTACATTATAAAACTCACGACTGTTTGGAGTGTTCAACCCATTGCCTTTCTGGAGAGAAATATTTTCGTTTTCTTGCTCCCTCTGCAAGGACTCGGCTCCGCTCGCAAGTGATATTTTTGCTGATATGTGAGGCGGTGGTAGCAGCACGTGCCAGGTTGCTGATGGGATCTTATATTCAGCACGACGCCGATTCAGCAAAAGTCAGCGGCTCCTTGTGCTTTTGTGTGCCGCACGCAACCTTTAAAACAATTTTAAGCGTACAAACCAAGTATGTTACGAAGTCAGTGTCGCGTATGAGGCCGCAGTGTGTAACATGTGTAATCTTTTTTTTTGTTCAAGATTTAATTTAAATCTTAATTTGAATGAAATAGTTCATTATAAATATTTAAACATATGAAAATATATTAATATTATATATTTTTGCATTTATTTCTACAAAAAAGTAATCATATCGTTTGTTTTTACAGGTGTGTATTCTATGGCAGCTGATTTTGTTTTGTGTAAGTACATTAACCTTATCTTCTCATTATTGTGCATAGTTTTATTGTTGCGGTCATAACCTCTTATAGACAATGATGTAAACTGTGTTAAAGCTTGTCAATGACAATATGACAGTTGTAAAGTGGGGGATTCGTGTTAAACGTTTACAGTGTCGGAAAAAATGTCCGACCATTTTAAGTCTTATTTCCTGGCTTCGATAATTCGAACGAAAAATTTAAATACCTATTATAAATTAATTTTGACCTTATTATCTGACCATTACACTTATTGACTTTTATACTTATGGACATTGTAGCTGCTCGCTTTAAAATGAACACTGCGATTGAAATTGAAGATTTTTTCATTAATTTACAACATAAACTTATGTAGGACATAAGTAAAAACAATTTCATTATTTATATGCATATGCTTTATTCATGTTATAATATCTGAACTTGACATGTTTTTTGAAGTAGGTATTGGTAGTAGGTATGAAGTAGGTATTATTGTCAATAAACCTATTATGCCTCATTGAAAGTATCAGATTCACTGTAAAAGTATTAGAAGCTTTAAATTGACAGTTTAATTTTAAAAACATTTGGCAAATATGTTGCCAGCGTATTTTAATATTAAATCTATATTATTTTTTGTTGTCCACTAAAGCTAGGTTTTTACAGGACTCATTTATATCAGCTTATTTAAAATTAACTGAAACGGCAATAAAAATGTCGTGTAAACGTGATAATAAAATACATTTTTATTGTTAATTTAAAGTTTATTGTTGGCGATGAAGCTTTAAAAGGGTGCTCGTTGCTTTGATGATTATTGTGTACATTTCGTATCATTACGTGTTAAATGAACTGTAAACCGCGGTAAATGGGCGCAGTCATGCTCTGATGGGGTTTATTGAAATATCCAGCCGTGTTCTTTTATTACTAGTAATTAATTCGTGTTTACAATATTTTGCAACCATAATATTTGGAACGTCAATACAGTATAAGTACTTGGCTGTAAAGGGCGTTTACGAACTCTGCGATAATCGTTTGGCAATTGGTACTTAGGATCAAGTCAAACTAAAAATGCAATATAAACATGGGTTAGGAAGGAAAACAAGATAACATATTTCCATTCATTATCTAAGTGAGAACTGTTTTGGGTTTTTAATCGATTTAAGAACTTTTCAAATTTATTTTACATTTTTTAATTACCTATTGACCTTTTATATGTCATATGAAGCATGAACAAAAAGAATAGGCTTGGAAGAACATTGCAAAAAAAATTTTAAAAAACGAATTAGCAGAGAATTTTATAAAAATAGCAGTTCCGGAATGCAATGTGGCATAATATTTCGAAACGTCTATATACATTTTGGACCACTTTGTATTAGAAAGTTGGATACATGATACACGTGGTTGAGTCCAAAAAGAGACTGTTATCATGTATGAAAGCAAAGCAAAAGATTTACAAATCGATTCACTGTTAGTAATAGTATAGTGGTATTGTTATTGTTAGGGAAGGAAGACCTTTATTTCTCCGATACGTACCTCTCTGACACATGACACGCCGTTTTTTAAAGTTCTCGTTGTTTAAAAAAATATATACGTATTACAAATTATTATTTTGTCTAAATTATCGATCGGTCCAAACTTCTGTTTCGCTTGGTAATCATCATATGTTTAAAATTGCTACTACACAGCAGAAATCATTTTGTGTTCTCAGGTTTGCGAAGTGCAATTCCGTTATTTCAGTAAAAAGACGTTTAAGGTGTGGGTGCAAATTGATCCTCGTAATCAGTGGAACAATCGCAGATGTATCAATAGTTTGTAAATACAGGATTTGTATGTTAAAGACAGAATCCTGTCTGCCCTCGTGTTCCTGAAGAAAATACTGCGTGACTTCAAACTGCTTTCCAACAACCATCATATGTTTAAAATTGCTACTACACAGCAGAAATCATTTTGCGTTTTGTGTAAAGGTTTGCGAAGTGCAATTCCGTTATTACAGTAAAAAGACGTTTAAGGTGTGGGTACAAATTGATCCTCGTAATCAGTGGAACAATCGCAGATGTATCAATAGTTTGTAAATACAGGATTTGTATGTTAAAGACAGAATCCTGTCTGCCCTCGTGTTCCTGAAGAAAATACTGCGTGACTTCAAACTGCTTTCCAACAACCATCATATGTTTAAAATTGCTACTACACAGCAGAAATCATTTTGCGTTTTGTGTAAAGGTTTGCGAAGTGCAATTCCGTTATTACAGTAAAAAGACGTTTAAGGTGTGGGTACAAATTGATCCTCGTAATCAGTGGAACAATCGCAGATGTATCAATAGTTTGTAAATACATAATGTGTATGTTAAGGACAGAATCCTGGCCATTCTTCATCTGTTTACGGCCCATTCTTCTTTGATAGAAACACGGTTAACCGTCAGCAGTATCTCCGTTTGTTATAGAATTGGTTCTTTCTGAGCTACACATTGGTTCAAAGACAACTTCATTTTTCAATAAGACGGGGCACCCCCTCACGCGGTCGCCAATTGCGTGAATATCTGAAGGAAACTACCGAACCGTTGGATTGGTCGTCATGGAGCTGGTGACTTAGCATGTCTCCACGGTCACCGGATTTGACACCATTTGACTTCTTCCGGTGTGGTTTCGTTAAAGACAACGTTTACGTTAATGTACCACCACTCCCACAGAACCTGGAAGAGTTAAAGAACTGAATCCGTACCGCCGTAACATCAATTAGGATTATAGGGAATGCTATGTTATTAAATAATTCCCTAATTAAGAAATTAAAGATATATAATTAGTCAAAATAATAGTATTGTATTTACAGAGAGAGGATGATAACTCTTTATAATAATGACCAAAACAAAACAGGTGGTCTATATCTTTTACAATATTAAAAATAAATTGCTTGCCCGAGTGTGGGAGAAATTTCAGTATCGATACGATATTGTTCATGTCCCTGATGGAGGACATATTGAACATCTGTAATCTGAAATTGAGAGGTTCATAATTATAACTGTTAATATTCGTATATCTTAAAGTTTATTAAATATATACACGAAATACGTATACTCTTTTTAAAAACCCCCTGTATTTTTACCAACGGGAGAATTTATGTTAACTCAGCATTGTAATAAGTACCTTTATGTAAAATGTTAGAAGCATTGATTTACAGTGAGTTTACTCTTATTGTTTATTTATACGTCACAATAACATATGATTTGTTGGCCACTCTTTTATGTTATGTCTGTCTATTTGTCTCAGAGTATTTTTCACTTTAAAGTTCTGGAATAGAGGTTATATTTTCGTGCAATTTTTTGTAACGATGTTATAAGGCTTTTTCTTGCAATTTATACTTATGAGTATACTTGTTACTTTTTAATTGTTATTGATGAAATTTCACAAAAGTATTTCCTAATGTTAACGTTATTTCTTCTAATTGTACAAGAAACAAACGTGTCCATTTTACTAACAGATTGTACTAACTAATCATTTCCTCCTTTGATGTTTTGAAAGGATGGCGTATTTATTTACCATCATCTTTACTACGTTTCATTTGATGAAGCCCTTATTTTATTTAAGGATATTTAATCACACACGATATCGCTTTCACTGACCGGGAGACGACCATTTCTCACAACTTTACAAATCCAGAATAGCCAAGCCAAGTGCGCCGCTATCAATATCCATCAGCTTGCCTGAATCTGACGCGGCTGGTCGGTCATTAAATTACTGCAAACCATCAACTTCGTTTGTTATTTTGTTTTTATAGCAGCTATTGTTTTATATAGCTAGATTGACCATATGTCTAAGTACAGCCTTTATTATATCATGTTTATAATCCATTACAGTTGTGTACACGACGCGGCGTATTATTGTTAGTACATTTTAATTTAAATAGTTGAAAGCAAAGAATATTTGTTCTTGGCATAATAATTTGTAATATAATGTAAACTAACATAATGTCGAAGACACAATGTCTAATAACCTTTGTGAATCTGGTTAAAATCTAATGTAAGCTAATGTATTTCCTCAATTCGTAGTTGACTTGCCGCGACGTATTCTTAGATACGCCAAAAACCTATTCAATGATTTATCGAGTGACAAACCTTGTGTTGGACGATTTCCGATATAAGTCTATTTTCATTTGTATTTTATTCACTTTGCTGTTTAAAATTTGATGAAGAGGTTTGAACAACGAGTGGTGTACGTCAGTGATAATGTTGACTTTAGATATCCTAAAAATGTGGAGATACTTAGAAGCAAATACTTATCTGTGTGTTGTTGTCTTGCAGTGTCTATGTTGATCATGAGAAGAGTCTTCATGTGTAGCACTAATCAATCCACTCAACTTTGTCGTTGATAACAGATTGTAACAAGTGGTTCTCATCATGAACGGTATCTTGTAATATATTATAGACTTTCACGTTGGTTTCGTCTATTTAACTATGATTCTTGTAAAGAGGCGAAGCGAAACATGGCTCTAGCCGGTAATGATGTTTAGTCCAACTACCCATTTCGTAAGGGTTGACGCTTTATACTGTCCATTCGGTCGGAAAATGAACATTTTGGTCTTTACAAGTATGTTATTTTCAAGATTTCTAATAATTCTTTATATTAGAATGTTTTACTTTATATTATATTACTGTTTTCTTTACTAGCAGATAGAACCCAAAAATGTATTTACACTAATCCTTGCTTTCTGCACTAAGAGAAGTATTTGTATTTACATTTAAAAATACCAAGGAATGTTTTTATTCTTAGTCTCACTGCAGAAAAAACAGAAAAGGCACTTGTGGGAGTGACCGAAAGAAGTGACTACTTCTTATAATGGGCTGTAAATATCAATCTTGAATAAGTACTTTTCCTAATTATTAAATGATTATTTTTATATTGTTAATTAATATGAGATATAAAATTGTTGACATAATAACATTTTATATTTTTGATTAATTTTACATATTTTTGTAATATATTTACATGGAATAAAATATTACAATGATCATTGGCTTCTTAATACTAAATTAATAAATATCTATACATTTTCACTACAATCTTGTATTTCCAAAATAGTTAGTTCGTTTTCATTGTAATACATTCTAAAAATTAAATTATGTGTTTATAATAAATGAAATATGAAATCAAAATTCTAGAATAAAATCTTGTAAAGCAGCATCTATTATGGTTCCATATTTCTTGTTAAAATAATGTATATTTTTTATCGTTTTACATCGTTAAATTTAAATTATCTCTTAAAAGTCAATTAATGGTTTTGACGTTTCTTAGCCAAATTTATATTAAAATCTGTTTTACGTAATTTATTTTTTAAGTGAATGTAAGGTAAGGCCCAATGTAGTTGTGTAAAGGTTATAATTATAATCAACTGAAAGACTAATTTTCCTCCTGGATTAGCTAGCTAACAAAGTTGTAATCAATTTATTCTCAACCCCTTTTTAAATCTCGTCTAGACGAAACTAGTAGTGAACTGCAATCGGAAATAACATTAGTCGTGCTGAAATTCAATTTAGAATCCGATGAGTTTTAAATACAGCTATTAAGTGATGCAGTATCTTAATCATTTTTAGTTTCTTTGCAACGATTTTTTGCCTTTTTTTGTGTATTAAAGTCAACGTAGCTACTAATAGCAAAATATGAATTGATTTTGTACATTTTGGTAGCTTTTAAATTGCAGCTTAGTAACCTAACCTGATGAGTTCAGGAACCAAGGAAGGTCTGCAGAAGCAGGCATAGATACAGACGATGCGATATTTCGGACAATACTAAATATTATTAACGTAAATTTTACATTAGTAATAATATGAGTAAACCGTACAAACAGTTGGGAAACAAATCATTGTAAAACACTACTAGATTAGAGAAGCGTTTCGTTTTTTTCCTATCATATACAATGTTATGGTTTATATCTCCCTTTTAATCTATCGTAACAAATTTTTAATTAACGTCAACTTTTGTTAGTACAGATTAGATGTTTGTATAACGGTTCGTTAACGTCTCGGTAAAGCTGTCATTATACTTTGAAAGCATAAGGAAAACAAACATACGTGACACGAAACCAAAGTTTTTTCTCGTGCATCCATTGGTCGCCAAAAAAAGTAGTCAATTCAACAAATATATGTTATCAAATTCTCTAAATTACAGAATTGTTACCTTAAATTGCCTTAAAGTTTATAAAATACCTATCAATATACATAATCATAGTGCCTCCTCTTTACGTACAATTTATGATAGGAAATATAAAGTTGCTCTCTGAAACTCGTTTGGTTGTCCTCCACATCATACTTCGTACTTTACTTAACCACTGGTATAAATAATATAAAAATAAGCCCGTATTTAATTTCTTAGCAAGATTCCTGATGCGCCCCGCCTTCAGATCTGCTTGGGAAGGTTTAACTTTAATCCATCTGTTTTATAATTCCTGTTTAGTTTTTGCAGTTCACGACAGTTTTTGACAGTCCTACTGTTCGTAATGATATCGTTGACTATTGTGCTTTGTCACTTTTTGACCTTTCAGAACCAATTTCTTTTTCAGATTGAATCGTGAGAGGTCTTGTAAACATGTGAATTAAATATTAATTTAAACAAACTCTCCAATAATATAAAGTTTTTATTTTTGTGAGGCCTTTTGTACTCAATGAGTACATCTTCGGACTCACACAACTGAATAAAAGTAATATTCATGCTTTTATTTAATTCATGCTTAAGTAATAAAAATAATTTAAGAAACATGCCAATATTAATGTATCTACAAATTCCAAAATTAAATTAAAGAATATATTAGGAAATCCCAAGAATAAAATTAATGAAGAAGAAAAATCTGGAATTTATCAAATTAATTTATTGTGACAATTGTGATTTAAAATACATTGGCCAAACGAAAAGAAAGTTAAAACAGAGAGCTAAGAAACATAGGGCATGTTTAAAATACCAGGAAAAAAGATCAGCCATGGCAAAAACACGCACTTCAAACTGGACACTCTTTTTCAAATGTAAAATTATTAAAAGAAGTACAAAATAAAACAATTCCTTGATGCATATGAAACAATTTTTATAAAAAAGAACCAAAATAATCTGGTAAACAACGAACCTGGGCCTTTTCAAAATTCACCGTTACTTTATTTAATTTAACTAAATATAAACTTTATTTTTATATATACATATAACATACTGTGCTGTCATAGAATATTACCTCTTTGTATTTTTAATGACATATGTTTTTTATTTAGTACAAAATTGTTTATGTTACTATTGTTATTATTAATTTTATTCAGTTGTGTGAGTCCGAAGATGTACTCATTGAGTACGAAAGGCCTCACAAAAATAAAAACTTTATATTATTGGAGAGTTTGTTTAAATAAATAATATATAATTTCCAATAAGACAAGAGCTTCAAGAATGTGAATTAAAATTAATTTTAGTAACGTGTTTTAAACTTGTCCCTTAAATATCATTTCGCTTAGGTGTTATCAAATCTGTTAGCTTATATACAAATAGTACCACTAACTGAACTGAAGTAAACTTTTTAGTAGAGTATGCATCAGAGATTCATTTAATCATTCAGTAACTAAAATAATGCAGTTTTGGACCGTTGATTGTCCACTGAACTGTGTTAAAGTAAAATAAAACGTGTGTATAGACACACGGAGCCACCGACTCGACAGCCGGTGCAGACGTCATCAATAACCCCAGTAACTCGCACCACCCGCGCTACGATACGGCTGCGGGCCGCGATATGCGCTCATTGTGCGCGCACGTTGATGACTATCGACATTTCGCAGCTTCACGGGTTCGTTAAAAAGGGATTATATCGGACCACAATGTGTCATTGGATCTATTTATCCACTGTGTGGGTTCGTTCATATGTGACAGAGCAGTATTGTCAATATTGAACAGATATATCAAAATTTTAAAATTATGCAATAATTTCGGTAAATTCGTTTATTCCTGGTGGTTATGCACTGCTAAATATACACAAGGTGTAGAAGTAAGCCACACCAACAGACATCACTAAGGTTATGTAGTAATAAAAGTCATGAAAAATTTTAAGTCTACTTATGAAATCTTTCTCAAAATACTTGCCACATTACACAATCCCAAGGACTCCATAGAAATTTTCGAATATTAATCTACATAACAAGTTGCAAAAAATTATGTACTCGTATTTGTTGGCGTGGTGAGGTGTTGAATATATGTTAATACGTGACACAGTGTACATGTGCTTGTACACTGATTATGAACATATTCTGCTATTTTTTCGTTGCCATCCTAGTTACACATAAGACCAATGTACAAATTCCAAAGTCTATTAGTTCCTACGTTTACGAGATTTCGTTCCACGGATACGCAGGAAGATGGAAAAACAGCAAAAACTACAAAATTATATTTATAATATTTTATATTTGTACAAATCGTTTTATTTACTTTAGTAGTTAATATATATTTACACACCGTTGATGGCTTTTTATTTTAATCAAATGTATAATATATTATTTTTTGTAATTTAACTAAAAGTGTTACTTTTAGTCACTATTTACTAATGTGTTTTAAATTTTTGTTCTAATCGTAAAAGAATTGTGTTTGTAAAAAGAGTAAAAATAGTTCCAATTAATGTATCTAGTTTTTACGGACGCTAACCCTCTTTACAATCCCTTTGAGTGTTTGAGGTAGCCGAGGATAAGATAGTAGGTTCGCCCCCGTCCATAATTGGCACAAGATTGGGTTTTGACCGAGTTTAGTCTCGCTGTTAATATATTTTTCTTATCTAAGCAATTTCATTTTGTTCGTTACAGTTAATGCATTGTAAGTTTATCGCGTATAGCATTTAGCCATGAGTTAATTTCTAGAAATGTTTATTTGAATTTTAAAAATTCGTGCTATAAAACTAAAATCTGTTATGAAATATTGTTCAAGTGAACGTTATCTTTTAGGTTTGAATCTAATACTAAACTATTGTTTCTCTCAACAAGATTGTCATGTCGTTATAACTGATATGAGAGTTAGAAAGCAATTACTGATGTAAGTGATATAGCCAACAATAAAATTTAAATTAAGAATTAAAAATTCTCGATTCCTTCAACACAACACCAAATTGTTTAAGTTACTTTTTTCAAAATAATCATTGCACGAATCTTCCTGATATTTTTAATAAATGTGTTGTATCGTCTACATCTAGAGTAATATACCACGTCATATTTTAAAAGAATTTGTGTAAGAAAACAATGACAGGGTGCAATTTTTATGTAAACTGTTTGATTTATTATTATTTCAATAATATCTATCTATTTTATCTATAATAAATATTTTTTTGTAGAAAGTGACTTTTTTGTAGAAAGAAACAAATACAGGCTTAATATTCCTATATTGGGAAATATCGATTAATTTTGGTAATACCTCTATAAAGGCAACATCAGTTCAAGTTAAAACAATTTTGTCTTCAATTGAGTTGCAATCGTAGTCCCAAACATTGTACCAGTATAAGGAACGTCATTAGTCACCTTAGTATAAGGATGGATGATGCCCGATTTGACATTTCACATCAAAATTCTAAGAGAGAAAATATAAATAATATTTGGTACACTTCTGTTATTAAATTTAAAGGAACTTAATATTGCCAATGGAATTTGAGCCACATTCTAAAAAATTATATCATAGTTTAAAAAATATTAAAATAGCTTATTTTAAAATTCAAAACGCCCTTTTTGACTGATTTTACATTGGATACATTTACAGTAATCTCAACATTGCATTATTTATACAATTTGTATAATCTGTTCTGTGTAGTTGATGTTTTAAAGTTGTATGTTTGTTTACGGCAAAGCTATGTATGTATTCACTAAAGCGGTGAACTAAAATTACGATTTTAGGCCCAATGACTTTCAATAATATACAGTATATAAATTAGTGCATTTAATTGTAAAGTTTATATTGCTTATTATTTGTTTTGCTGTTGCGCATTTTAAGAGATATACAACTGTTGTACTAATAATATATAGGACATGATTACAGTTAGGTTTAACGCTATTAAATTAGTATCGATAGGATTAATGCATCATTGCATTAATTAACATATTGTGAAATTAAGTATACGTTGAAAACGGTTTTGTATCTAACACTTGCTTCGTTGTTAATTAATTATCAGTTAAAGTAAGCCTATCATTCAGAGATTTAATTGGTTTATTAGAACAATTATAGGAGCATGCCCCGACCAATCAGAGCGCAGAGTTAGTTAACCAAACAGCTGATTAAGTTACAAAGGTTTGCTCATAATGATATTAGGTATGTCAAATAGTTTTATTACATGCTTGTTATATTGGGAGTTTGGTTTTCAAAACAAGTTTTAAGTATCGTGGAATTTAATTTCTTTTTCTATTTAATTCGCTTACTTTCATATATACTTATGCCTTATTCATATTGTACTCTAAATAGTTTGTCCACAGTGTTGGTGGGTTCATTTTAAATTAGTGCAGTTTTATTTTCACAATCGAAATTTTCAATTTTAATAAGAACGATAAACCCTCTTTTACTATTTTTTATAAATCATACAATAATAATATTACTTCGAGGAATGAAAAAAATATCCAAGTTTTACAAAATAATAAAATTTATATTTAACATTTATCATACAAATATTTACAATAATTACATTCACACATAATCCATGTTTATTCATACCCGTGTGCATTATAATTATTCCAAATGGCATTCTACATTTGGATTAATGTGTTAAATTGTGTGATGTGGCATTATTTAATACTGATTGTAACATTGAAACATGTTTACAATAGTTTTGGTGTGTTATGCCACTAATGAATAAAATGACGTATTAGCAACATTAGTTTCGTAACTTGAACTGTAATTAAATTTACACCTGTAACGTTATAAGCACAAACACTACACTTCCCTGGATACGGAATCTAACTTTCCTGCTGTCCTATGCACTCAAGATGATGTAAGCTCTTATTGCATGTTGTATTATCTCTGATTGTAGCGACTGTTTGCCTTTAATACGACATTTCCCATTGTCAGTTTTTTTTTGTCATTTATTTATTTTATTTTACATTTCAACGGACATCTCCATTTTTCCAGTTTTGAACAATAATTAATGAACTCAAGACACTGACGTATACATGCTTAAATATATAACAAAAAAAATGTGCGAGAGGTATAGATGGCAATGACAAATGAGTTATAGTGCGTGCAATTGATGATAAAAATTTATGATTTGTGAAATGAGGGGTCCCCTTCTACCCTTTTCTTTAGCTTTTTTTAATTTTTTATAGCAATATTTATTAAAGGGCAGATAAGGGGATTACAATTTGTCCCTAATGAGTTACATACAGTTTAGAATGATGCTGACATAGAAATGCATTAACAAATGGTGTATAATAATATTAAACAAATGTAACAGCTTGTGGATGTAAAACGTAGATAAACTGTGAAAATAAATAAACAACCACAGTGATAAATAGAGCAATAACGATTAATAACTATTTAAGTGACGAAACGGATATAAACTATGAATGACAATAACGTAATAAATTATTAGTGCACCGTGATTTGAACTATGGATAACAACGAACAATAACAACAATAAATTAGCACGAAACAATGTGAATAAAACCATGAATAAACAAGAATAGACAAGAATTAACAAGACACAATATATAAATAACAGCAATGAGAGACGCACAGGTAAAGTATAAGAACGAGTGTCTCCCCTCATTGTGCAACTCCTAGGCAGATAAATCATACAGACCGGCGATCCTCCTCTTGAGCACTGGTATACTGTCCACAAAAAAGTCAACGATGTCGGCGACGCTATTACCAGATCTCTGAAGTCGGTACATCGTATTGTTTGCTGCGTAGCTGGTGCGATGTTGCTGTCTAGCGAACAGGTCTCTGGAGCGAGTGGCTGAAGGGGTCCTGAAGAGGATCTGGCTCAGCATATCGGGACAGTCGATCTTGCCGTTAAGGATCTTTGACAGCAGTACAACGTCAGCGGAGAATCTGCGATCCGCAAGAGTCAGGAGTCCCAGATCACGAGACACTTCCCCGATGGGAACCTGACGATAGAGAAGACCACTCCTGACACCCACTATTCGAATAAATCTTCTTTGAATAGTCTCTAGTTCATCTATGAGAAACTTCTGGTGGGGATTCCACACTGGAGAGCCATATTCAAGGATTTGGCGTACCAAAGTACAATACAATGTTTTTAAAGCCGTGTCACTTAAGCCTTTTGAGAAGCGGGAGACAAATCCAAGCATTTTGTTTGCACTGCATCTAGCATCTAGTTACGTTGGACAACGCTAGAACCTTGCAGAACGTGTTATTTAATAAATAAACTACTACTTTTATTTTGTATTATAAGTTCGTAGATTACATGATTGGTGGTATCATTTGAATTCATACGTGTAGTAGGTTTACGAATGACCACCATTTATGACAGTTTAGGAATCAACAAAATGGATTTGGGACCAATGACTACTTGAATAAAAGACCTTAGCTTTTATGATCAACTTACATTCACTTCATGCAATATTGCAGCAGGTAGGGTTTGAAATGTGAAAAAAAATTTGATGTAAGAATTATCTCGGCTGTTAGTTAGTCAACTTAGTGCGACAAATTCAGATCTTTATTTATGAAGGTAAAGAAAAAAATAGATTTTCTGGAATGCTTGTAACAACCGTTTGATATAAACTGTTTTTTTGGTATCAAGAATGGTTTTCAAGATATTGACTACATGTAAAACTCATGAGAATAAATTAATAATATTCCAGTGAACAAAACATCTACCTACTTCTTCTGACTGAGCTGGAATATTTTACGACACATTGTATATATCAAGTACTTATCAAGAGCTTAGAGCAAGAAACAGTCACCTTTGTTATGATTATATATCACGTAGTGTAGCTGTAGGCGTGACTGCATACAACGAAGCTGTGACGTAACTGTTGTCTGACGTCACTCTCAGGTACGCTTCAATTTCAACAGTTATTTGTAAGTCACCATTGGCTGATTCAAGTAGTTATTGTTATTTTTTTACTGATGTGTCCCACTAATTATTGTGTATTATAATAAGTGTCTTTTACTTTTTGTTTGTACTAAATTTTGTATTTCATTCTAATGTTTTATTGTGTCTATGCAAAATTGTATTCTCTTGTGTCAGTAAAATCAAAGTATGTTTTCTATACCTCCAGTATAATGTATGTAGATCAGTGGGTTTCAGCTCCCTGTTATAGTTGGAATTGCTATGGTCCGACCATATTTTAGTAACAACAATAAACATTTCACACTCTCTATTTCGTTCTATTAGCTTTTTTGCCCGAGCTTATTAAACATTGCGTTGACTTACCATAACTAGAGTAATGCATTGTTTTCGCTGACATATATTTATGTTTTCCTGTACCTGTATTTAGGTGCTCTTGTTTTATCGGGATGGTTTTCCAACCCCTTCTCTTCTAACGTAATAGCACGTGTTGTTATCTCGGCTCATCAACCCCCCCCCTTCCGTCCCTCCACACCACCATTACACATCCGCTCATACGTACACCCCCTTCCCTACCGCGGTCCTTATCTTGTCGGCGAGAATGATTTTACATTAGCCACGCAGTTCCTTATAATCGAGGTCCTTATAAATTACCTGCTTATCGGCTTACTTATTCCTGTATACTAACACTAACGGATTGTTAGTTCTTTACTGGCTTCAAATTTGGTAAACTTTCCAGTATTTTATTGAAATCCTTACATATTATCATTATTAGATTAGTTTATAAAACTAAAACGAAACAGTGGATGATACTATCATACCCATGATAAATATTTAATATGTTGATAAATGTAACACATCGTTACAATAATTCTTTGGCTCACATAACCATTTTGGAGAACAATTTCCCCAAGTAAAGCTCCACTGCTGAAAGTAAAAACATTCGGTTTACGTGTTTGAACATAAGCCGTTGATCTACTTAAAATTCACCGGACTTAAACTTCTAGTTTCCTAAAGTACTTGAAGTTAATCTGTTGGTAAATGTAATTTCCTTGTTAACTTAACCGCCTGGCCGAAACAGCCTCCCAGTAAACTAAACTGGACTTAAATAAACTTAGCGGATAGTTAACCGTAGTTTTGCGTGGATTTACCCTTGGTAAACTCTCGATTCCGAATGCTAGTCATTTTAAGGTCGGTATCTAAAGTAATACTTAGGTAATTTAAACGGCTTCGGTTAGAAATATTTGTATTTTAAAGAAAATTATGGTCACATGCCTTTAAGATACCATTTCCGAAAACGTAACAACAAAACAAATTATTTTATAATCATTCCACGAGGTGTAATATGAATTTGAAGCAGCATTTCGGGATATGTTATAACCAGGGCTAAAGAAAGACTTTTGAGAATATTAATTTTTATACTATGTGCATAAAACATGACTGGAGTGAGTGGCGTGTATTTAATTTATTAAAGCATAATTTTCTTCAGTAAAATGTATTAAAAACACACAATTTCCTTACATTTTATTCAATTATTAAATATAATTTCCCTAAGTCATTTGTAAATAAAAATTGCCACGCTCTAAAGTAGTAACTCTTTTAAATTCTGTAAATCTTTTTTTATGTAGCAGTTTTTATTTGGACTTGATTACAAAAGTCCTCAAATTTCTTATTTTTAATTCTAGAAATTCTTTTTGGAGCGGCAAAAAATATTTCTGCTTTTTATGTCTTCAGGAAAGTTACCGGAAAGGGAATTTAAAAAATTGTTTTCCCAATCATAAATCGATTGTACTACGTTTTTGTACACCATCTGCTACAAATGCAACTAATAAAACCAATTTGAATCTCGAATAAAAGATCTTTCTTATTTAGTAGTTCTAAGAATAAGTAACTAAAATTATAAACTAATGGATGTTTTAGTAAATTTTTATATCATACACTGTGAGTTTTTATATAATAAGTAAGTACGGGTTGCAGCTAGTTAAGACCTTGGTCTAGCATTATAGAATCCGATGTAGTAAATAAACTCCTGCTTTTCCATATCTCTGTATACTTGACAACTACATTCAGTTTCAGCCAGATCATTTAATTCATCAAGAACTAACGTGTGTACTATAAAACTCTCAACTGTGAAATAGTGGGATATGATTACATATTAAGAAGCAGCTGTTTATCGTTGCTTCGCACATAACTTTTTAAAATCGAAGTGCGTAAACTTTATTGGAAAAGAAATCATTTATGATAAGTTATATACTGGAGCTCGCGATAGTTTTTAAACAAAAGTATGCTTATATATAAAATGTTTTATTTCAGATTCCATGGTTAAGAGATTCTGAAGTATAATAAAACACTTATCTCTGTTGACTACAGGCGGACTTAGACTATATGACAACTGATTGCCGGGATTGTCCCCTCTCCTCTCCTCTCCAAACTAAAGATAGAAAAATCCGTTGACATAAGTAATTATCCTATTTTTATTCATTTATTTTCACTCAATATTTGTATTTGTTTTTGTCTACTTTCTCTGCAATATTGCTAATTATCCTGTCATATCCATAAGTTATTCTACTAAGATAACTTCCTTCAATTAAAAAATGTATAAAATTAATCTACACACTGCTCAAGATAAAATTCTAAGCCTAACAATTTCAACTCTAGTTTACGCACAGGCCATTTGGCTCTTTTCACTTATTATTTTAAATTATTCAGAAATTATGAAGCAAATTTAATGCTGTTTTTACTAGGTATGTGTATATATTTATATTTTAATTTATCTCTTTATTTAATTACATGGATTTATTTCTTGTGATATAAGACGTCTTTATATTATTTAGCGTTAATTATTTAGTGTTAATTATTTTGAAGTGTATTACTAGAAGATATTTGTATATTTTGCATTAGTTAGATATCCAAATGCTACATTTGTTATCCTTTTCAATATAAAGATTTACTTCTGTCTTTCATTTTTGTGTGGAAATAAACGTGATTTGATTTTATTTTGAAAAGGTCTTATTAAAGGTTTTGTGCTTGTAGAAGCATACATTTCTGGTTGAGTTTGCCTGCTCTAATACCCCGATTATATATATATACTCTCGGAATCCTATTTCGGCCAAAAAGCTTATACATTCGGATCAATTCCATAAATTGAGTTCGCCTTGTTCCCTTGAAATAGAAAACAAATACAAATATTGCTAAAATATAATTTTTTTAAAACACAAATAACACAATTTTTTTTGAAATCCACTACATCCAAAAAGGGTTTATTTATCTGCTTTCTGGTCTAATTTTTATAAGGATTTAGAACATATTTGTACTTATGTACTTACTGAAGAGATATTGCTGTCAAAAAGTGTATTTTCCAGCTGACAAATTTGTCTATTCTCGGTTCGTTTATTTACGGTTCATAGTTACGTTTGTGTTGTTGCCCGACCAAGAAAATGTACACATATGTAGTTTTTGGAAACAAATTTAGATGAAACTTTATCAACTTCGGGTCGGCAATACCTGTATGTTTGGAGCAATAATTGATTTATTCCTTTAGTCCGATTGAGGAAATATTCGTGACCTCAAAAACACTACTTTTTATAAAAACAATTAATTCTATCGATTGTGTTCTGCTAAGACACATAAAGGGAAGATTTGAAATTGCTTAAAACTAAGTGTATTCAAAATTTCATTATAATCGTTTGTAATAAATTTTGCGTAATAAAAGGGTTGCTTTTTTCGGATTGTAGTCTCGGAAAGAATTACTATTTGAGGAATATTTGTGCCCTTCGTTTTCCTGACGTTTGTCCTCACGTCACAGTAGATATATACAAAATTGTTGAGGGAGCCAACCAATTTTGAGTAAATCATGTCGAAAAATTCACAGCTTTGTTCATTAAGGTGGTTTTTATAACGGCGTTTAAATAGTAAATAACGGCGTCTAAACCATCCAATAGATTAGATGGTTTAAATCTACTGATACAATTCGTTATAAAAATTGCAAAGTAACTTTGTCTTTGCAATATTCATTACACTATTGATCCAAAAATTGCACGTATAATATTTTATTAAATTTAAATTTAAAGAAATGGTTAAGCCACTTAGGCGAACTTCAGCTGATATGTCGACGGGTGTTTACTATCAGTAAAATTTTGATGATGTTTTGTAAATATTACCATTATTTTTTCGAATTCCAAAATATAGAAAAAGATATAACCGAATGGGTCCAGCCATTCTCGAGAATAGTGCTTAGCAACACCTTTAGTGATTAATTTTATTTATAAAATTATTAAAAACAGTTGCCACTCACTATTTGCACGGTCAAATCGTCAAAAACCTTCCGTAAGTACTGAAATAGCTACTGAATCATAGAGAATTTTTAGGAAAACGTGAAAGCGAATTTTATTCTAAATGTATTCATAGGACAAAAATATTGGCTTCATTAAAATAGAAAATGATACATCCAGGTAATAAAGCGCGTCCATTTAATGGTTTTAGGCGCGGGAGAAATTCCAGGAAAACGGTCAATGCAAATGAAGATCGGGTTTTAACCACTAATGAATCTGATGCAACATAAATAAATAAACAGTGGTATTGCATATATCATAACGTCATGGTTTCCCCTAAGAGGATTGGGCTTTCAGCGGGTAGCATGCTTAATATATTATGGGAAGAACAAAGCACCAGCGTTGTGTTTTCTACTAGAGATTTTTAAATATTTACTACCGAAAAATCAATTAGAGAGCAAAATAATCTAATTTTTTTGTCTGCTAATCTTCATTTCTCTAACCTTGACAATTATAGTGGTTATATTATTTATTTTTATCATTTTATTTTCGTATTTACTATTTTATTCACTTGGACTATAAAAATTTGTTCGTTCACTGTCGGAAGACGTTATTTACTGTACACTAAAATGTACCGTCATCACAAAAATAGATGAGCCGTTCACACGGGCGGAAAGATTTACTATTCTGTGGAAAGCAGACTGAGGCTCACGATTTATCCCATCGTTAATCAGAACGAATCTTACTTGCAATCGTAAAAAATCGTAGTTTAGAAGTGGACATTTTTAGTGGTCGCGTTCTGAAGACCTCCGGATCCAGCTCTTTGTCTCTTAGTAGGTGAATACTTTGTGTCATCAGTATTTTTGTGATACTTTGGATGTACTTGGTATTACCATTAATATTCCAGCTGGCTGTGGCATGATAATGAAAGCCTTAACCTATAAAGTACAATCATTTTAGGAAGTTAAATGCGTCTTAATAAGACAGGACGTGTTGCAGGGCTGAATCATTTTAAAATGAAACGCTTTATATGGATGTTTTGGTATTTTATTGTAGAACGTGTTTCATGAGCTTAACGTCACATATAGATTCGAGTCTCACGCTTTAATTTGAATTAAAACAACTTTTACGCTGTTTCTAACAATACCTATATAATACACATTTTAGTACACCTTTACAACGGATTATCGAAGGACCTGTTAGAACAAAACGATGCTTTGTTTAAATTAATTGGTCCATATTAATATAAAAAACCAACCATTCCTAAAAATTAAAATCAACAAATGTTTGTATTTTACTGAAAAATGTCTTATTGGTAATTTTACAGTATACTCTGTTCTATTAGTAATAGTTTATTCTAGTGTTTTCTCGTTACGATCTTGGTCACCGTTGAGACTAATGTAACGTTCTAGTATTGTACTGGTTACCTTGCCGCCCTTTTAACCCCAAATAAAAGAGTATTCCAAGCTTCTAGGACCTATCAACAAAATTTATTGCACAGATAGATAAACAAGATGATTACGAAAGACCCGAGGAGGTCTAGTTAAACCGATACAAAGATTAAAGGATCCGACAGAAAGATGTAGCGCACGGATGGACGGACTTTCCTTTTACTCTTTGACTAACAAATCCACTGATCTCTTCCTTGGACTAATAAGAAACTATGTTCCAAGTCACAAGTCTCTAGGATCTTTCTATGTGGAGTTAATGCACAAACGGATGGACAATGACACGAATGCCCATGTCTTGTCCTTAATAATAACAATACCAATTGTCTGGTGAATCAGTAACCAGCTTTTGAATTTTTAAAACAATGTCTGTTTTGCAATCACTAGTGATTTTCCTAGACTGAGTAGAATGTACAGTGTTTCATGTATGGACAGTTTTATTATTCTGCTCCCGGCAAAAAGCGCAAATGTATAGATGTGACATTCTTCTCTATTCTGTCTACAGTGATTTTGTTATGGGAAGGTACCAGAAGACTCGAGTATATATACTCGTGGGCTGGTACTATGATCAAGACTTTAGTATGTCGCAGTTTAGTAATACTGTTTATACTATTTCAGCTTCTGCGAGGAATAAATTATTTGCCAATTACCGTTGTTTCGAAAGGAAATCTGATTTTCATATATGCCATAGTATTTTATATTTTGTGAAGTTTAGTTCTACACGCATAGAATTCTGGCCGAAATCTTCATTTCTATTTTGTTTTGTTTCTATGTTTATATACTGAGAGAAAAGTGCACCGTCGGTTGAAGAAATAAGGATAGTGTGGTTATCGTCAAAAATATTCTGCTCAGTTACCATTTAACTGATTTATCTATGCCAGCCTGAAGTTTTATATGTACCCATTTACTGCGAGTGTCTAATCGGTTAATCAGCTAACCGAACAGACGACCGAATTGAATAATCAAATATTCCAAGTAATAATCTTTAGAATGTTCGTACAATCCAGACCTTTACTGGTGGTAAATTTAATTCTTTTTAATAGCCCATAATATTTTACTCATTATATATATTTTATGTTTACTTGCAGTAACATTTATTTACTAAAATAATATTTTAATATTAGACCGGAATAAATCAAAAGACATGTGCGTATTATTGTGGTATTAATTTCAAACAATTTATGCTTTAACAACTTCTTTTGAAAATGCGTCTTTCGGTATTTATGGAAATTTAGTATTTGCTATAAATCTATTTTTTTCACCAAATGGAATTGTTATGTGTTGCAGTAATGTTAAGTTCTTCCCCCTTGTGTAGTACGTGTCAATCCAATTCAGTAATTTTTTAAAATAAAACACGAGAGGCCGATTCCATTTTAAGGGTTATTCTGCTCGTTCTAATGGATCTGTGTATGGATTTTATCAATCAGAAATATGGGGGAGAGTCACCTTTGCTACGATCTCAGAAAGGATTTAAATCTGCGCCCTAAATTCCAACGTCCAAGACCGCTCGGCAATTACCTTTCCCGATTTTCTCTATTCAGGAATTAAATAATAACAGCAATGATATCGTAATAACCGTCTAATCACTTATAATTCCTAACCGTAAAAACTTTTATTTAAAAAAGTAGTCTGTAAGGGACTACAAATGTTTATTTAAATTTAAATCACAGATAAAACATTAAAGGATATACTGTAACTATATCCACGGATGACTTACTGAAGGAAGTTGAAACAAAGGTAAACAGAACACATACTAGGTGTACATCACCGTTATCCCAGGGGTACTGTACGTTATGGGATGGTGTGTACAGTATAATAATCATGGCCGTAGACGTGTCCACTTCGCGTGAGTTGTGGGCGCTTCTTTCTCGGTGCCACAATCCTGGCCCGACAGCTGCACGTTCTTCTTTGTTTTATAGAACGAGGAAATGGTGGAAATGGACTGCTTGAATTTGCAGCAAACAACTTCTAATCGTCATTTTCAATGTTAATTTTGTAGTATTTTAGGTTTTATATCTGATTTAGATAAATTCACGCAAATCGTGCTAGACAAAAGTTACGTTACAGAGCACATAATATTGTTTTATTATTAATTTGAACTATAGTCACGCACGTAATAAAAATACTTAAAAGTGACAAAATGATAAATTACCTTCACATTTATTATTTTTTCCGTTAGGTATTATTGGATTAACTGGTATTTAAGCAAATCTACTGTTTGCGAGTTAAAATCCATATTCTTTATGCCTATCACATGAACTATGACCGTCTTGTTAATGTAACCGCAACAACTACTGTTCTAAAAATACAACGTTTATACTAAGACTAGCTGTTTCCCGCGGCTTCGCACGCGTCTCTTAAGCTTTGCCCGTATATTTCTTTGCCTTCAAATAGTGTTTGGATATTTTAATATACGTAACTACTGTGTTGTAATTGCAGTTTATAATGTGCAGGCGCTTTGATAACTTTTATATCTTGCAGTACAGCCTGGTGGTTAGTTACATCAATGGGCATTGCGTATAAACCTTCTACATAGAAAAATACAAATTTTCATAGTGATCGGTCCAATAGTTTCTGAGTCTATAAAGGACAAACACACAAACATTCATTTTTATATATTATGATTGCAGAAACAGTTTAAACAAAATTTGTCGTTTCTCTTAAGCTTACTCTATGCTTTAAAACTATAAGTGTAAAGAAATTTATATATAAATATATTTTTTGTCGCATTATATATGTTTACAAAGAACAGCTGATTAAAAATTTGAAAAGACTCTTTCACTTAATAACATATGTTTGCTGCAATGCATTTCTTACGGGTATTTCTGTAACCAGTGGGGCGGAATCCTGAATCGGGAAAGGGATAAAAAGTATCCTATAACCTTCTACAGATCAAGACGAACAAATTAAAAAAAAAAATTAGGCGAATCCGTCCAGCCGTTTGTGAGTGATGCTGTTACACACGAACAGTTTCATTTTTATATATATATAGATAATTAGCAGTGACTCAGATTAGTTAACAACCTTATGGGCGGGAAACCCGGTGCCAGATCAGCTGCCGAGCATGACGCGACCAGTAGTTATCAGCTGATCGCCCTCCTGCTGTGCCGAGCCACCAATGCAATCAACAGTGACTGTCCAAGTAGGACACCGCCATCGCGCCAGCGCCGCACACTCAGTGTCTGATCAGCTGAAACTGAAAGTGGTTCAGCCCCTTGCATAACACTTGTCGCCTTTATTTTACCTATTTCGTATGTAGTACTGGATTTGGATTTGTAGGCTACTGTTTTTATCGGCGATGCTTCTCTAAGGTCCGTCCTGTTGCTCCTGGAAAAGAAAGACACCGTTAGAACAATCTTTTCTACAGAGAAGGGTGGCAGCTGTATGAGGAACTATCATTTTGTCTCGAGTCTTAAAAAACAAGTTATACTTTTATTATATCCATATTTGGATTATTAACGTATTATTATTATTCATCTGTTACTTTACTTCTCCGTTACTTGAATACAACAAAAAGAAGACCAACATGAAAAAATTCGCACTTTTTTATTTCATAAATTAATGAAATAATAATAAAAGTATATGAAGTGCAAGAGCAAAGATTCAATAGTAGCTAGTATCATAAAATGATATTGTGCTTATACTGCATGTTAAATAAATTAAGCAAGTGAAAATGCACTTCCTCAGCGATGACTCGCTAATTACCTCATCCCAATTATCATGAAAATTTGACTTTTTTTATCTAACATTATTATTTAGGTATTAAGTCCTCCGTTGTTAAACTATATCATTGTTGATTACATGGCTGGGATATAAATTATTATTATTATTCTATTGCGTCACAGGTTTTCACTACCAATGACAACTTCATCAATTACCGGACAGTCTGGTGTTTGCAGTGACGTAATAAATGGGCAGGAACGTTCTGGTTGCTCCTGGAGTTGCATGCATCGTAAAGTGTATGCATTAGCTTTGGTAAAATCAATCCAGTTAGATCACTCGTGTGAAAAATGTTTTCGAAAGAATTTAGGCCCTAGGAAAAAATTTGGAAGAACAATGAATAATGAATATCGTAATTTGTGAATCTTGGACTTACTCAAGGTTAATAATTCGAACCATTATTGTTCAGAGAGTTATTCTGCAATAAGGGCCATTGCTCGTACATTCGCACGTTGGTTGTCCACATCCACTGAGGTAACGCCACACTTTATCCATTAGGCGCACAATTATCCACGGCCCCGCCTAGTGATGAGTTTTATATTGAGTTGTGTCCGACAGCTCCAACAGCAAGCGTCCCTCCCTCGCCTTCCTCCTGCCGACATTTCACACTCGGTTGGCTCCCCACCTTGATGGAATATTTTACCTGCCGGTTGCGCATTTTACATTTTAAGTGACTTTTTCAATATAATTATACATTGTTTATTAGGTTTTAAGTGAAATTCAAACTTTCGTTAGGACACAAACACGTGTGGTTTTTAATAGGCCACTGGAACATTTTATAATAGTGTTTTTTATGTAGCAGAATTAAGTTTTTTTAACTATACAAGTGACACGCAATCGTTCTGTGCTGGACCTGTGTTTTAGAATACCCATTATTGTATTTTTCTAAATCTTATTTTAACAACAACCTATGCTCCAAATATAACAACTCGTCCACTTCCATAGAGGCCAACCACCGTTAATATAATGTTAATCCTCCCACTAGGTTTAATACAGACCATGGAACTTGATATAAGTGCATAGCAGACAGCAATACTACGTCAGGCGCGGTCATCAAATTCACGTCTCCTGAGACCAACTTCCGCGTCCGAAAGTAGGGCAGCCATCAACGCAGCCATAATGCATTGTCTTGTGTGTGCAGATAGCTCATTCACGTGTTCGCTATACCCCCACCGTGATCAGATAACGTTTATTACTTTACAAGTTACGTGATATTAAAGTATGTTAATGCGCACGTCCCATATAGTAATATGTGGCGCGTCCCACCTCTGGGTTAAGCAGGAGCGTTTATTATCAGGGGTAAAAATAGACTGTTAAGTTAGCGGCAGTTATCTTTAATTGATCTAAACCAGTTAATTAAACTACTAACAAATAATTATATACACAGACAAGATATGCTTGGATAGAAGTGTT
This sequence comes from Homalodisca vitripennis, assembly GCF_021130785.1. Classification (NCBI taxonomy): domain Eukaryota; kingdom Metazoa; phylum Arthropoda; class Insecta; order Hemiptera; family Cicadellidae; genus Homalodisca; species Homalodisca vitripennis. Next base: position 134,318,212 of record NC_060212.1, read on the forward strand.
AACAATATTAAGGGAAAGTTGGAAATTTTGATCTAATTTACGTCTGTTTGGGGTTCAGCAGTTCAGGTAACAATACCTTCAAGGGTTATTTAAACAGAACATTTTTAAATGTGACAATCAAGTCGTTTTAATAATAATTAATGTGGAACCTCATAAAAATCTTTTTTTATTTTAAGTTATGAAGCAGGCTTTTTGAAATTAGGAATAATTACTATTATGAATAGTAATTTATTCTTAGTTTTATTCTTTCTGTTTTGCAATAGATAATAGTTTTATATTATTTAAACAGTATTAGGAGTTTATCCTAGCACTAAATAATTGTATTTCCACATTATTAAAATTTAAACTATTTTTTATGTTCAAAACATGGCTATGATAACGAAGTTTTCAATGTAGTATTTCATTAAACGTAATCATTAAAAAATAATAAACATCTGAACATAAATAAAATTCACAATTTGTATTATGCACTGAGTACTCAACTCGGGGAAGTACCGGAGAAGAATGTGTTTTTCGTTTTCTTCCACCCCCTGCAAAGGCTCTGCTCCCAAATGATATATTTGCTGATATGGGAGGCAGCGGCAGCACGTGCCAGGTTGCTGATGGGATCTTGTATTCAGCACGGCGCCGCCTCAGCAGAATTCAGAGGCCGCAGGCGCTTTTGTGCGTCGCGCCCGCCTTTAAATCAGATTCAAGCGTGTTAGCCAAGTATATTACATTAGTCCCATTTAGTGGACCGCAAAGTGGTGTGCGTAACATTTTCGTTCAGCTAGATTAAAAACAAGGCCATTTTCTAAATTTATATTTTTGTAATTTTTTGGACAAGTTTCTATCATCGAATTATAATAATGGAACGCGCTCTGGGCCGGAGAAACCGAGCCGAAATCCTGGGCTGCGTTCCGAGTCTGCAGGCGCTGGAAATGGGCAAGAACTAACTCCGCCCATATGGCAGGCATTATAGTAATGATCTAACATCACTTTAAAAACGCCTTCTATACTTAATACAATTGTTAGATACTACAATTTATTTATTATTACAAATGTTAGTAGCTGCTTTTCACCGTGGATTTTTATTTTTAGTTAAAAAAAAACGGACTTTTGTACAATATTAAAATAACTGAGATTTTGACTTTTATTTTTCTTACAAAGTCGGAAACAAAGATTACAGGCATTAAAATATTTCCCAGATGAAAAAAAAACAACTTTTTATTCACAGTATTTTATTTCAAAGTAAACTACATAAAATTTACAAACATGACACACTTAATCTACGTGTTAGAAAATAAAATTATTTTGACCAATTTTTGCTTTATTTCTAAGTTGGATTTCTTATAATGTCAAAAGTTTTCTGTTTTTTGGATGTGATGAGATATTATTTAAAATAATAGTTTTAGTCACAGTTTTAATTAAAAATAACTCGTGGCTTTCAGTGAATTCGTCAACTTAGAAGTGGTCGCATTTGTTTGAGATAACTAGAGCAAATAAGAATATTTTACAATTTTTAATACCGTACATCATCACTTGATCTACTTAATTTACCCTTAGATTTAAAATCAATAAAAAGTTAATGTGTTCTAAGATCAGCATCATTGGTATGGAGTACAGAACTCAGTGAGTTTCTTGCCCACTTTAAGCGCCTGCAAATCCATGGATACACCAGTAACGCACAGCTGTGTGCGACCGGAAAACACAACATGTGGCTTATGGGCAGTGCGCGTTCCAGTAGTATAGTTCGTTGGTTTCTATTTGATTACAAGTGTCTTTTAAAAAGCAGCTGGAACGTTTTAGGTAGATTCTGTATACAAAATCAGCTGATTTTGTTGTTGTATGTGCCAAAGTAAAAAACCATCCACGAGTTTTATCACTGATACGCAGTAAACTGTTGTTTTAGTGAATCTTATACTTAGTATTAGAATTAAGCGATTATTGGGTGAGCGTTAGCGAAGCTTATCACTTAAGGGGCTAAAAAGAAAAAAATAATTTTAGCCTATTAGTCTGTCTGCACAGATTGCGACCTTCTGTATAAGCAACATCGGTTTCATCATGTTGTCATTCCAATGAATTTGGCTGAGCATTAGTGAACACACATTGCATTGGTCTTATGGGTAACGATGAAGGCAACAAGAAAATTGTAGGATAAATAAATTTGTAACCAAACTCAATACAATAATATGAGAGTTTAACATGAGTCACAGTAAGGCTTACAGCCTAACTGTCCTAAAGATATCTTGAAGATTTCATATATAGATTTTAATTTGGCATGCAGCTTCATAGACAAGAATGAGTGTTAAGACGGTGCATGTCTACCTGTAGGATTTGGTTGACCGTCATTGAATTACATCACTGAGTAGGGTGTCACAATGTCTCTCTTGTCTGTCGGTAGATGTAAATATTTATATTCTGTATGTTTGTCTCTCTGTCAGAACATTACGAGAATAAAATGAGCTACTGTAGCTATTTAACAAATTCCAAGTCAACTGCGATCTCTACGAGGCTTGATACGCGGTACTCGGTGAAGCCTACTCCTGCTCTGTATAATTATAGTCTAATATTATTTCCTTTCAACGGCCCTGGTTACGGATCATATGTTTTGGCCAATTATCTTCCTTAACGTGTGTTACATTGGTTCGATTTTAGTTACAAGGTCATAGTGTAATCAGATTTACTAAGTAACAGACTAGACTACACAAAGATTGTGTGATATGTTGAGATCTAAATCTAGATTTTGACACTTTGTAGTACAGCTAGTGAGTTATTGCAGCATAACCTCAGTACAAAACCTGAGTACGAACGTACCGGGTCGTTAAACAGAATATTGATGTTCCTGATGACGCAACAGAGACTATAAAATTATTCATGGGAACTTTTCTGACCGAGACTTCCGGATTTTTTCACTAGCATACTGACTTGAATGGAAAGACAGACCATTCCAAACAACCGAACTCATACCTTTAAAACTATACTTGATCCTTATCTTATGATATTTACGGGGTGTACCATATCACCCGTTTATTATATATCAAATGCGAATGGGATGAGCTAGAACCACCAAATACATTCTAAACCCACTAATACAATTTATTTTCTGTCCAGTAAAATTAAATTCAACTGTTCAGATTTAGGTTGTTCTTGAAATTTAGGAATCTCGAGAATTTCGAAAGTAAACAAAGTTCAAATGATATATATATATATATATATATATATATATATATATATATATATATATAATGTGAATTAATGGTTTAAGCCCATCATTTACATTTTCTTTTATATCTGCATTTTAAAATTGTGGAAAGAAATATCTAAGGTTAGGATGTTTTCTATTTTCACAATCAATATTGAACTCGTTTTGTGTTATCTACATACCCTGCATACTTATAAATATGGAGTTATTAAAACACCATGAAAATATTATGTGCGAATTAATGCTGGCTGTGAAAATACGGCTGAGTGTTCTTACATGACGAGATATAGAGTGGAATAAAAGATACTAAGGAGAAGAAAGAACACAGATGTCAAGTAGCCGGTGACAGTAATTTATGCACAACAGGTGACCCTAGGTTGGGGAGGCTGTTTTTACATCTTGTCGGCTACATTTAGAACAGTTGTCTACCAGCTGATGATACATACCGTCATACATCAACCGTTTTTTTTGTTGGGGCTTTAATTGCCAATTCTTCCACCGGAGCGTTACCAAATCTAAAATTACCGTTTCAAATCCATTGTCTGGCTTCATGGTATTTGCGGTGTCTGCCTCTAGAACAGTTCTTGCTTTGATCAATTTCCACGCTTTGTCTTCTGTGAAAAAGTGTAATCAGTATTTTTATTTTTAGCTCATTTTTTCTTGGGCTATTGTTTCAACGTAAACCTCCGGTGGCGTGTAAAAACTTATAAATTTTACGTTATTTTAATTGTTTTAATTTTAACGAGTTCAATAATATTATGTGATCATTTGCTTTGGATCAAAATATAACAAAAGTTGACTATATGCAAATAAAAATTTGAAACAAAACTTGTATTTTGATTCGTTAATAGTTACTATAACTATAGTTAATTTTCAGTTTGATTTGTAACATTTATAAAGAATTTTAAACTGTCTATACCACTTGCTATTATTGATAAGGAAATACACTTTGACTACTTAAACCTATAAACCCTCTCTTTGCAATCCGATTTCTTCATTAGAGAACTCAGAAAAAAAATCAGAACAGAAAGTTTGTCCTAAAGTTGAAAAAAGGTTGTTTGTAAAATTAGACGTCTAAATAAATAAGTGCGTGAGTGTGGATGCGCGCGCGCGATTGTGTGTGTATTTAAGAGTGTTAGTACAGTTAAGTTCGTTGTTTACGAGAATATTTTAGTCAAAAAATGTACTTAACCTGTGTTCTTAAGGCTAATATCGGTGCATGTATCTCCTCTCATGGTTAGTTGCTCCTACGAGAGGGAATTAATTTCTCATTCTTACCGCTTATTTTGCACTTGGTACGATGTAATTGTGTATGATGCCTGAATAAAAAATACAAGGATGTCAAGTATTTTAAGAATTTGGTATCTAAGTATTTATTACAAAAAAGCTGCTGTACTTATCATGTCAGCAGGACAAGGATCAGCTGTTTTGTGCTTATGTGTAAGGTAGTGTGGGGGTAGCACGAATATCCTCAACATCAGTAAATAGAATCAGTTTCTCTCGCAGAATTTACATATTGGGCTCCTTTATTTAGAACAGTATACACGATTCTGTATGGGGTTAATAATGTTGATATGCATGCATATGCGAAATATAGTAGGAGATATGGAATTTATATGATTACATTTATTAGATACGCTGCTGTCTTTACCTGTTCCCTCGTATATGTATTTTGGAAATTTTTTTATTCGTTTGTGACTCAAACTATTATACGAGTTTATAAGTAGTTGGTGTACAGGGATGCTACAGGTCAGGGAAATCAGGGAAGTCAGGGAAAAGTCAGGGAAAAAAACAGGATTGGAAATCAGGGAAAAGGCAGGGAATCCGGTCTTAAGTCAGGGAAAAATCAGGGAATTTCGACGTTGGTCAGGGAAAAATATAAAATCCCTTTACTGCCGCCGCGCCGACTCCAAGCCTGCAGACGACGCGGCGCATGAAGCAGGCAGCCAAAAACCCTTGGATTTGCGTCGAAAAAAGTCAGGGAAAAATGAAAAATTTGGTCTGGAAATCAGGGAAAAGTCAGGGAATTTCATTATTGGACTCCTGTAGCAACCCTGGTGTAACAACTGAGTGTTGGATGTCCATTACTGGTGTTACATTTTTGCGGTACAGCAGCTCTAATCCTTTATATCACGATTGTAAGTAATGTACGATTTGAAGAACAAAAGAAATAATTTACAGTTGTATGGAAATTATGAACCAAAATGAATTAGTCTGCTTGAATTAAAACTTGTATTTAGAAAAGATATTCTCTAGGTATTTAATATTTTTAAATCATTATACATCTGTTATTCCAGACCTTATTTCCTCTTATCAGAGAAACTAAAGTTCTAATTATAAATATAATTGTTAAAAATGTAGAATAAAAATTCGTCTTTTATTACATTATAACATATACCTAACATATTTTATAATACTTTACTAACCTTTTATTTGACCACCTAATACATTCGTCAATCTCTAAATGTCAGTACTGGAATTTTTTTTTAGTTCTATCACTTTCAATTTCTTGTTATGTATATCGTCAAGATTGTGCTGCTATAAACGAGTGACCCTAGAATTCACCGCCTTATATGATCCGTTTGATCCGGCCATAATGCTAAAGGTGAATGAAGAACTAGCAAGAGTGCCACTGTACGTAAGCAGCTCAAGTCTGTCTGTCCGCATGTTTATTTTACTGGGTCAGACGTTTATATCCGTCCGCCATGAACCTCCACATCGATTCCCTTAAACTCGATCACTGTATTTCCTTGTCTATGAAGTGTTTTAGTATCATTTTGCAGAGTTTTCTGTATTGTTGCAATTGAAGATGTAACGGCAATGGGTGATATCGTGATGCAAATTTCGACTAAATAAAATATGAATTGCTTTTCTCTACTATTCTTTTAATAATTATTTCTTTCATTTAACGCTTGGTGGTGCAAAACCGGAACATTGTGACACATCTTCTGTTGTAGACTGTTGTACAATCAAAGATACCATATTTGTAAAAGAAATACAAAAAGATAAAAATGCTTCTTTAATACCGTTTAATATATCATATTTTCGTTTTAAATACAGTATAGAAACATTGTATAAATTGTTGAAAAATAAACAATTTGCTTTTTTATAACTCTCATACTCTAATTGAAGATTACTATGTTGGACTTCTTTGTCAAAATTCGGTCCAGAGTTTCACGTCAGATGTCCCTTGAGATCTCCGATTAACTTGGAATATAACGTAATGAATCCCAAAATATTGTCATATTGTAAAAGCAGCAAATTGCAATAATTTGTTATATGGTGTTAAAACAGTTTAATCTCGAAACTAATAAAATGTTATATTTTAACGTTACGTGTATGTATACTTACTTCTATATATTTTTTTAACAAAGCGAATGATGTGCGTACAATGCATAATTCCACATTATTCATATTCATGTAATATGATCAAAAATAAATACCTACGAAGTACATATGGTCTCATATATCCGCACTTTGCGTATGGCTTAAGACTGTGGGGGGGCTGTGCCAAACACAAGATGGAACGCGTTTTCAGGCTTCAAAAAAAGGCAATTAGAATTATTGCAAAGTTGAATTACAGAGAGTCGTGTAGGGACTCTTTTAGGGTGCTAGGTTTTGCTGACATTGCCCTGTCTCTATATGTTTCATGTGATCCTGTACTGTCAATCGAAGTGCACTTTAGTCCGGGGCAGGGACTTTCATCAGTATGAAACTAGAGCCAGGGACAACTTTAGAGTCCATAGTCATAGACTGGTGGTATCTCAGCATTTACCCCATCAGGTTGGCGTCAGCTTAATCAACAAGCTCCCTGAAAGTGTAAAAAATGCAACTAATCAAAACCAATTCAAAACTCGTCTCAAATGCCTGTTGGTGTCAAAAGCATTTTATTCGCTAGAGGAGTTTATGATGAGTCGTTGGGATATCTAAAAATATCTTAAATTGCCAAAATTTAAAATCTGGATCCAAAGATAGTGTGAATTAGTGTGAATGAGTGAAATGTAAGTCTGACTGTGTGTGAATGTGTAGAGTATTTGCTGTTTGAATATATGACGACTGCTATACAATGTTATATATTGTCTAAAAGCAATAAAGAAATGATTTGATTTGTTTTGACATGGAGCCATCCCCAGAAACCACAAGTTAATCCTTTGGTCACGAGTTTGGTAAACCAAATGTGACAGATGTTATGACATTTTATTTTCTTGATTTCAATATTTCATTTTTGTTTAGTGAAACCCATTATGGAACAAAATTTTAAAAGTTACAACACTTTAAAGTGGCAGTTAAAATATGTTATCTAGTTCAAAACGTGTTGCTACAGAATATGCCGAAACTTTGTTTTCTCTTTGGTCGCATCTTACTGAATTTTCAATTATTAATTTTTTGCGATGGGTTTATTTGTGATAGTCTCTATAAGTTTCCCTTTGACCATTGTTCTGGAATGGGGACGGGAAGGGGGAAGCAACAATGGAAGTTAATGGTGGAAAGCTGGTAAGAAACTGTCGGCAAGAAAAGTGGCAGTTTTAGCAGGTTAGAATCTCGTGACAATGGCCTCGGTGGTTTCGTTCACCTCAATGGCTATGGATTAGATGCGGTTGTTTAACGTTGTCCATCAATCAAAGTATTTGAGATTTCTACAAAAGAAACTATTTAGAATCAGTGCGTTCTTGTATGACATGGAAAAATAAATATGATAAAATTTGAATTAGAACATTAAGTAAACATGTTTTATTATGAAACGCTGGAAAGAGTATCAGACCCCAGTAACGTCAAATGGTACAAATTTTTATTGGTAATGTTTTTTAGTTATATTTTTAATGTTGTAGTTCAGTTTGCAATCAAAGTTTGAAGTCTATACCTGCATCCGTTACTATGTCATATGTTAAAATGCCGTATGATTGTACCCAGATTTTAAATTGATTTATTCTGCGATTTTCTAGTTGCCATCATCGTTACTAATTTTAAAAATAATCGCTACCACTCAGCCAAATCGTATAAATAATATGCACGTGTGCAATTGAATACATGCTACTAATGTAGAACCGGAACTACATGCTCAATTTCAAAATTTAAGGTCAGTTCGTTCACGAAATATCGTACGGACAGATAATACCTAACCAGACAGACAGTCATGTATAAAGGCAGACTGACAGCTACACCCAGGCAATCATTGTATTCGTATTTATTTTACATACATTTATCTTTTTGACTTATGTATCCTTTCTCGGTTTGGTTATGTATTAATTTGTTTGTGACAAATTATGCAATTGTGTGTGTTTGCAACCAATCATAAATTGAATCTTCACGGTAAAATGAATTAAAAACAAATGTGTTCTTTATTGGCAATGGCTTATATAGTACAAATTATTTATATTGTTCGTGTCATAACGATGAACATTTTACTCTTTCCTTTTACGGTTAATCTTTCCACACTTCTTTATGGCTAATACTGGTTACCCCGCCATATAATGAAAAGGCGGATAAATATAGAGCAACTTTTAATTTTGGGAGGAGTAGATTTGTCAACCGTATTTTCACTTTGGCTAGAGATAGGAAGTCATTCGTCTTTCCCGGACCAAATTGGCAACGCAGGGAAAATCTGTACCGTCACGTGACCTTTAAAAGGTGTGTCCGTTTTAGAGAGCGACACACCTCAAACTATTATGAATTTCAATAGTTTAGGAAAACGAAAACTAATTTCCTGGTTGGAAGTCTTCATTAAGTGTTGGGGGCCCTTGTTTTTCTGGCTTTTGCCCTAATATTAGTTCTGTGATAACAATACAATTGCATTACAACCATTCTATTCACTTCTTTGAAAAACTGGTTTGGACACATTGTTTTGGAAAACGAGACGCCAGTTTAGGAATGAACACTGAGATCAGAAAAGTTTTCAAGATTGTTTATGTTGTTTATGTCATCAACACAATAACCACTCATACATTTGTTAATTGATTTTCAAGTTCAGTTTCATACTTTTATCTTTAATCTCGAATAATGGTCGGGGTTGCTGCCAGTCAAATCCATCATCGGCTCAGGAACTCTGGGTGACCCAAAACTGCCACCTTCGCCGCCACCGCCCATTCAATGACAACCGGAGCCGGTCCTGCCGCTATTATAAAGGTCGCCGTGTCACTCGCATGGGCTGTTGAGTAATGAGAATGAGGTGTCTTATCTTATTGCGCCATTCGTCCAACAGGTCATGTTCGGTCTTTGGTGTTCCTGGATCAGGTTACTTAAGTAACAAGTGCCGATTCAGAAGATGGTTCACTTCATACCGTAAACTTGTTCAACGTTTACGTTTTACTCCTCGGGTTTTTCACCCATTCACCTATTTTCGAATTATTAGGCCGAAATTATGTTTAAAAGTAAAGTATCTAGAGTTTTTCTATGCACAGATTAGGTTTTTTTGCGATAAAATCGTTAAAATTGTATATTATATATTTACATTAATGCTCACAAAATTTTAAACTACAATGCATGAAGCAAAAAATATTTAAAATATTTAACAGATGTGTACCAACAAATAGCCAACAGTGACAGTTAATCTGTGGAATACCAGTTATTTTAAATACAATTACGTACTATTAAATGTTACCAGTTTGATTTTTTGAGTTTATCAATTACTTTTTATTTATCTACTAGGTACCTTAAAGTACATACTTGTATATAAATATCAATTCAGCTAATTTAACATACACAACCAGCTCCATACGATGAAGGAATTGTTTCTTGTAGTATGTTCGCTACATCAATTTTCTCATAAAAATATTTTTCTTATCACACTTTTATATTGAACACTTGTGAGGTATTATGAACAATACTATCAACCTTTTGTACTAGAGTTATAAAAATGAATGGTATATTTGGCTGTTTAGTATAGGTTCATGTTATGTATAAGCGTGCTTATTTGACCGAATGTGTGTCCTGTTACTTTGAACAGCTATCATGTTGTTTTCCTCAAACATATTGAACTACATGTTACATAATTTAATAAATCCTACAATGATATTTTAAAAGATTTACGAACTTATTTCTTTGGTGATTGTAGATCTTTGTATTATTAAAAAAAAACTGTTAATGTGCTATAATAACTGTAATTTCATAAAAAAATAAAAGAACCATGTTGGGGGGGGAGGAGGGGCGAATTAAGTCACAACGTGGACTTTAAAGTATTGTTGTTTAAGTTTGGTTGTTATTTTGGGTTTAACATCTAAATCCACCAAGTAAGTGAAGTGAATGCATATGTGTCGTATTTTGTTACTAATAGGATTATATAAGTCTTATTGAATTTCAATACAAAAATGTGTTATTCCTTCATATGTTTTCCAATTCCCCGCGCTCTTCACGGTAGAAAGTCATAGCAGGTGTAAAGCTAGTATTTGGCGGAGGGCGGTAATCTGGTGACCTCGACTTTGGGTGGTTCAGGTCACGACTATCCGCGACAAACGCGGGAACATCACCTGTCATTATCCTGCGACCTCCACATCCTGGTCCGAGTCCTTCCACAAGGATAGTAGTGGCCCGGGCTAACTATTCCGTCCTCTACCTTCACTTAAACGTTTCAAGGTTAAAGTAAATTGTACGTTTAATTTCTTTGTGGTATGACGCACGGAAACTGGTAAAATTCCTACAAAATAGGTAAACTAATGAGCGATCCACCATGATTAGTCAGATAATTATAATGGTAGATATAGGTCATGTACATTATACAACATTGTATATGTTAATTTTCAGTTAATCGAGTTGTAAGTTATTAATCTTATTAAATGTTATGTTAAAATCCACTTAAATGATGTACTAAAGCAGTTAAAACAACGTACTTAGTAACAATTATGTTAATATTTACTTAAATAATGCTAATGTGTTACAAACTGTGCTTTATATACAATTATGTTAAAATATACTTAAACTACTACGCAACCCTATTTAAAAACTGCGCTTTAGTTAAAACTATGTTAAAATGTGCTCAATGATGCAAATCTATTAAACAACTGTGCTTTAGTTAAAATTTTAATCCAAAAACATTTTTAGTTGGTGAATTTACGAACAATTGTGTGAACTAGTTATTCATGTCACTGAATGTTTAATTAAACTCTATCCACCGCTAAATTTTCTAATAAGTCTATAACTTTTAGGTTGTCACAGTTTTTAGTGGTTTTCAAATGGAATAAATTGTATTCGTTCATATACAAGAAGTAATTGTAAATAACACATCAACTTATATGATTTAATATTTATGATATGTAAAGAAATTGTATACTTTAAGCATAAAATCATTTAGAAATAAAATTGAATTAATTTTCTTTTAAAGGAAAGTCCGATTCACTTTTATTTCTATATGCATTTTAAAATGACTTTGGAAGGAATAACACATGAGCTATAAAGACCCTTTTAAAATGTTGCTTTGTTTTGGCACTGCAAGTACGTAATACAATTTGTAGACAGTACAATATAAATATAATATTAAAAAATTAATACATTTTTATCCAAACATATTTATTATATACATTGATACTGTACCGACGGAAAATGTATTACTTTGTGTATATATAACACACACACGCACACACACACACACACACACACACACACACACACACACACACACACACACACACACACACACACACAATTTATATAATTTTTATGATTTTTTAATTATTCATACTTGCATGCTATGGAAAAGCATTTTCCTTCTCTTAAGAAGGAATTTGTACCCTGTATCTGGTGCGCTCTTGAGTTGGTCTCATACTCGAAACATGACGAAATCGATACGCTGCCACTTCAATACTTGTAAGATTTACAATTTTTGCTGTTTTTATTTTATTTTATTTTGTTACTATCATAAAGAAAACCAGGAAGTTCTAAATGTGCTATGTTAAGTGACTTCTAATGGTTTCGTCGCTCGGAATATACACGTTTACATTGTTTAAATTGATAACTTCAATAGTGTGTTCTTTTTTACATTTTATGTTACAATAAATATTCAATTAATCTTCTATAAGGCTTTTTGACAGTAGTAAATCGTACACATAATCTAATATTCAGGTGTTTGTTTATGAAATTATTCAGTAGATTTTATAATTGACGAATAAAGCTTGGTAATGGTTTTATGATGATATATACAATTTGTATAAAGAATTACAACTTGTAATATTATTTCCCTTACAAATTTCGGACATTTAACAATCTTTATAGTGGTTCTTTGGAATGTGTGTGGTTTTAAAATTATTTAAATGCTTGCCCCTAAGAGTTTTTACTTCTATTGTTTAAAAAAACGGACAGGGAAAATATGAAACCACTGAAATGTAGAATGGTCTTGACTATGATATTTAAGTATTGTATGTCCAATGAACTTTCCAAATTTTACTTAAATAATGTTATTCAAGCCTATCCCCAGCTCGCGTCCCCCAACTGCCATCAGCAGAAAGCTCCAGTGCGGGAAGAATGATTTATCGTTACTTTGGCTTTTAAACTTCGAGTGCAGCATTTAGGGTATTAGAGGTGTGTCCTTACTCTCTAAATGCAGTGCCAAGAACATGGTTTCATATATTTTATGTACTTTAATTTTAATTTTTTTTTTTTTAAGATTCCCTAACGTTTACACTGTTTTTACAACAAATTATAATACGTAAAGTACATATTTATTTCATCATTATAACATGACTTGTTCCTTCTAAATGAAAATTGAGAATAGAGTTTAGTCCTTTTCCTCAAAAGTACTTTGCAAGAGATAGCTAAACACTGTTATATTAAAATCCTGAATCGTGACAGTTAATTTTAACTGTCTTTACGTACGCAGACAGCCTGAAGTGTCAGGTTTTTTTATTAATTTAATAAAAAACAGTAAAAGTATTCCGGGCAGTAAAATAATTTCATTCCTTAATCTTATATTATTTATTAAAATGTATTAGTGTTTTATGGTGTGTGAATTTAGGACACAAAATCAATTTGTTACTTATTGTTTTAAATAGTTAATATAAAATCCATTTGAAAAAATACAGCTCATTTTAGAAGAACCTTTGAGGCAGTTGTTAGAATCACGATTAGTGTAAATTTTCATTTTGTTTCAAAGTGGATTCCCGTCGTGGATTTCTCCTAAGTTGACAACGACATCTTTCAGCGCTCATTTCTGTTATTACCAATCAAATAATCCAATGCCTCTATCCTTTCTGAGTAACGTTCTTTTCATTGTTATTTTTAAGGTGACATAACAATATAATGTCTTCTAATAACAATGGCATATGTAACGGTCCTTAGTTGATATGAATATTTCTAGTTTTGAAATGTATCGATACGTGTAAGTAAATAATGTTCATACGTTTAAAATGTGGGTTTGGGGAATTCAATAAAGACCGTAATATAAATTTGCTTATGAAAATATTTTATGATATTATACAACAAGCAAAGTGTTAGGTTTGGATACTGAGATTGTATGAAGTTATATTTAGTGTATAAAAACACGTCGCCACCTTTAATGTTGTCACAGGCCCTAAACTGAAAACAACGAGATGTCTGTCCTTGGTCTAAAATTAAATAATCTCTTTCTTTCTTTGAAATATTTGGCCGGTGTTCAGAATTGTGCCAAATTATTTTATTTGGCACTTTTTCGCCTAACGATGTAGTTTTCTCAAGATGGCTGCTTGCCATGATGATTTATTGTGAGGTGTTTAAAACCAGTATGCGTGAAGTAATAACTCAATCCAGATATCAGCATCAAGTTAGCACGGGTAATTTATGTCCGTGTTATTATTGAATATTCAACTTAAGCTTTTCATATTGTTTGTCCGTAATACGTTTAGTTATATATGTTATTCACACTATTATTTTCACCTATTAAACCACCCAGATAAATTCTGAGTTTCTTCAGAGGTTAAATCACAAAATTTAATTTAATATCTTCTTTATCCTCTCAGAAAGTATGGTGTTCTTGGTGACCAGCTAATGGCATTTTTACTGGAAACTTCTCAAGAGGAACGTCGTTAATGAAGAGGAGGAAAAGGTCGGCGCCTATGATATAGCCCTGGGAGACGCATATAAAGTTTTCAGTTATGAGAAATAAACTGAAATGGGATATCTGAACTCACTGCGTCCTTCCACGTAAATAAGATGAGGCCCCAGAACGAAGTCTGGCTGATTTAAAAGTGTAAAAACCTTCCTATTAGTGAACCGTTATTTACAAATTAATCTTTTTTCGTGCCTTTTAACTAAGCTAAATGCTATATTTTCTGCTTACAACTTAAGTCAGGCAAATCACATAGTTTACAACATTTATTGTAAATTTTCCTCGTGCATTCATAAAGTCAACTAAGAAGAGTTCTTGTTCAGTAGATAACAATGGTCTTACAAGTAAAATGTCACTGATTCTTTTAAGTAAGTTCTGTAGGAGAGAATCTAGACTACAGTTTTCATATTTGAATCTGTTTTCAGATAAACATAACAACTCATACATAAAAGTTATATTCAAAAGGATAGCGTTCAGAATTCTGGTTGGTGGCCGTTCTAAGCCATAAATGGTGGATAAAGTTTTGTCTGACATAAACAGATAAACTAATCCATAAATCTAATCCCAACAAGTTTATAGCTCTATTAGCAAATGGAACAACAATACTTAGTGAATTAAACAACAAACAAGAACAGGACTTTAGAATATTGACATTGTTATAACAGTATACCTAACAATAATATATTCGTATCAATCCAATATATACATTTAACAAAAATAGTATAATATTACTCTTTTAGCTTTTTCAATAAACAGAATAAGTACTAATGTATTAGTATTCAATAACTGTTAGGTTATTTTTAAGTGTCTTTTCACTTTATCAATACTTCCTGTTGCACAAACCTCTTATACTTTGTTCCCTATTGTTTGTAGTACTACGATATATTATTATTTTATAAAAACCCATTGAAAATTATTAAAAGTGTCTTTCCTTTAGTACAGTATCTGGAAGTTGGAAAAAATAGCTGAATGCCATTTGAATTTGATCATTTACAATGTGATATCACTCATTAAACACACAAGTGTTCGTCGGTATGGCTATCGATTATGTATAATGAATGATATGTCTGTATAATGATATGGGTGTCTATCGTGTAAAATAGTACGCTTACCGACCATTTATAGTGGTACGCTTGTCGATCATGTATAATAATGTGGCTCTAATAATGAATGAAGCGCATTCTTTACGTAACTTAAGTCAAACACGGTTTTAATATCGTTAGTCACACTAGGAGTAAGTTGAATGAATGCGTCACTCATTTAAATATTATCACAATATATGTGGTAATTTTCAAACTCTTAAAACATTAAACACACACACACACACACACACGCACGCACGCACGCACGCACGCACACACACACACACACACACACACACACACACACACCGTACGCACATAGTAATAAAGTAAAAACTAGGCAAATTCAGCGTATTTATTACTCAGAGGGCGACGATAGTGTAACAAAAGTTGGGGTTTCACTCTGAGTTTGTGAGTGGAAATGAAGCGTAAAAGAGAGTAAATAATCCAAATCAAGTTTATATCGTTCCCGAGAGAATGTCTCAACACTTCACCAAATGTATTACGGCATGCAATCCGACAATACGAGCCTGGTGGGAGGGCCGTATTTACTGAACGTTATTGAATTTTCTAAAGCTTCATAAGATTGAATTGTTGAAAATATTGCGTATTATTTTGCAGGAAAACGAGTAACTGGTATACGCTTTAGGTATTTTTATCATTTTCCGTTCGAATATATCGTATGTATATGTCGAAATATCTTTCTTGAAACATGCCTCAAATGTGTATTTTTTTGGTTATCTGCTACTGTACAAGGAGCTTTTTCCACTTCACAATTCAGAAATCGCAGTGAATCCAGAAACCCTCGTTGAAGACACTTTTTTTGTTTAAGCCGAGTTTAAAGGGAAGGGATGAGGACGTTATACGTAGATAAAAGAAATCTACATATCATAAGGACCCGACAGGTTCGTCTTAAAATCGTGCGATAATTCTTGATAGGAAAGTCCTTACTTACTTGAAACTACAAGTGAGCAATATTGATTTGGGGTCAAAAGTTCAAAGAGCGTCTGTCTGTCTGTATCTACTAAATCTTTTGTTTCGTTTTTTAGTCTCTTCGATATTCCCATGTTTCTATTGTAGTATCTGTCACACTGAGGTACTTAAGTTTCCGACATCAGTGACTTGTTAGTATAAAGTAAACTAATCTAGGAATAGTAGCGTTGCAACTGCTTGGCTAACTTTGGCTAACCTCATAAATCTGTCAGATGAGATTATTATTCTCTATTATTTGGTATTAAAATATTCGTGGCTTAAGATTTTATCCTAATATATGTTAAAAGAGTGTATTTCGTTTCTCTCTCTTGTGTTTTCATACTCAAACTAATTTGTGTTTATTTTTTCAGGTAATCGAAAGAAACAGCATGTTGGTGTTTTATGTAAGTCAAGAACTGTTGTCATATTGTCTCACGATTAGTGATACCATATATAACAATTATATCAGTAACAATATTGGTCTCACATTGGAGAGTTGTACACAATTTAATTGGTATCGAATTTAAAAAGTACTCATATTAGGATATTTGCTTAGAACAGAAATGACTCCTAGAAGTTACTATTCACTAAGTGACAATTTTCTGTACACTAGACAAATCGCCGCAGGGCCGGGACATAGAACAGCTTTTTGCTATGCAATACCAGTGTAATTCGACACTAAATCTACACTCGCAGGTCCTCATTATCTATGTCAACAGTGCATGTGTTGATAGCAGTGTTATTGTGGACGTTTAGTTCATTAAACAACATATCGAGGCACACTGTGTTTGTTGATCATTATGATTTACTCCTTCGGGCACAAAGGCATATAGTCACTACATGGACAGCTTTTTTTATGAACCCTCCGCCGTTAAACCTTTCTTTTAAAACTTGACTTGGCAAAACCAATTTACCACACAGTTTTTTTAATTTGTGAATATTACTTTTATGGTCACGTTCTTAGTTATTGTTCAACATTTTAAAGATATGGTTCTTACTCCGACATGCATTTCGTTGATATATAGGAGTGCTTGGATTTCATTCAGGTAGATCTCGGGGTGTGTGTTTGGCTGAGCGTTAGCGAAGTTTATCACTCGAGAGGCTGGAAAAAGTTCATAACTTTCTATCTGTCCAAGAGATTTTAAAACTAACTGGTTTATAGGCTAGAAATTTTGCGTGAAATTACATTTCCATACAGGTCAAAATGAGTTCGATAATGGGGTAGGCTACGTCACTCCCCGAAACAATTGGTATAAATCAAGTTTGGTTGTTAACTTAATATGCAGCCGACAAAAGTACATTACAATTTTTTTTATATGTGTAAAAATGTGTCACACGTGCTTACTGCACTTGACAATAGGAATATATTTTAGTGTATTGTACAAATACAAGATGTTTGAACTGTGAACTCCATGGATTTCGGGTAACCATATGGAAACGATATAATAGCAGAATAATTATATTATTTAAGAAACTAAGCACAAGCATATGAGATTACTTAAAACATTACACATTCACGCATGAAGCCCAACTACAGCAACACTTACAACATCATATTTTGGTACCTAGGTCTTTTATTATTTAATGGCTTCTATGAATTATGGTTGCTATATCCAACCATGGAACTTTCCTGATCGTCATTGAATCACTCAGTAGGCTAGGCTGACATGAATTGTCTTCTATCTGCCGGCAGGATGTAACGAAATGAGCTCTAAATTTACAATGTTGCGTGCCATCTCAGCGAATCCTGTTGCCCGACACGTGGTTTGGCGTACTTCTACCTTGTGTTAATTCAATCCTATTCTTAATTCATAAATATTTTTTAATCGAAAATATTGGCTCGCAATAGCCTACAGTCAGAAATTGTAACGTATCATGGAACCTACAACCTAGTTTTTTAGTCGATTAGGCGTCACCATTACATACTGAATTAGTGTTTCACAGAAAAGTAGTGAAAATAAAAAATATGTTTTGTTGCCGTTGAAGGAACAGGTAAAAGATCAACTAATTAATAAATGGAACTCTTTATAAAGCGGGCGAGTGAGTGTACCGCCGCCGTGCCGCGGCACGTCTCTAAGCCGTAGGGACAGGTTGTTTGCTCTCGAAATTGGAAACAACTCCAGCGTCCCTTCAATAACATCCAATCACTCCATACGCCGATACCCTCACGGCACTTTGTGTTTGTCTTTATAACAAATTGTGCCGTGTGACGGATGAAACGCTTTTAGTTTCATTACATCTGCAAACTTCCAGTGACAGTAGGAAGCGCTTTTATTTTAACTGCCAGCGGATTGTACTGCTTATATTAATTTTGTTTGGTATAAATGCAAAATTAAATCATAAATTATTAAATCTATTTAACTGATTTAGATTTCAGCATTCATTCAAATAAGCAAATTTTGTTTAACCCTTTTACCGCCAGGCCGCAAGCCACACTTGGCGCGTCGACCGCCAACGATATCTGTATGAGTAGTTGCGTCGACCGCCAAGCCTCTGTCTGGGAGCGTGTCGCTACTCCGCCACGGCATTTTGCTCAGTTTTACACATGTTTACATTATCACTTATATTTTCGTTAATTACAAAGATAAAACGATGTTGTTGGTATCGTTTTCTTTATTTTTAAATGCGCTAACTTTCTATGTGTAGATGTTGGCTGTAATACATTTTTAAATACTTAATTTTTTAACTTAATTTTTATTTCTTTTTTTAATACAAACAAATATTAACTTTGAAGTGTTATAAGTCCCAAAGTTTGTTCTTTTTACCACAAAATCTTTATGCAATACTATTTTAAATTTAACTAAGAAGAACTTCAGGAAGTTTCAAAAAATAATTCAACCATTTGAAATATGTTTTAACCTTTTTATTGTACAAGTACAAAATGAAAATTTGGAAAAAATCGTGACAATGTGTTTTGTAAGTTATAAATTATATGACAACAGATAAACCTAATCAAATATTACCTTAAAATAAAATACAATGATGATAAAAGTATAATGTATATAATAATACTACAAACACTTATATAAAAAGGTATAAAAGATATAAAAAGATACAAGAACTAAAAATGTAAATTTCACAAACGAGAAAAACTTAAAAATATTATGGTCTTTAAATTAACTATAGGTCTATTGAGAATTTAACTAAGATTACAATTATAAAATATACATATAGATGATAATAGAACAGTTAGAATAGAATAGTAATAAAAAAGTAATACTAGCCTAAGAAAATATACTGTCTTTACACTTTGTAAAATGTCCTACGTGATCCTTACACACAATTATGTTTGACCAGACACTCTGGGTGTACTCCAACCTTACAATTTGTACACTGCAGTCTGGATCTTTTTCTTTTACCTTCAGGATTGTTTTTTCCTGAACAAACAGAGCAGTCTTTCTGTTTTGTATCAGGCAGTTTTTCCAGGCCGAATTTTCCTCCAGGACCATCGCCGCCAGTGCCAGCGTCAGCTCTTCCAGTTATCTTATCAGCAGCCAGTTCCTCGACAATGTCTACCATGAAGTCATACCGACACATTGGCTTTTGTGTGTTTATTTTGTACAACACGTAAGCGTTTAGTACCATTCGTCCGAGAACATTAAAAATTACTTTCTTCCAGGGTTTTAAGTTTTTTCTCTCGTCCAGATACGTATACAACATTTGATCGGTTCCATCAATACCACCCATCCCTCTGTTGTACTGATGAACAATCTTCGGTTTTGTCTTTATAATTATATTCCTATTCCTACGAATAGTGTAACGAACTGATGTTGCCTCACTGTTGGTTGAGAGAATAATAAACTGTGACTTGTTCGATTTCTTTTCTCTCCAAGCCATCTGCAGTATTGGTCCCTTTCGCACATATACTTTCTGGCCTACCCTGTACTTTCCTTTTAGTTGTTTAGGGACTCCTTTTCTGTTTAAACGAAGAGTTCCAGTCAGCCAAGTGAGTTTGCTGTACAAGTACCTAGCCAGAGGTATGCTAGTGAAAAAATTGTCCAGATACAAGTGAAATCCCTTGTTGAGGTAATTCCCCATTTCCATTAAATTCACTACAACTTTGTGGGCTAAGCCACATTCTGCTCTCTGCTCAATATCTTCCATGTTTCTGGCGCCCTTGTAGCACGAAAATGCAACACAATAGTGTGTTATTGCATCACACAACACCCACAGTTTTATTCCCCATCTGTGGTGTTTCTTTTTTGGCATGTACTGGGTTAGACCAATACGTTTTTTAGTGCCTACCAACGATTCATCAATAGACATTGACTGGTTTGGGGTGTAGAATTGACGAAATAATCTATTCGCATGGTCAATCAGTGGTTGAAACCGGCCCAATGGGTTGTAATCAGGTTGGCCATGTTGAGGTATATTAGAAACATCTGTAATATGGAAAAATTTCAAAATGATTTCAAACCTGTTACGACTCATCAATTTTCTAAACCAGGTGGTTGATTGGGAGGACTTTTGGCTCCAGTAACTCTCAATTGTTGGTTTACAAATAAGGCCCATATTCAAAACAATGGCCAGAAACGCCTTCATTTCAGCGACTGTAACATTGGTCCAATCTTTTAGCCTACTATGTGGAGACAAACGGTTTACATGAGCTGCCAGATAGTTCGTAGCATACCTATTAGTCTCTAGTACAAATGTCGAAATCAATGTAGATGTTAGAAACAGGTTCAAGTATGTAATATGTTTTGAATCTTGAGGGGGGCAGTGTTTTGGGCCTGGCAGTTCCGCGTATTGGAACGAGTGTTGGAAGCCAGAGTCCTCGTTCTCTATTATTTCGTCCCAGCTGCTTTCTGGGTCATCTTGTCGGGCCCTTGCCTCACCGATATCAATTGCAGGTAAACGTCTTCTTGGTTGACGTCTTCTGATAGGCCTGTGACATATTTCTCTCTGTGTGTTGACATTATTTATATCCTCCTCAGATGAAGAAAACTCGTCAATACATGAACCACGCCTAAGCGGAGTACTCGTCAAATTAGTTAGAGAGGGATTTGGAGTCCTATAGATACTCTCATCTTCACTATCATCTGATGTTGAAAAATTGCCTACATCTGGCCTAGGCGTAACAATTGGATTTGGAACTGTACACTTACCAGGACCTGCAGAAGTACTCGGTAGGTCTGGATTATACGTCGGATCTGCGTCAGAGTCATCCACAAAATCAGAGCTACTTGAATCGTTCAAACTATTGTCCGTATTACTATCCTCGTCTGAAAAGACGTTTATTCCCGATTCAACAACATTTTGGAACAGTGTCCCTTCACTTACCGGAGAACGTTGTCTCTTACTCATCCTGTTATTACCGAATGATTCAGAACGAACAAACTGCAGAAACGTACTGGAAACTAACACTAATGATCACTTCAAGTTCTGTAAATGGAAATCAAACACCTTTACAAAGTATTACTGTTCCTTTCATACCCAAACAATAACCACTGTGCTCATAAACACGCCATGCACACAACTGACTCAGAGCGCCAGCTGCTACGGCCACGACGCAATAGCCACTGCCATCAAAATATCGCTGATTTAATGTAACCTATACTCTACATAAAAATAATATAAACATAACAAATCAATATTATTATGAAAGTTCATATTGTCCAGAATGCATTAAAATGAACAAAAT
Organism: Homalodisca vitripennis; assembly: GCF_021130785.1. Taxonomy (NCBI): domain Eukaryota; kingdom Metazoa; phylum Arthropoda; class Insecta; order Hemiptera; family Cicadellidae; genus Homalodisca; species Homalodisca vitripennis. The sequence goes on from NC_060212.1 coordinate 134,340,099, forward strand.
CAAAATCAGTGGAAACATCAATATCTAATAACCGAAAGTGTAGAGAGCCTATATATAGGCTCATGGCGGTTTACCGCCGCCCATGGCAAAGCCTATATATGGGCTCTTGGCGGTTTACCACCACCCATGACAAAGCCTATATATAGGCTCTTGGCGGTTTACCACCACTCATGGCAAAGCCTATATATAGGCTCTTGGCGGTAAAAGGGTTAAAATCACTTTAACTCTTGACCCATTCGCGTTACATAACATTTTTCAAGAATTGTTATTTAAAAAAAAGTAAAAGGCAACAACACATAAAAGATATTCACTGTAGTATTTGTAGCATTTTAAAAGACTAATTAAATTATAGTAATAATAAAGTATTCTAAAATGGAATCTTGTTTATAAACGAAATAATTTTACCGTGTTTAACGTAAGCAATTATTCCAGAAATATCACTTTATGTTTTAAGAAAATAAAAGTAATTATTGTAAGGATTTATGGATGACAACTTATGATATAAGCTTTGATGTTGATATGGAATCCTTGCAGGGTATTGTTTGTTAAGGTAACACCATACACAGGTCAGAGCCGGCAGCATGTAGGACATCTGGGGTTGGCATCCCTCCCTGTCTACCTCCTCAGGTGTTTAGGTTCCACCATATGCAGGCCACAGCCGGTAACAGGTAGAAAATATGGGGTTGATATCCCTCCCCTTCTACCCCCAGAGATGTTCAAGTATCAGTATATACGGAACAGAGCCGGCAGCATAGAGAACATGTGAGATTGACATCCCTCCCTTTCCACCTCCTGAGATGTCAGACCGATGTGTCTTGGGACAAAGAGACGATGCATAACTTTCAGGTGCATCACACATATTGTCGAATTCTGCTTAAAAATTCATTTGAATTCTTACACATGTTACGACAATTATAAATTATAGTATGGTATATGTTTTTAAGATTTCACAATGAAACTTGTTAAAAACTTTAGTTAAAAACTTTGTTAGCAGTAAAAATAACAATCGTGCTAAATCTCAGGCAAATCTTAAATCGTGACATGTCACAATATCTGTAACGTAATATATAAAATAGACTGGCATAAATTAGCTTTGTAAATTCAGAAAAATATTTTTATGGTAAGGGTGAGTTCGTGTTGATTACTTAATTCGTATGCAAACGTTTTTTAGTATTGGAAACTAAAAAAAATGGGATGTAATAATTGAAGACTTTTATAAATATTCAAGCATTAGTTTATGTAAATAGATATCTTAAATAAATAATTTGAAACCGGTAGAACCAAAACTTTTCTATTCATAATATTTTAAAACGATTATTTTGAATCAAAATACCGTACAAGAAATCATTTATTTCTTAAATCAGTATTTTATTCAAGCAGAAAAAGAGTCAAAACTATCAAAAGAGTGTCTTACTGTCTCCTATTGGGAGCAATTCCTCGACTATACGTTTGTAGCAAACTAAAAAATTTAATAAAAAGTTAAGCCGTTTGATAAAATGTAATACAAAATTTCAAGTAACTATATAAAATCACTTACACGTAAGCTTTAAATGAGAAAGGGTTGCGAGCCGCGTCGTTATCCAGTAATACCGGTACGCTGTTGTTAATCTGTTCCAGTAAAGTTTCAGACTGAGAGATCTGGTTCTCTTGTAAACAATCACCGACATGTATCCTGCCAGATTGTGCCGCAGTCTGTAATACGTGTGAGCTTAGTGCTTTGTTCCAGAGTTTTAAGTGATTGTTACGGGCACTTTGTAAATCGTGCTTATGTGGGGGCTTTTCTGTGCTGTCAAGAGTATCACAATTTTAATTTATTTAAAATTCCAAATTGAGATTTAAAATATATACCTAGTTTTAGAGGACAGAAGCACACATGCATTTTGTTGATAAATAGGTGTGCTTGGATTTCATTCAGGTAGAGCTCGGGGTGTGTGTTTGGCTGAGCGTTAGGGAAGTTTATCTCTCGAGAAATATTTCAAAATTTTCTGTCTGTCCAAGCGATATTTTAAAAACTAACTGATTTTATAGACTTCAAGGTTTGCATGAAATTACATTTCCATACAGGCAAAAATGAGTTCGATGATGGGGTACTCATCGTCACTCCCGAAAAAATTTGTATAAATCAAGTTTGGTTGTTAATTTAATATGCAACCGACCAAATAACATTGGAATTTTTGTTATATGTGTAAAAATTTGTCACACGTGCTTACTCACTGCACTTGACAATATGAATCTATTTTAGTGTATTGCACAAATAAAGATTTTTGAACTGTGAACTCCATGGATTTTGGGTAACCGTGATTGGAACGAGATAATAGCAGAATAATTAAACTTGTTAATAAACTAAGCACAAGCATATGAAATTATTATTACTTAAAACATATTACATATTCACACATGTAGCCCAACTACCGCAACACTATACCTAGTTTTAGAGGACAGAAGCGTTATAATAACCGTTACAGGACGCAACTGTCAAAGATTAGATTCCAAAGGTTCCAAAGGTGGTGTAGTGTACACAGTTGAAGCCTTCCGTGCCCAGAACTTTAATAACCGGCTCTTATGAACTGAAACGGAATTTACTTGAATCTCTTTTCATTGTTCCAAAATGCCGAACTTGTTTATAGTTCGTAATCAATTTTAAGATCTAACAGTTCGGTAGCTGCTAAGTAAGGAATCAGGTAGAAAAATGTTAAGCTGAATCCGATCTATGTTGACTCAATAATATAAGGTGAGTTTTTTGGTCTTATTGTAATCTATGGTTTTTGCACCCTATAATAGAGTTGCATCTTTCTCAGTAATACTCAAGTGACTTTTGAAGAAGTTGTTCGGCTTTGATGCTGACTCCATAAATCCAATGGTCTGCCATAAATATTTTGACTCGTGTATCATGAAAGGGCTTACCAACGATTTACTCGTGTGGAGTTCTTTGCAAATCACAAATTCCCGGAAAATCCAACGTAATGGCAATTAACATTGAACTTAATAGCGTCCTTGCGTAATGCCTGTTGCTACGTATAGTTGAAATGACTTCATTCGTCCGTGTTAGAGATACGAGATAAAGGCTCGACACTCATACACTACATTTTGTCCAAGAACAACAAACAACAACAACAATGTCGGAGTCATGAACACGAAACCACTTTTCAAAGATAATTACAGTACCTGTCAGGTAGGCAGGTCTAATGGCACGCACTATACATGTTGTAGACATACAAGACCTGTAAGGGCTGAAGGGCTCTAAACTCGGCTGTTTACTGAGGGCGGGTGCCCTGCCGTGTGCGTGACTACGCTCTCCAGTACCAGGCCTCAGGCGTCGCGGCGCTAGGCGCTGGAGGGGTTCGTTTCTTATCTGATCTCAAGACAGTTGTGCGTCTGCTAATGTTCATTTTTTATAACAGTAAAACAAACTCTCGTTTTGTTAAGTTGACTGTTTGTACCTTCAGGTCTGCGTCATAAATGTTTTAAATACATTTCGTGAACTCCAAATGTTTTGCCTTTGTTATGTTTGGAAACAACTAAAAAATAGGGAATTAGTTTGGGGGCACTCCTTGGGTTGAGAGGAAATTTTATGTTTGACAAAGGTTTACAAGAACCTGTGCAGCTTAAAATCTGTACATGACATTACAGTAAAGAATTTTTGTGAGCTGAGGTGTGTAATTTGAAGGATGCGTGTTGTGAATGTACAGTAATGTTATGTACAATTAAAAATTATGTTCAATTATGTGTTGTATCTTCTTATAAGTAAACGGGACCTACTGAAAAAGCCACCAAATTATCCCTAAAAGAATCAGAGTTACACAAGTTCTAGAGATAAAATTGAGTTTTGAATAGTACCAAAATAATTAAACGCAGATTAGAACACTGTGAATTGCTTTAATTTTTGGGACAGATCGATCACTCTTTAGCCTTATACTACCCGTACTGCTTTCTGTGAAGAGTTTATCAAAACAGAATAAGAGAAATAGCTAATATAGTGCCTGAACCGCGCATGATGACAGGGTGTCCCGGACAATCATTCGGATACAGTTACGTATATAATTTGATACATAGTGTGATTAAATACTAGTAGTGGAATCCTACATTGTACAGTAAAATTAGGTAGTACAATAATACAACCGTAATAAGACCTGTATATTACTCTTTTTATATTATTTTTTTACATTTAGCTCAGAAATTAATTAGACTTAAAATATGTAAGAATTTACTCATCCTGTGAAATTCCTAATCGATTATTAAATTTTTTATTACATTAGAACTTAATCAAGTTCGTAATACGATCTGTAGAATAAAACTTAACATAAAATTAACTATATTTTTTAGAACCCACGAGCTATAGGCTTCGCTAAAGTTCATCCAATGAAAACGAAATTTTAATTCAAAATATTAATTGATGGACTCGTTTTTAATAATTGAACTGCTTGTTTCCATAGCGATCTTGATTCGGTCAGAACATTTTCTTATGCAGCAACAGTTTTAAATTTATTCCTGCTGTACTGTAATAATTATTGGTTCCATCCAAAATAGAGTTTAAGTATTTCAGTTTTATAATTGAAGCCATAGTATAAATTACTCATATTGGAAGTATCAAGCGATTATAACCGGCCCAAAAAACTGGACTGTGACCGCAGCAAGTGTCGTGACATTAAACCTGCTGACCACAGATCCGGCCTTGAACAGTAGAACTGTTGGGTAAAGGGAGAACCGCGTGCCAGCTTGTCTAAATAGGTTGCGGTTTTCACCGCGGCCGGGTGGAGTAGTAGGCGGTGCGGCGGCGTGGGTGTAGCCGCTAAACATGCTGATTAAATGCCCTCTTGAGTAACCGTGTATATATATATATATATATTCTTGGAGCAAGTGATCGCGTAATACAATTATTTCTGATCTGCACTGCGCTGCGGTGCGTGCCTGTTCATAAGCATAGGTAAAGTTCTGTGGACATGAAGTCCGATGAATTTCTAATAAGTGGATGTTTTAATAACTTTTACAGTATATTTGCCTCTATGTATGTAATGTAAAACTTTACGTACAATCGGTTTCATTTCATGAAATACTCATCTCGTGAAAGGGACAATGTTTAGGACTTTTAAATGCACATTGCTTGATTTTCCATTCAGTTACGGGTGGAAGTTGGTGACCATACATTTTCCCGTTATGATTAACTTTGTGACATAGTTAAGACGTCGATAACGAAATATGTTTCACGATGGGAACGTAATCGTCTTGATTTTTTGGGATGTACGAGTATTATAAAACATTTGTTTTTTATTTTAGCCATTAATAAAGCTGTGAGCGTGGTTATAACTGGGCCGTTTGTGATGGGTTTATCTTAAATTAAGAATCATATCGGAGTGTTAATCCTAAAATATTAAAAACATTTTTTGGGTTAGTAAAGTAATTATCGCAAGCTATATAAAATATTTATTCGGCTTGGTATAATAAAGTAGAAGGTAGGAGTACACTACAACACGTGTCGCGTAACATGTTTTACTGTGGTTGCATGAAGATTTCTATTCTTTAACATTTAATTCTCGAGATGTTCTACGGGAACAAACAATCATCTAGAAAACAACTACACAAACATACGCTCAGCCATATTTTGTTGTTGAATATGAATAATCATAGAAAACATTCTTGTCTATCTAGAAATTAAGTTTAATGAAAAATTTAAAGTCTTGCGAAATATTTAAAATTGTTAATTATAATGGCAATTTTGATAGCCTAAACTGGGGAAATCAAATAATAGTTCAGAAACTGACCGCGCGCAAGCCTAAGAATAAAAAAATTCCTTGTATTATTTCACTTACATTTTAAAATTTATAATTTCCAATTTCCAATTTCTGATAGTATGTACCCAAATTCAGAAAGGGGAAACCATACAATAATTTAACACATGAAAGTTGAAATTCAATCCGTATTTAATTTAAAATTTACCAGCAAGGATTGAGGGAGAATTGTTTTTGTTTTAAATTTTTTATTATTTCCTTTAATCGTCTGTAATTGTATACTCAGATTAACTAAATTTATTATAATCTGTTGTGTATTAATTTCATTTTCATTTGACATATCGCAATACTAGGATTGGAAATTTAACGTAGTAAAACTCGACTTCATCCGTTTAGGAAGCAAAATAAAAAATGGCTCATACGTTAATTGTGATGCAAGATTTCACTTTGTTTACTGAGACAATAAAAAACAGTATATTCCCAACGTTTGTACAGCGTATATTTTACTGTAATTTGTAAAATTACTAAATCATTGTTTACATTTTAAATTACAAGGTATAACGCTAAAGCCTAATATTTACAGCATGTCATAATATTAGTTCCACCTTTCCAGCCAACTTTGAACTTTGCACGCATATTCGGAAGTAAGAAGAGCTTGAGCTTCTTGAATAATTGAAGAACTCGAGTTTCTCCCACAATCCTTGCGGCGGGAAAAGGCTCCCGAGTCCCCCAGGTCACATTCACTTCCACAGTCGGAATAATTTAATAAAGAGGAAGGAAATATCGAAGTGCCGTTAGTGAAAATATCCTTTTCCGTTCACTGTTTGTTGGATCGCGTTCTCTCTTGATGCATATACAGCACCTCAAGATCATTGACTACATGCAGAGTGTCTTCGTTGTTAGAATCACTTCTAAAAGAGTATTATTTGCAAGTGATACATACATAATATTGATGATATTTCCTAGTTAATGAAGCAACGCCAGCTTCATGAGTTGTCAATTTAGTTGGCAAAATCCACCATATATATTTTACTTAAATTTTAGTACTTGATTGTATCTCTTGGTGCGTAACTAATGAACGAGTGGCGGAACAGTTTCGATTAGTGAACATTCCACGTTCATTCTCCATTCATTACACGTGCCTCGTTGTGTAATTTGTAGTTTACAGTCAAACGACGGTATTGTTACTCAACATCTACAAACAGATACCTACCATTAGTCGAATACTGGCATTTAATGCATTTTGTTTGTTTCCTCTGGATTTTTGAGTTTGACTTTTACAGTTCCAAAAAAATAAATGATGCAAAGCTGAGTGCTCTTTCCTCACACGTTTATCGGGTGAACTGTGGGACGAAGGAATCATGTTTCATAATCACCAAAGTGCACTAAGAAACAATCAAATATTTAAGTTTGATTTGGTTTACAAAATTTAACGCTATTATGACGAACGCAACGGTTCGTTTCAGTCTTTATTAAGTACGCAAAGGAGGCGTTACTTTTAGACAAATTCCATTTAAAACTGTCTGTATTGATATTAGCTGACCCAATCTGAACACACAGAAGCAAAGTTGCACACTTTGAACTATCTAGCTTAATACAATGCATAATACTTAATTTAAGTTAGTAAAAGCATTCAAGGTAGTGTGTTAATGTGAAACGATCGATCTTTAATTTGATTTTCAATTCCTGAGACTTAGCTCTGATAACTAAGGAAATAAAAATGGTAAAAATATTTTTTTATAACTCCATTAGGTATGATAAGCATTCAAAGTAGTAGGCCTACTTTTGAATAGATTTTAGGACAGGTTCAAGATGAACTTTTGAAAAAAATAATAAACCCTTTATACGAGTATGTATAAATGTGTATGCATACATGTATGTACGTCGAATGCATACATGTATTTATGTAAACATACATGAATGCATAATTTTATATGTCAAATGTCATAACTACATCTCAAACAGTTTTTTTCCGTTGCTTTTACTCCAATATAATCTCTAATACTATTTTAAATGCATACGATTCGTCACAGAGTAATCAGACAAGTTTTTGTATTTTTATCCATAAAATGTATCTTTTAGGGGAAAATAATTTGTAATCGTTTAGAAAATTAACAAATCGAAGACACGTTGAACTTACCGACTTTTTTTAAATTGGCTTTAAACATTTTTCATGGAAGCAAATAGTTGATCTGAGGCAGCAATGGGATTATCATGTTTAGTGGAAAACTGGCTTAAAGCTTTCGTGGATGTGTTGTTGTGTTAGCGTAGAGTAGTGTTACAGAGCGACGTTTGTTGTGTTAGCGTAGAGGTGTTACAGAGCGACGTTTGTTGTGTTAGCGTAGAGGTGTTACAGAGCGACGTTTGTTGTGTTAGCGTAGAGGTGTTACAGAGCGACGTTTGTTGTGTTAGCGTAGAGTAGTGTTACAGAGCGACGTTTGTTGTGTTAGCGTAGAGGTGTTACAGAGCGACGTTTGTTGTGTTAGCGTAGAGTAGTGTTACAGAGCGACGTTTGTTGTGTTAGCGTAGAGTAGTGTTACAGAGCCACGTTTGTTGTGAACAGCTACAAGGTGTATGGCGGCACTGTGCACTGCGGTGGCGGAGTGCGGCGCGGCGCGTGCAGCACACTGCCCAGTGGAATTTCCCGTCTCCCCACTTCAAGTCTAATCTGTCACTACTTTTCCTTATGAGTTCATTTGCCTATTTGGTATTTCACAATGCACTTTCCTTTTAGTGTGACATTTCCTGTATTCATCGAACTTCTATTTTTCTCACGTAACATCCAGACTGGGAATTACTGTTTCTCGAAACTTACGCGGTATATTCCGTTCATTACTATTCCTAGACACGTTTTACCAGTTTAAAATTGCTCTTCGAAGAATCGTTAAGTGCCTATCGAAGGTAGATGTGGTAGATACCTGTTTGTGAGTTATTTTAATAATTATTGACACGGTCTTGAAATAAAACAAAATTGGCATATGTATAATCTGAGTTCTTCAAAATCAATGTTCTTTAAAATTTATATTAGTAATAAGACCTCAAAATACCACTCAGCATAAAACCTCTAACTTACGTGTGTTGTTTTACAGAAATTTAATGGCTGTTGAAACAGTGAAATAAATAGATGCTCTAAAACAAAAGCTTGTATATTGCATTTTAATGCAAAGCTTCTTGTATTCACCTATAGCTTGGGATTACCTCTTTCCTTAAAGGGTAACGATGTGGTGCAGGTATTAGCCTACATTGTATTGAAATCGTGGGACTTTTACTTTCTACATATTTTCTGCAAAATAAAGGTGATGGTTCTGATCATTATTGAACTCACATTATAATAATTATGCTACATATAATACATTAATTGGATATGCTATGTTCAATAATGAATTATTCATCTAAGGTTAAAAATCTTGGCACCTGAATCTACCAGCCCAGCCTCGTGTCTCTGCGTTATAACTGCACAATAGTAGTGATTAAAAAACAACCAATACAGCGATACTGTAAATTCATTATTAGAGGAATATAGAAGAATTGTATTCTCATAGTTATCAATATATAGACTAACCAGTAATAATAGCCCTTTTGGAGAGTGGCTGTCTACACCGCTAGCGCCGCATGGAGGTGAGCCTACTCAATAAATTAGGCAATTTATTATAAAACTTATTTCTTTTGATGGTGTTTTACTATCGCCAAAGAGATATTATAGTTTCTACCATTATTAAGTTGTAAAATTGCAATCCAATTAGAAAAATAAAGTAGTTTGTTTATCGTTTATAATTTAAGATTCATGGCTCATTAAACATAATACATGTTACAATTGAATAAAATATTTTGTTTTGGTCAGTCCTTTTTCACAAATGAAGTTTACTCTGAAGTCGCCTCGTAGATTGATCTGTCTAAAGAAAATATTATGAGAACGTAAAGAAGAATTACGTAAGTGCCATTCAATTAATAAAATATACGGTTATTAAAAAGCTAAGTAAGATTGTAATGTATTAAAATATTAAGCTAGAGCTGAGATGTTTTGCTAAAACTGTAAACATGTGCTGTTAACTGTATCAGATTAAAACGTTACCTGAGTACTTTATAATGTCTTTAACTTAGTTTAAAAACATTTTATTTTGAGCATGGTAGTGATATATCAGGATTAAACTGTTTGCAAGTTCTATGTGAAACCTATAGTTATAGTTTTATGGCAACAGATTTATTCGCTCTCACGCTCCGTTAATTGCTCTTGTGGTTGAGCCTTGTTCGCAGATGATTTAGAATGTACTCGTATTACTATATTTTACTTTCATTGATTTCAATCCGTTTTCAGCGAGTGAGTCTAAGCTGAGAATTATTTTCCATTTTGGAGTTTTACTCCTTTTTAAATGATGTTCCATATGCAAAATGTAGATAATTTAGACCATAGTTAGCCCTAGGACAGTGATTATATAACGGAACATATCTTAGGCCTATCAACACCGCTCTAGGTTCTAAAATCACTTCATCCACGAACACAGCCGATCGCACTGCACCACACGATCATGTTGACGAGTGCAAAACATACGATATTCGATTTGAACCGGATCATTTTAATTGAATGCAATACTGATAGAATGTATCAGTTAAGTGAAACACTTGGGTAAAATAAGCTTTGTCCAATTCTTGTATTCATTTTAAAACTGGGAGTCGCATCGTCAAGATATTGAATTAGTTTCCTATGGTGGGTTTCTGAGCTAAATATACCAATATATATATATATATATATATATATATATATATATATATATATATATATATATATTGATATTGATATTGGGCCGCTTTTGTCCCCAACTCAGAAAAACGAAGTAAATGAATGTAATGGAATTTATATAATTCTTATAAACTAATGCGAAGTCACAATATAGTTTTGAAAAGTTCATCTAAAACAAACTGAAAAATTTAAAAAAATATGAATAAAAATACCCTCCAGCTTCCTGATTTTCCGCCATCTTGTTTCTACTGAAACTTATAATATTGGATTAGTCAGTTTTTGGTATCTGGCCATAGGGTGGTAACTTAGAGCTATATTGTTTAATTTAGTTGTAATACTAATAAGGGTTTGTTATATTAAGTGCACGTTGTAAGGATAGTGTGCATGGAGCTGATGCTCACATTTGGTGATTCGCGACTTATGCGTGTCACAACGCTCTGATATGATTTACTTATTTTAAACTAGATTGCAGTTGTATGTTAGGTTAGTTATACACCTGAGTTAGAGATCAGATTGCAGATATCGAAACTTAATGTTACTGGTTAATGTTACTCTATTAATGAACAATGGCGAACAACCGCAAACATCATGTTACCTTATTCTAAATAGTTGCTTGAAGGTGTTTACGTCATATATAATAGTTTAAAACTGATACACGGGTGTTTATCGTACTCCGTATCTAATAACACATATCAAAAGCGGCAACTGACGCCGCCGGCTTAAAAGACGAATGTTGAATCATGACCGACTGACGTGCAAGCGCCTTGCAAACACAAAATTGCTTAGCGTTTGTTCATCGAAGGAGAAGTCTCAGTAACCGTTGTAGGGCATCTATCATTAATCAGAGATAATCGGTCGGTATTTGTTGTTGGGAATCGGTTAGAAATCGGTAGTAGGCATCGGTCGATTATCGTTAATGGTCATCGGTCTCTAATCGGTAATGGACATCGGTTGGTAGTTGTCGAGTACATCAGCCTATAATCGTTGGTAAGATTATTATATTTAGTGCGTATCGATCGGTTATCGTTAATGGTCATCGATCTCTAATCGGTAACGGAAATCGGTTGGTAGTTGTTGAGTACATCAGCCTATAATCGTTGGTAAGATTATTATATTTAGTATGCATCGGTCGGTTATCGTTAATGATAATCGGTCTCTAATCGGTAACGGAAATCGGTTGGTAGTTGTTGAGTACATCAGCCTATAATCGTTGGTAAGATTATTATATTTAGTGCTTATCGATCGGTTATCGTTAATGGTCATCGATCTCTAATCGGTAACGGAAATCGGTTGGTAGTTGTTGAGTACATCAGCCTTTAATCGTTGGTAAGATTATTATATTTAGTATGCATCGGTCGGTTATCGTTAATGATAGTCGGTCTCTAATCGGTAACGAAAATCGGTTGGTAGTTGTTGAGTATATCAGCCTTTAATCTTTGGTGAACATGATTAAATTTAGTGCGCATCGGTAGGTTATCGTTAATGGTCATCGGTCTCTAATCGTTAACGAACAACGGTTGGTAGTTGTTGAGTGCATCAGCCTATAATCGTTAGGGAAGATTATTATATTTAGTATGCGCATCGGTCGGTTATCGTTAATGATAATCGGTCTCTAATCGGTAACGGAACAACGGTTGGTAGTTGTTGAGTATATCAGCCTTTAATCTTTGGTGAACATGATTAAATTTAGTGCGCATCGGTAGGTTATCGTTAATGGTCATCGGTCTTTAATCGTTAACGAACAACGGTTGGTAGTTGTTGAGTGCATCAGCCTATAATCGTTAGGGAGTTTTATTATATTTGGTACGCTTCGGTAGGTTATCGTTAATGGTCATCGGTCTCTAATCGTTAATATATATATATATATATATATATATATATATATATATATATAATATATATAAAAGTATTACATATATATAATACTTTTATAAAAAAGTCAATAGCTCTATTGGAAATTGTTTTACTACCTAACAGCGAAAGATGTTTTGTAAGGGTTCCATTAGGTTTATAACAGTAAAATTTAATGATTATGTGAAACTAATTGAACTTGTTTTATTTATCTCAACATCTGTATTATTTCGATTGAAGTACTGTAAACAATGGTTGAGGTACGAAGGATAAGGAAGGGATGCAGCAGCGCTCCTCGCCCAGCCAGCAAACACTGGGCGGTGCCGATGGGTCGTGAAAATAAATCGACTTCTTCCGCTTTACGATCTTGTTTTGTTCTTGTCTCCGCGGTGGTTCGCAATTAATAGTGCAACTTCTTAGTAAACCAAGTCGTAATGTTATTTATTTGTCGACGTTTAATAACTTTAATATATGTGGAGAATGCCAATCTGCGAGTCTTTACAAACAAGGATGCTTTTCGTCATGTGTAGAATACACAATTTTTCGATATGTTATATTGTTTTTGCATATCTTTTGTTTATGTTGCCTGTATAAAAGGTTTTTAAAAGAGAGGCTTGTGTAAAGTGCAGAAAGAAATTGAATTCAATGCTCTGTTTTTTTTTGTGTGTGGGTAATTGGGCGACTATTTAAATTTTTACCACTATGTAAATTCATTGAATACTTTTCTATGAAGCCAATAAAATTGGATTTTAAGACAGTTTTCTCTTAAGAAACAAAGATAATTGAAGTACTAGGTTTTTAATAGTTGCATTACAGATGATGTTGTTACTTTTTGTGTTACACTGAATGAATGAATTTTATTTCTCTTAACCCGGATCTCTCACTTGCCGGGTGAATGTGCTACCATTACACCACAGAGCGCTTACTTTTTCCGATTCAATTATTTTGTATTTGGCCGTATCTGTCACATATGCGTTTAAATAAGCAAACTAACATATGGTCGGAAGACCAAATACTTGTATAAATGGCAATAGCCTTATTTAATAGCCGGGTTCGACTCCCGGCGGAGCAAGTACTTTTTGTGATTCAATGTATATATATATATATATATATATATATATATATATATATATATATATATATACACTTGTTGGCCACTTTAACAAGTTGTGTGATCACTTTCATAAAAAATATATAAAATACAAATAAGAATTGTTACAGTCTAGCATTATTTTAAAATCTTTGTATCTGCCTGATGTAACATCTGATGGTTAAGAATTCTGTTACAGTTATGTTACTGGTTAAGTATAATACATAATTTAAAGTATAGAAATATAATTTTTAACAAATTGTCAAGATTAAATGTTTAAAAATAAACTGCTATACTAAAAAGCTTGTGGGATATTGTACATCCTGTTGACAATAAAGCCAAGTGATTGCTTTTCTGCCAACAGATTTTTCATTTGTTGAAGTTTTTATGTGACGTGGAAGTTCATTAAGTAATTTCGGACCCAAGTAAATAAGGAATGACGGACAATAGATTTATTTACTTTGGGTAGTTTAAAATATTTACTTTCCAAGATTAACATTGTAACATTAATTTTCAGTATTAGTCTCACCTTTTAATTTTGATCCACATAAATACGTAGAGTTTATTAAATCAAAGAATTTGTTTGTGTTAATGTGTACTACTAGTAAGAATGCAAATAATTATAGTTTGAAACAACGTTTTCCCGATAGATTGCTTGCACACTGCTAATTCAGAGTTATAAGCTTTTACCTTTGAGCCTTACTAAATTATACAGCAGTCTAAGGTTACGTAATACATAATAATAGCAACATTCCCTCAGGGAAAGAAACCTGATGATAGTAACAGCTGGGGGGAGGGGGGTTAATATTAGGTTCTGAAGCCTTAGATAAGTAGCTTGCTTTAGTAATCCGAGTTCCTTAGTCCGGTGTTATAAAACAATTAATTTAATGTGCTTTTACTCAGAACTGTAATCCACGATTGTGGCTTATTTACACTGTAGCTCCGCAAAGGTAATACAATGGAGTGTAATTACTTAAGAATTTATATTATTGTGATTATATAAATAACAGTTATAAAGAGTGCATTATAACTGTAACCAGGAAACGAGGCATCCACAGGTCGTTTGCTCTGTAATTTTTCCTCTTTGAAGCGAAATTTCTTTCTGCACTTCTGCTAGCATGCAGTTTTCGTTTCATTTTCATAACTATATGTAATAAGTACATTACAGTTCAAATTGTGATTGCAATCCTTGATTTGCAGTCAAATTGTAACAATATCTAGTAACTTTAGCATTGGTCTGAATAATTATAACTTCATAGTCTAAATTATTAAAGCGACTGGATAGGTCATATACAATTTGGCGCAAACGTTTCTCATAAGTATTCAATTAAAGTTTTAGAATATGTGATACAAGTATTAATCATGTTTTTTATCATAAAGACTTAAGGTTTCTAAACAAATGATTTATCACATTTAAATTTGAAATGTGTAGTTACAAATAAATTAATAAAATTGAACTAAACAAGAAATTATAACAATGGAGCGTACATACGGCTGTTACTTTTTTGTGTTTACACTAATGTGAAGAGGAAAACACCGTTATAACGTCCCTGAAAGCAGATCGTATTCATGTTGAAAAGGTAGACTTCTTACTCTCTGTATCTTGGCCATCGCAATGATCTGGCTGAAGAGGGGTTGTTTCTCTCGAGCAGTCGTGGAAAGTTGATGAGAGAGTTCAATGGCATCCTGAATCCTTTTTCGAGCATCCAACGACACCAAGTTCATGTCCACTGCCATTTCTTCGACTGGAGCATTCCTGTACTGAATGAATCATGGAGCATGACCCTGTCGCACTCCCACAATCCTCACGAATTGGTCCTGTATGTGTTGGCGGCCCCTGGTTTGACCAACTTGATAGGGTTACCATGCAACTGTCGAGAACTCCAGATTTTTATGACGAGGTATATAATTTTGAGAGCTCTGCTGCTGGTTATACGTCTTGAGGTTCTAATCACAAACCCCAGAAGACGGCTCGCTCGGTTCACCACATTATCGATTTGTGCTCCTTGGGAGAGAGTGTTATTAATTAATTAATTAAAGATATGAGCACTAGTAATACAGTAAAACAACAATTACAAAGAGCCTCATAATACGCAAAAAACGTATACAAGTAAAGTCTTCCTAGTTGAATGAATTCCCAAATCGTACATCTGATTAATGTAATATTATCATAAGGTGGATAATTTTACAAAAACTGTTTAGTTTTATAGTTATGTAGATATTTTTTTAGCAATATAAAATCTCTTGATCTGTTCAAATATTTTGGAGATTTTCAGATTCTTTGCTTCAATATAAAAAAGCAACTTCCGCCGCTTAGGTAACGTTTTCCACCCTCAATTAAAGTGGATGGAGAGCTATTACTAAGTCAGCGCCACTTGCAGGTAAATGAGACCGCGAATCTTGTGGCTGGAACCGCGAATGTCAGATGTTAGTTACAGTAATGGTGTGACCGCAGTCACTAGGAACCAGGGAACTGGAACGATCCGATGGGTGGAACCGCCAATGCTTTCATTACTGCAGTTGGCGAACAAATGTATACAGTATTCTCTGTGGTTACTTTAGATAGCGATTTTGGGGGTTATAAAATTCAAAACTGTTTTAGACTGAACAAACTGTTATAATTTAATAGGTTGATATGTCGATTAGTTACAGTTTTACATGATCCTAATCGTTACGTTAGATAATTAAAAACTTCGAAGGAAGCTAACTAATCATAAAAAATAAAACATTTAATAATAATGATGTGTTTTTAAATTGTTGTAAAGTACAGTTTTAATAATACTAAATGTGTAGCTAAATTATAAAGTAGGAATTAGGGGAAAAATTACAATCAGATGTCAACACAATAACAACTGTTTTAGACTGGAACAATCTGCTATAATTTAATAGATTGATTTGTCGATTAGTTACAGTTTTACATGATCCTAATCGTTACGCTAGATAATTAAAACTTCGAAGGAAGCTAACCAACCATAAAAAATAAAAAAGTTAATCATAATTATATGTTTTTAAACGATTGTAAAGTACAGTTTTGATAATACCAAATTTGTAGCTAAATTATAAAGTAGGAATTAGGGAAAAATTACAATCAGATGTAAACACAGTAACAACTGTTTTAGACTGGACAATCTGCTATAATTTAATAGATTGATATGTGGATTAGTTACAGTTTTACATGATCCTAATCGTTACGTTAGATAATTAAAAATTCGAAGGAAGCTAACTAATCATAAAAAATAAAAAATTTAATCATAATGATATGTTTTTAAATTGTTGTAAAGTACAGTTTTAATAATACTAAATGTGTAGCTAAATTATAAAGTAGGAATTAGGGAAAAATTGCAATCAGATGTCAACACAATAACAAACTGTTTTAGACTGAACAATCTGCTATAATTTAATAGATTGATATGTGAATTAGTTACAGTTTTGCATGATCCTAATCGTTACGTTAGATAATTAAAAATTCGAAGGAAGCTAACTAATCATAAAAAATAAAAAATTTAATAATAATGATGTGTTTTTAAATTGTTGTAAAGTACAGTTTTAATAATACTAAATGTGTAGCTAAATTATAAAGTAGGAATTAGGGAAAAAGTTGCAATCAGATGTCAACACAATAACAACTGTTTTAGACTGAACAATCTGCTATAATTTAATAGATTGATATGTGAATTAGTTACAGTTTTGCATGATCCTAATCGTTACGTTAGATAATTAAAAATTCGAAGGAAGCTAACTAATCATAAAAAATAAAAAATTTAATAATAATGATGTGTTTTAAATTGTTGTAAAGTACAGTTTTAATAATACTAAATGTGTAGCTAAATTATAAAGTAGGAATTAGGGAAAAAAGTTGCAATCAGATGTCAACACAATAACAACTGTTTTAGACTGAACAATCTGCTATAATTTAATAGATTGATATGTGGATTAGTTACAGTTTTACATGATCCTAATCGTTACGTTAGATAATTAAAAATTCGAAGGAAGCTAACTAATCATAAAAAAATAAAAAATTTATAATAATGATGTGTTTTTAAACTGTTGTAAAGTACAGTTTTAACAATACTAAATGTGTAGCTAAATTATAAAGTAGGAAATGGGGAAAAAGTTACAATCAGATGTCAACACAATAACAACAGCTATTATTTGTTATTGCCAAATTGCTTTACAGATGTGTTGCAAACATCTTTATGATAATCAAAAGGTTAAATTTTTGAAGAAATAAATCGCGTCTTTTAATTTGATTTAAACTGTTAATTTGACTCGTACTTAACATTTATATAAGCTATTTGGTTTCCAGTTAGGTGTTTCAAGATTGTTTTTCTTCGCAAATGGACTAAATATGTTGATATACAATAATGTCCAACAAAAAAGTCACCATTAGAAAGTCAAAGTAGGCTTTACCGGCGGGACAGTGAAAGGCGAACAACTTACGTCATCGTTTCCTTTTCCTTCGACATTTAGTGCACCTACTTGTTAGTGGTGGTCCGTTATCAGCGCAGTTGCCGTAATCCGTCCACAGAGGAATTGTTACAACAAACAATAAACCCGGGACGAGCTCTTTGTGAAAGTAAAGTTTTTACTGCCAAGTATGTGTGAGATGTTTCCCCTGTAAAAATGCCGGAACTTTTACTGTGCAACTGTACTGAGGAATGTGCGGCTTAAAGTTGGAGAAACAGGTGGTTCCTTTTCGAAACCTCCCCTCACCTCCGAAACCTCCTCTGTCCTCCCCTCTCCACCAAAACGCAGATGAAGCTTCGACCTCAGGTTACAGTTCCCTCGGGACTGTTTTATCCCTCTTGTAAGCCTTTCATCCCTCAGTCTTGAATATCGATTTGTAGGAAAAGTTCGCATCTTATTGTTGTATTTTTTCCCTTCCGCGAATGCACGGAAGGCTGACTTTTACTAAACTGTCCCTTAAAATTTCGTACGTTCAATAATGGATTCAATAAAGATCACATTTAACGAGCTACGGAATATCTTTAACGTATCACACCGTATTGTATTTTGTTTTATAGCAATAAAACAAACTACCTGACCCCTTCAACTTTATCTTACATTTGGATAGTTAAGTAACTTTAATTTCTCCGAAATTTTCAAAAGTAGTCATTACTGAATTGAACAAATATTTCCAATACAGCATCACGTTAGTAGTAATATTTGCAATTATAATTATCACAGCCATAATCCACGAGATAAGCGTTAGTATTTACCTTCATCATTTACCTATCAATCTATGATTTTTCAGCACAGATAATAATTAAGGAATATTTGTAATAGATAACTGCCTAATACAAATTTTAATTTAATTTTGACAATCACAGCAAAGGTCGACAGCATCACTCGATTTAGAGGTTTCTCTTGCGGTCAGTGTAATTCAATTCGGCCTCCAAGAGTTGAGGAAAGGTCTAAGTATAATTAGTGAACCCAGACTTAGAATGTTATGTTACAAAATCGGTGACAATCAAACCCCGAACTGGTTCTCCGCACGTTGAAACACACCGGTTTTACAAACGGGTTCCGAGTGTCCGCCTATAAAGTGGACGCCGTCGGCAGAATGTAACTCGCTATCCACATTACCGCACTTCCTTCATTTAGTTATAGAACTCTTCTAATCACGTTGCTTTCGTCATGTTTCTAATGTCCAATACTGTAGCTTTAAACAATTAAAAAATGTTTTACGTAACCTTTTAAAAGCAATGTACTGACACTAAAGAGATGCTGATTTATTTTTAGGGGTTGTTATAAATTCATATGAGAAATTATTATAAACCGTTAACAAATAATAATATTCTGTATAGAGCATATACTATTCTAGTACTTATACCAAAGAATATTAGTAACCAGTAAGACGCCATTCACTATAACAATCATCTAAACATGTTGGAGAATATTCCACGTACCAGGACTTTATTAGCTAAGCATTAGCGATGTCTATGAAAGGAGCGGCTGGAAAAGTTTTCTTTCTGTCTATCTGTCTGTCCGCATGATATATAAAGAACGAACTTCTCATAGACAGAAAATTTAGCATGAAGCCAAATTTCTATGCAAGTAAGATTCTAAGAGTTCGTTGGTGGTGCATGTTGCTGTATGGGATTTGACAGAGCGTTAGCAAACATTTTAACTTTGGTTTTTGGGGTTAATCGTTGTAGCAATAAGAAAGTCACAGAATAAATTAATAACATTTGTAAACAATCTAATTACAATCTTATTGAAATGAGATGTGACTTAAGATTTTGCATACATCCTAAGCGCAGGGACTGTGTGGCGTAGGCATAATCCTACTTTGTAGTTAATAATGGAGATTGTTATTGACGTTGGAAGGATTGTGAAGGAAACAAGATTTTTTCCGGACATTTAATATCGTTCCTTGATACAAAAATTCAGCAACGCTAAGTTTTGAGATCTGCAATCTGATCTCTCTTTTTCAGGTGAATAACTAACCCGAGACGTAACTATAACCTAGATTAAAATAAACTAATTCTACAAGAGCGTTTTTGTGCACAAAAAGGAGGAGTGTCAACAAATATGTCAGGAATCACAGTCCCAATTAATAAACATTTATAAACAAAAAAGAAGAGTCAGTAATAATCAGAACAGAAATAAATTTTGAAAATCTTGTTTTCTTCATAATAATAAAAGACTTCTAAAAGATTTCTATTCTACTTGTCTCATCAGTAGTGTTGTCTAAGTTGGACAAGGTAAACGTTACATTATTAGATTAAATTTTAAATTCACATGACAGTAAACATATATGCAGTTTTTAACCGAAAAACAATAGCAATGAAAGTCAACTTATCTTTTTAGGGTAGATATTTTATAATACATCGTATGTTGTTTCTTCTCGTCTTCTCATCAGCAAATATAACATTTATTTGTATTTATTAATTCCAAAGTTTGTAGCGGTACTATATGAAATAAAATATTTATTTGTAAACGTTCACAATGGTGAATGTCTTTCAAATGTGGATTTTTTATACATGTTACACCATGTTACTTTCGTTCCAGAATGAAAAACGTTTAACGAATTTTATCGTGCTATTTGATATCTGTATTTTTAATAGAAATATAACTTTGTTGAAAGCACAATATAAACAGCATCCTAGTATGCCATAAAACGGATAATAAATCTTCACTTGTTATTGGCAGAGATAAAAACAAACTTTTTACTGCCCTGACCAATAAAGGGTGGCCCCATTAATTAAAGGAGTCGGAGGATGAAAGAACGAAGCCGGTTCATAAAGAGTTGAGCTCGATTTATTTTTCACGAGCCATCACAGTCGTGGTGGACCACAATGGTTATTTTTGCTGGTTGTTTTTGTCTCCAATAGCACCGCGACCCTCCAATGTTCGTTTCTATCGCGTCTCTGACATGCCTGCGGATATTTTACGATTCATGATTTCCAGAGTTGGCGTACGTTTTCTGCTGATTGAACTCTATGTGACATAGTACACCGACCCTAAAATATGCGTTTACTATTTGAACTGAAATAATCTCATTAATACTGGTTTAGATCTTTAGTTTAGCTCTAAATATATATTTTAGTAGGTCTATTAGTAGCTGATAAATATAGCCACAAATATTTTTTTACCACGGGTAATTTAAAAAGATAAATATAACTGAAAGGGATGGTTTAAATTATCAGGAAAATTAAAGGATTGAACTTTTTAATTCTTAATTTTAAATATTTCTAAATTAACAATGCCCGTTGTTTTTCAATGTGCTTTGTGTAGAAACTAGATTATTTTAGGTAGAAACCTCTATGAAATTATAATTATATAACGCTATCCGTATTAAATAACTTTTACACAATTTTAGTACGTCTTTAATGAAAAATGTTTTAACAGTATTATTATGTGTGAAATATATACTTTATCTGTTTTTGTAATTGATAATGACTTGATATTTCAATAGTACGACTAGTAAGTTGTTGTAAAAGCGTATTTTAGTGATGTTTATTATTATTTATTGTTTTTTTTATTTTTAGGTTTGACGAAAGAATAAGATACTGAGATACCTTTGGATAATGTGTTTTGTTAAGTAGTTTTTTTGTAAAAATTATGTTTCACAGTGTATATATATATATATATATATATATATATATATATATATATATATATATATATATATATATATATATTCGTATTCAAGTACAGTGCTTTGAAAGTTAAATAAATATACAAAGTTTAACAGTGAGAGGATGGAAACAATATCTTGTTGAAGTTAGAAAACTGATCTGCAGGATCATAAACGGAAGCTTGTTTATATCGAGGAAAGTTTTCATATCTGATAATTGTATGCCTTCCTTCAGTAACTACGCTACTAGATTCCACAAATGATAATGTTTACTGGAAGATATATGTTTGTGTGGCTTATTACAGTTATTCTAAATCTTAAGTAATGTGTTTTTGTTTTTCTTACAATAGTCCGGGAGAATGAAATGAGAACCAATCGCTTGAGGTTTTCGTCTGGATGTTTGCGTGTGTGTATCGACTTTACACGTCAATACAAAAGTTCTTAGTTTTTGAAAGTGTTTCATTTGAGAAGAAAGTATTTTATTGTTCGATGTCTTAAACGCTGAAATGTTACTCAATGAAATTGAAATTAAATTTCTAGTTGGTATAATTATATTAGTCCGCACCGTGTGGTCAGTGTTAAAGGAGTTGCAACTAAGCAGATGCTATTGTTGTAACATTAGCTGCCTCTGTGCCACGGCCGAGCAACAGTGTAGAAGATCTAATAAGCTTAATGGGGATTCAATTCAATTATGGCTGTGCTTCCGAACACTACTAGGAATAATTTTAATTCATTGCTATTTTACACCATAATTTAATTATATTGAGTAAGCTAACAATTTACTATGGTACTTTCCACTAAAAAAATAAACTATTTTTTTTTTATTTAAACTTTTGACGATGAGTTTTCTAGTTTAAGATGTCTTAAAAACGTAAAGCTTCGAAGATAAAATAATGCATAAAATAATTTCACAAAACTTCCCAAAAATAATTGTTCTTTAATTTGTTCCCCAGATTCTCCTTCGGTCACTTAATTGTTTAAGTACCACGAGATTGTTCTAACGTCTTTCCTTATTTTGATTTCCACGCTAGTTGAATTGTTTTAGGATTTCCTAATTTGTGTTTTGGTCCACAATTAGCTGAGCAGGAAACACGAAACACTGATGCGCAGTTGATATGAAACAATTTTCTGTCGAACTGTACTCACTCATTTCAGGGGTCGTGTTTGATTACGCTGTCGGTGCGGAAAAACCAGTTTCAGTGAAGAGTAATGTGACCGAGGTTTGAGGAAAAGAATTAAAAAACATATTTTACCTTGTTTAGTTAAGCAGATAATGATGTCGGGATTGCCTGGCATGTGACCAAGACCTTGAAACCAGAACGTATGCATTTTAAAACGTCAAGGTCAAATAGGTTGAGTAATAGCGATTATTTGTGGAATACCTGAGATCGCCTTTTTATAGTCCTGTTCACTGTTTTTAAATTAAACCATGATCTATTGATGAAAAAATAGTGAATAATGGTAGCCAGATCCTTATTTAATCTCTAAATGCCAAACTTTGCTTATTAAGACAATTTCAATAGTGGAAGTTAACTAGTTTTCGATTGAGAGTATCGATAGCCGGGCGCTATTTAAGACGTTGAACTTATGACAGAGGTAGAGATAGCTCGGGTTCAAACCTTGGCTGTAACCGTAGCACTTGTTATCCGTACTATTGGCCTTGTAATGAATCGACTCTCCCCCTTATTCTCTTTGATAAGAACCAGTAGTCCATTATAACGGGTAGTTCTATAATAGGTATGAATTATATATTTGGTTTTAGAGCTATCAATAATAACATATAATCGTTTCAAGATAATGGCATAATTTTTCAAATAGTTTCAAACAAATTTGATTTGAGTAGAGAATGTGAGTTTTGTAATACTTTGTAAAAGTGCATAGCAACATTTACATAGATTACCATCACAATAACACGTTATAGAACACTAATGACGCCCATGATGGAGGAATAACAAAGCCACGACCGGCGCCAGTCACAGTTAGTTAGCGCAGGAGATTCACCGAAGAAGTTGCAGATGATGCAAGGTGACTTGACCTACAACCGGCATTCGTCCGTAACCGGTTTCCACAGCCTTTGGAGACGTTACCAAATCCCAAGCGATTGGCCAACTGGATGTTCGAACGGTGATTAATAGTAACCATTCTCCACCCGGCGGTAATTTCTCATCTTCAGTTCTCGAGCCTCCGTGATCGAGGCGTGACCTGTCAGCTCGGCCAGTGACGCAGTAACAGTCACGGGCAGTTAGAGTCATCCAGTGATTACGTCACTGTAAGCAAATTATGTTCACTAGTGCTCTAGTGATTTCTTAAAAGTAATTAGGAAGTAATATTTGAAGGGAAACTTGTTAGTGTAAAGTTTAACTGTTGGATGATGTTTTAAAAGTAACTGCAAGGTGACATTGAATTACGTTGTTACCCTTTCAACTAAATAAGACGCTATACGTGTAACTTATAATTACACGACCATTGCTTGCTCCTGTTCCTCGGTTGAATGACAATATGTACATTGCTATCATTTTAAAATATAAATACATACTTGAATTACTATACCGTGTAATAAAATCGTTTAGAGAAAAGGTCAGTCGGTGACTGATTTAAACACAGTTCTTGTCAAAATAATTCTGTTTACATTGAATATACATACATACATACATATATACATATATATATATATATATTTATTTATTTATTTTCTATTCGTTACATCCTTAAGACTTCTAAGTATACGGTATTACAAGTTGAAAACAATCGTCATATTAAAAATATAGTAATTGTAAAAAATTGCAATACTCTAGGTTATGCCTTGTTTAAAACTAAATAAAGAAAGAAAGAGAAAGAAAGAAATACATTTATTTCCAGCCATAAGCACCACATTGAACGTCCATAGTAACTATGCATAGAAATGAGATCCTCGCATGGGTCGTAACATGTGCGCGAGAATCGAGTCCAATCAATCCACATTCAGTAAATAAGTGATATATTAAAAATTGGCAGCAATTTTACACATTCTCTGTTTAAAGTGGAAATAACAGAAGCAATATATGTGGCCGCACAGACTGTGGCTCTAACATATAGCAAGGTACAAATATGTATTAAAACTGTAAACCATATGGGGCATAAATCGTTTGCCCTGCGTAACTCAAATGCACGTTTTAAACACATAAAAACAGCCAACAAAGCGTTTTTCAACATAATTATGTTCCATTTTATGTTAGAACATGTTGATACTTTGAACCGATTTCTGTATGTTATGAGACAGTGATAGTGAAGTAGAAGACCATTAGGAAGGGTTCATATTGAAGTCGGTTCTTTGCCTCAACGTTGAGGTGAACTACCCCCTCGGGGCCGCATAAACAGTTTCCCTCGGCAGTTTTATCAAGATATACAGTACTCGCAGTTCTGGGTCGCTGGCTTCACGCCTCACTCACTACCTCTATCCTGTGTTGTAGGCTCGCGATGTCCAAGATATATGCTCCAATTGATGGATTTTTATCTCAAATGGTTTTTGAGATGTTGAGTACATGAGAAATCTCGTGAGAAAAATTAATAATAGTCCAATTGCCACCAAATTTACCTACTTCTTCCAGCCGAGCCGGAAGGACTTTCGATCTATTCGATTGAAAATATAATTAAATTTTTAAAAATCCCTGTACAATAAACCAATGTTTTACACAACTTAATCTAAAAGTTATATGTTGGTAAGGTACTCTAACCAATCGTTTTTTACTGAAACTATTAATATTTCCTGACTAAGACGATTCATGACTCTGAAGACGGACTTGTTTATGACCTTTCTCTTCAAACTGAGAAATTTATTTTCTGAAAGGGGATAAGTTGTATCCCTACAAAGATAATTTTTCCAAATACTTATCTTATGACAAAACATTTCAAACAATATTAAATATTACTCAACATACTTGAAATGTGTATTATTACTATATACCTCTAGCGGGGAAAAAGTTACCATTCTATTTATTTATTTCGTTTCGTTCATTTATAGTTTGTATTGGACTTGTTTTGAAACTCTTATTTTATTTATGGGTTGTTTAGAAGTGCTATTGCTTATTTATCATCCAATATTATCAACATACGATATACAACCGATTTAAAAGTGGACTTACACTTCCACTTTGAAGCTGCTGAATCTAAACAAGACAAAAAATGTACACAGGTACAAGAGTGCTTTGTGGGGCAGAAATGCAATTTGTGTACAATAACCTTGGTCAAAGCTCTAGCGTTCTAGTTTCCCAGCGACAGATACTTTCAAATTGTTTTCCCTCCAGAATGAAAAATATATAAATATTTGGAATAGTATAACATCTCCCGATAACAATAATTTTCAATTACTTGTGATTATTACAATTGATCACGCTAGTACGAGGATTTCATCCGACAGACTTTTCTTAAAAACGCGTTGTTCATCCGTCGGTGCGATTGCTCTTTATAGAAAGGTTCTATAGACTTGAACCTTGGTACTTAAGTTCCTCTGTAAGAACCCTATTGATTTAGGAATGAATAGGTCAAAGGACCGTCCGTCCGTCTTTGAGATAATTGTTGATAAGGAAGTCCTAGAAACTGCAAAGCTTAGTATGTAGGTTCCTGTTGGTCCAAGAAATAACTCTATAGATTTTGCGACAAAACGATAAAATGGCATTCTTTATTCATGGAAAATATAGTGCACTTCCGTTGCATAAAAATTAAGTATGATCCTTATTTTATTTCACAACCAGTCTCCAGTTGATCAATAGTTTTCTCTTTAACTGAGTTTAGTTCAGCAATCCTAGCTGCAAAAAATCGTCGATGCAATCCTTTACCAACGACGCTCATTATTTTAAAACAGTTACATAGTCACAACTCTAGAGTTCTACGTAACTATATGTTGTGTTGTACGAGTGTTATTAGTAATATTGAATCAGTTAATGTTAGAACCAGCAATTTTATGTTTACACAAATTAAGGAAAATACATTCATTATCTTGTTGACCAGATCACAAAATATCTCTCTAGTTCTTAAGTAACCTTTGATTGTTCTTGTAGAGCTGTTAAATATTTTCATATTTGTATGAAAGTTGTTTTTAAAGGACCAGCATTACAAAGTTTTAAAAACTATTAAAAAATGAATTACTATATGTTTGAGACTTATATCTGTAAGAGGACACTAATGTATATATCCAGATGGACGAGCAGTGCGTAGCAGATTAAACTCAGATAAAGCTGATGGGTTCAAGAGTTTAAAATCCGCTCTCTAATAAAAAATGTAAAATATTATCACTATTATTTACCGTAGTTCGAGTAGTTTATATATGGGGCTTCGTCAAGATTGATTCGAATTTTTTACAGATCATCCTCAATTTGCATATTAAGTCTAAAGCTGTATAGAGTTAATATGGATAGAGGCTAAATGTAGATAGAGACTAAAAGGATTTCTGTTACCTAATTTAAACTGTATGTTCAAACGTTACGTTTAAATGCACAATTTAATTTAAGGAATCAAATTTGTGAACGGAGAGGATTTAATAGGAGCCCAACCACAAAGAGAGATAGTTATAACTGTTACCTCAGGTGGAGTCGCTCTGGTGACAGCTAATTTCCGGTAACTGTTACTGTGCTCTCTCACGTTGAGCGCGGCAATAGTGGAGCTACCTGCTGTTGTGACTTGGTTTGTCATTCCACACGTTTCATCGGTTATATCTGACAGGTAATGTGTGAAGCACTGTATTCAATGGGAGCCCAACCACACAGAGATATTTGTACCTGTTACCTCGGGTGGAGTCGCTCTGGTGACAGCTAATTTCCGGTAACTGTTACTGTGCTCTCTCACGTTGAGCGCGGCAATAGTGGAGCTACCTGCTGTTGTGACTTGGTTTGTCATTCCACACGTTTCATCGGTTATATCTGACAGGTAATGTGTGAAGCACTGTATTCAATGGGAGCCCAACCACACAGAGATATTTGTACCTGTTACCTCGGGTGGAGTCGCTCTGGTGACAGCTAATTTCCGGTAACTGTTACTGTGCTCTCTCACGTTGAGCGCGGCAATAGTGGAGCTACCTGCTATTGTGACTTGGTTTGTCATTCCACACGTTTCATCGGTTATATCTGACAGGTAATGTGTGAAGCACTGTATTCAATGGGAGCCCAACCACACAGAGATATTTGTACCTGTTACCTCGGGTGGAGTCGCTCTGATGACAGCTAATTTCCGGTAACTGTTACTGTGCTCTGTCACTTTGAGCGCGGCAATAGTGGAGCTACCTGCTATTGTGACGTGGTTTGTCATTCCACATGTTTCATCGGTTATATCTGACAAGGCATGTGTAAAGCACTGTATTCAATGGGAGCCCAACCACACAGAGATATTTGTACCTGTTACCTCGGGTGGAGTCGCTCTGGTGACAGCTAATTTCCGGTAACTGTTACTGTGCTCTCTCACTTTGAGCGCGGCAATAGTGGAGCTACCTGCTATTGTGACTTGGTTTGTCATTCCACATGTTTCATCGGTTATATCTGACAGGGAATGTGTGAAGCACTGTATTCAATGGGAGCCCAACCACACAGAGATATTTGTACCTGTTTCCTCGGGTGGAGTCGCTCTGGTGACAGCTAATTTCCGGTAACTGTTACTGTGCTCTCTCACTTTGAGCGCGGCAATAGTGGAGCTACCTGCTATTGTGACTTGGTTTGTCATTCCACACGTTTCATCGGTTATATCTGACAGGTAATGTGTGAAGCACTGTATTCAATGGGAGCCCAACCACACAGAGATATTAGTAACTGTTACCTCAGGTGGAGTCGCTCTGGTGACAGCTAATTTCCGGTAACTGTTACTGTGCTCTCTCACTTTGAGCGCGGCAATAGTGGAGCTACCTGCTATTGTGACTTGGTTTGTCATTCCACACGTTGCATCGGTTATATCTCATAGGTAATGTGTGAAGCACTGTATTCAATGGGAGCCCAACCACACAGAGATATTTGTACCTGTTACCTCGGGTGGAGTCGCTCTGGTGACAGCTAATTTCCGGTAACTGTTACTGTGCTCTCTCACGTTGAGCGCGGCAATAGTGGAGCTACCTGCTATTGTGACTTGGTTTGTCATTCCACACGTTTCATCGGTTATATCTGACAGGTAATGTGTGAAGCACTGTATTCAATGGGAGCCCAACCACACAGGGAGATAGTTATACCTGTTATCTCCGGTGGAGTCACTCTTGTTATAGCTAAATGTCCGATAAATGTTTCTGTCCTCGTTGAGCGCGGTTATATTGGAGCTGATTTCTATTCAATCAATCTTTATTGCAGATAAATGCATTTTCATTTATAGCAAACGTCTGTATTAATATTTAAGAGCTATATATTTGTACATTGTTCCCACATACAAGCTGGATCTCTCATATCTAGCAAGTAATTTGTGAACGGAAAGGATTCAATTGGAGCCCAACCACACAGAGAGATAGTTGTACCTGTTACCTCGGGTGGAGTCGCTCTGGTGACAGCCAATTTCCTGTAACTGTTACTGTGCTCTCTTCACTAGTGGAACTGCCTTCTATTGTAACTTCGTTTTTCATCCCAAAACCTTCTTCGCTAATATCTGACAAATGATTCTTAAAACATTGTATTCTGTTAATTGTGGAAACGTATTGATCATCGAAATAAAAAATAGCAATTTTTATACAAATTAAATTTAAAATAAGTTACTTGCATCTGTTTGCTGTAGTGATATTGATAATCGTAGATTAACGTCGTACTCTTTAAGTTCAGAATTGCAAGAGCCAAGCTATATCGACACTTCTTTGTTTTTTTTCTTTTTCACCTTGCAGCAACATTTGAAGGAAAAAAATAACGTTCGTAAGTAAACTATTACACCTTTTTAATTTTGGGCTAATATAAAGAGCCATGTTACGTAGGTGGACAGTCAACATGATTTAACATGATCTAAACCTCAGACGTGGTGTGGTCATTGTACTTGGTCTGTAATTCATATAGTCTCGGGAAATTCTAGTAATTTCCCTAAACAGCGGAGAATTCTTTACTAGGCACACGCACTAAGGTTAAACATAGCAGCGCAAGTTGATCATTCTGATCAATTACTGTTTTGATATTGATTTTTGTCCTAACGCTTTAGACAATGGGGAGAAGCGAGTGCACCTTTAAATAGTTTTGATTAAATTTAAAACCTGAAATCGCTTGGACTGAAAATAAGAAGTTGTACATAGGGTTAAAGTTATGTATAAAACCAAAAACTTAATGAAAGCAATACTGCTACCCGTAAAGCCGTTCTGTGGTGACGGAATGGATCCCGGTAGTGTTCGAAGTACTGTTGAATTTATTGAACATTGGGTCATATTTATGCCCTAATTTGTAGCGGTTGGCGGAATTTCTCCAATCAGCATACGTATTGAACACTGCTGTTCTGGTCCCTATTTGGATATCAACTTTTATGTTCGTAGTTTCAATATGTATTTTCGTAACTATAAAGTAATAGAATCACAAAAAGGTTTTGGTATTTCTATAGTGTTCTAAGTGGATCTTGTGTTTTCAAAAATTACCCTTGCTTTATGAAATTCTAACTTTGTTTTTTCCTTTTTTCAGGTAAAAAAACACAATTTGTGTAATGGTGAAGAGTCTGTAAGTAAGAAAATCATATCAAGTACCGTAAATAAAATAATTATGCTTACTTGTATTGAAATGAAGTTTTAAACACAACATATTCTTTCGATTTTATTAAGTTTTTTTTAGTTATCTCAAAAATTATCCCAATATGAATTTTCTCTATAGTATACTCTTCCACTTTGTTTTGTTGTAATATTGTAATTAATATTTTACACGTGATTCAAGTGTAAATTAAAACTGTATAGAGTTTCCTGAAATTGAAGCAATATAATTATTAGTTTCCAAGATCTCGTAATCTCCGATCAGCCATCTCTGACAGTGACCGCAGTTCGCACGCCCGGAACGGTCAACGAGCGTGGTGTTCACCAGGCGTAAAGTTATCACCGATTTCACCGACTTGCTCGTGGCGGTACATTTCAACATATAGTAATGCAGTTCACAGCATATTTCAACATTAAATTACTTATGAACTACATAAAGACTTGCTGCCTTCTTATTCCATTTATTCATCATTGTGTTTAATGCCTACAGTCTTTTAATACCCAGCTGAACTTGTCATACAATTCAATTTGGAGATTACAATATGCAACAGATATTTCTATTACTTCTTAAAAACTGCATTATGGCAACATGCCTTGCAACCTTGTTTACATCAATTCCGCTTCAAAACTTCTTCGACCCGTTAAATTCTTTTAATGCGTAGTTAACCTGCCGATTCATGGTTGATACAATATACAACAAGTATGTGTATTATTTACAGCATTACATACAAAACTGGATTAAGTTAACGTCCTTAGCTATCTTATCTAGTTCAGCTCTCCATCAATCTATAACCATTACCTTCTTTTATCTTTACATAAAATTGTTTTTGTGCACATGTTTACATTTGATTACCTTCTTATTGTTGGATTGTTACAATCCCTATTGTATACTCGCCTTCTGTTTCTTTCAGTTGGAATTCATAACTGTAAAAGGTTCATTACACTTTCAATAGACTTCAGGTGGTTGTAGTTTCGTTTTTTAAGCTAGATAACTGAAACTGTAATATTCAAATTAGTAGTATAATGACTTTTAATTATATAAGAGAATAATTGACTAGATTGTACATAGTGGGGCATACATGCGATGACGAGAAAATAATCCAGCACACGCGCGCGCGCGCACACACACACACACACACACACACACACACACACACACACACACACACACACACACACATATATATATATGTATATATATATATAAGAAATGTTTTAGAAGAACAGGTCATGTTTTTAAATTTAACAGGTATAACTGCATTAGAGAAAACAATTTCTCTGAAGTAAAATTCTATTGGAATAAATTGTATAAAGACAGGCCTGAATAAACTTTAGATGAGAACTTTGAGGACAGCCAAAGTAACCAGAAATAATGATGGTGCCCAATCTGAAATATATGACTTTTTTTAAGCGTAAATATATTTAAATAAATTTCAGTTCTAGATTTTGTTTATGGTATTAGTTACACAAGGGATGAAATAAACGCTCGGACTACCCTTTGTGGAATGAGAGGTCCAGGTGGCTCAGATTGTAAGTATTTGAACGTAAATAGCCAGTAATAAGTTTCGTAGCTCAGTCCTAGCGTCGGACCTCAAAACTAATGAATTAAGTTTCGAATATCACCACATCTCGTGCTTAAATGATTTATCGTATGTGTCACTTGTACAATCAAAAGTATTAGGAGTATAACGTACAAAAACCACATCAGGATTGCGATCATGTATGTATTCACTACGATTCCGCTACGGAGTTGTTTTACATTATATATACCTGTATGTCTTGTAGGTCGTTATTGTCACTAGCAGTGTTTTTATGAATGAAAACTCCCACGGTCTGACAAGCTCAGGTCACAGGACAAGTGACGAAGTAAATACGATGGCATAACCCCGTATTTTTTACGATGTCACATAAGTAATCCGTACAATGTCATAGACAATGTCGATATTTTCGTTTGTATTCCTAGCGTTTGATTCCATCTGAGTGGCAGTGTATTGACGACACAAAGTCGTTTTTTACCGCACCCCCTGCTGCATGGCGAATCGAAGATAGCCCCTTCGCGGTTACTTTCACTCCATTTCCACTATCAGTATCGCACTGTCACCGCTTCAGTGGCCTTGGATACCAGTTCTATGTAGGTCACTGTTACTTTCCTCGGTTACGGCACCAGGCACAGTTTCACTTGACCGCTCAACCCGCGCCCGCATCCGATGGTTATCTCAGGCGCACTCTTACTTTCTTTCTGCTACTGGGCGCTCTCCTTTCTTCTCGTCTCAATTGTAAACAATCTGATAAGCCCTTTTTGGTTGTGTATTTGGTAGTCGTTTGTGCAAACATTTATACCAAATTTTAGTTGCTCATACCATGAGTTTCTTGAGTCTTTACAATTAGTTTAATAAACTTATCTCTTATATCAAACTCTTATTATTCAAAATAAGTATCTTTTATATATTTTTATAGGGTAAAACTACTTTACCTTTAGGGACGGTTTCAGTTATGTTTGAACATCGTTCATGATACCATGATAACTAATTCATGATAACTTGAGTTCTCTTATTTTTACACAGTTTCACGTACTCTCATGAAGCTCTACGTGAGGGTTCTGACGTGTTTGAAGTCTCTTTGAAGTCAGAGGAGAAGACTTGTTTGTTATACATAATTGTTATCCGTTCTTGTTGGATTGTGAACTCAATAAAAATTATTTTTTAATAATAATTCTAATTATTCTTTGCAAAATTGTAATTTGCTCGTATATTTTAAAGCCGTTTTGATGCTTTCCGTTATGCATACATGCTAAATGTATTTGTTTCCTTTCCTGAAGAATTATTTAGAATCGCCTTGTAGTTCCTCTATTAAAAAACTATAAACGTTTTACCAGAAATAAATAAAAAGCAGAGATTAAAAGAAACTGTTGTAAATGTTTATATGTTTTATTGACTACTTTAAAGCGAAATATCTGTTTGTATTTAAAAGCAGGACAGTGTAAACTGGCACCTTGATTGAACCATGGTTGAATAAATCCCTTACAATAAATTACGACAGTTACTGAGTTGTAAATATAATTTTATCATAACATTTCTTATTTTCAGCACAGTTAAAATTATAGTAAATATTGTGAAAGATTAGCACTACAGTTTCAAGGTCTAGTTTAAAATTCAATGATCAAGATCATTTTTCTTCTTTTGGGCTCAGCTTATTGAAATTTCTACATAAAATCGAGAAGCATTAATGCATTGTTTTAAAACAAAACACAATTAAATTTTCAGTCACTCATCTGTACATCCAGTCTTGCGGGGAATGTTAACAATTTATGTATTAAGTGATTTGAAATACGGAGTTTCGTTTTATGGAAGGTCGTTGTTGGCAAACCTCGATATGGTCGTGAATGGTTCCCAGTCTAATTGCAATAAATATTTATTTCCTAACGTTTATTACAGCTGTAAATCTTCACATTATTCTGTTTTATTACAACTTAAAGATTAATTACCTCGTTGAATCTTTTCATTATCGGATGTTTTGTACCTGTGCCATTTAAGTGCAATGTGAATTTGCAATTTCTTTAAAGGTAATAAATGCCGTAGAAGTGTGTAAAAGAATTGGCGTAAAGTCACTGACACCTTGTATCGGCCAAAATCTTGAAATTGTTAATAATATTAATAATCGGTTTTATGTGATAATAGTATTCTCATATCTTTTCTACCTTTGATTTACAATACTTAATAGACTATGTATACTTGTTCCTTTCGAAACTTTCTATCTTAGAATTTTAAATGATATTTAAATGTGATTTAGAAAAACTTTATTAACTATTGCTTATTTCATGACACTTTTTATGGATATGTGTGTTGTTTTTTTTTTTTTTTTTTTTTTTTTTTTTCTCCGGGAGTCAGTCATTACCTGCTTATTTCATGACACTTTTTATGGATATGTTTTTTTTTCTCCGGGAGTCAGTCATTACCTGTAAAGATATGCAAACATTTTACGGGAACATTGTCGTGAGGTTGATTACGATGGGCAGCCGTCCATCAAATCTCCTTATACTCAGGCTTTGGAACAAATTTGCGGCCCACTACTAGTGTTAGAAACAAACTGCCAAAAAACATTTACCGCTAATCAAAATTTCCAAAACTGAACATTATAAGCATTTTAATAATAATATTTAATAAAGATGTTAACAGTCGTATTCTTGTCAATACAGTGTAGGTTACTGTGTGGTTAATAGGTTTAAGTGGAAAAAGCCCAATACCCTATACTCATGTGTCTACTACAATTCCATCATTGAAAAACTTAGGGAAATTAGGAAACTATTTTTTAAAACAGAACTAAATAAGTTTTATTGTAATGGGATAATATATCTGAATTTGTGTTTCTGATTTTATTAGAAACCATTTAATAATGGACGTAACTATGGAAATCATTAATTGTTTCTAAAATTTAAAAAGAATGTATAGGGATATAATGTTTGTAGGTCTTTGTTATAAATTTAATAGTTTTAAGGATGGAAATACTTCTTACTAAATATCTAACTCGCTGGGACAGACCCATATTGATATTCACCACTTGAAGGCTCTTTCCTAGCTACACGTTTGGACTCCTTGTCACGGATTAACTCGCCGTTAGTTCTAGCCGTGCACTATAAGGGGAAAGGAATCTTTTTATGACTCTGACATATAACGAGTTCACGGGCTGACTGAACTTATTATTACGTTTTTACCCGAAGACACCTTCGGCCGGCAATCACTAATGATTTATAAGGCAGTGTCCTCGTAGTCGAGGCCGCTTGCTCACGGTGCCGTAACACTTCCCATCTCCTGTCTTCTCTGACGACAGAGTTGTCATGTATGACATTCTCCTTCTTTGGCTCTGGGGAAATTGAGGAGACACAACATATGTAGTTGTCGAGGCCGCTTGATCACGGTGCCGTAACACTTCCCATCCCCTTTCTTCTCTGACGACAGAGTTGCCATGTATGACATTCTCCTTCATTGGCTCTGGGAAATTGAGGAGACACAACATAAGTAGTTGTCGAGGCCGCTTGCTCACGGTGCCGTAACACTTCCCGTCTTTTGTCGTCTCTGACGACAGAATTGTCATTCATGACATTCTCCTTCATTGGCATTGAGGAAATTGAGGAGACGCAACATAATTAGTTGTCAAGGCCGCTTTCATCTTGGAGTCTTTGACATACATATTACAAATTAACTCTTTTTCATTTAGAATTTACCAAATTTTAATGAAAATGGCCCAAAAATTAAATTTACTCTCTATTTTGCAAAAGTTCTCAGTTAAGTTTTTATAGTTGTTTCTTGTATTTTAACGGTAATTATGTGTAATATCACATTTTTTTATTGTCATTTACTATTTATTGTTATAATTTTTCGTTGTTATCTGTGGTGTTTGTTGTTTTATATATACAACATAAAACACAGAGAACAACTTCTCATATGGTTACAGATTATGGAAAAATAATTTACTACATTATGTTATTCCCATTATTATTATTACCCCAAAATGGAGTGCAATCTGCCAATCACAGCTAAGTGATATTGATGGAAGCGCCGCGGAGGAATCAATTAGTGATGATAATCACAGCACGCACAAGCGGCAACTACACCAGCGAGCGGAAACCAACACTAACCACTCGTAAACTGCACTGTAATTAGCTTTGACAACACTATAATGTGGTCTTCACTAGAGTGGTAGCGTTATAGTAGCTTGAATACATGTCGTGGGCACGAGTTAATGAACAGCTGTTTAGTGATCCGATTGTGTATTATGCCTTAGTTCAATATGAGTTTAAGTGGATGTGGTGATAAATTTTCTCTTTCCATTGATCACATTCAGGGCTTATTTTTAGCTAAATAAGTATTACAGTATGTTTATTCTAATTCATTCACATCCAGTTGTGTAGTTTCTTGCCAAAAGCTAGTGCAGTGTACTGCACATATTGTAGTTATGTAAATGTTAATGTTAAATTAACACTGGAATTTACGATGAATGTTTTTTCTCGGATTATTACAAAGTCTCATCACAATTGATGGTAACACTAGTACTGTACTCGCTATCTAATAATAACAGTTAGAAAACAATCGAGGCCGTAGTCTGGTTCTCAAACGTGTTTGTTTATAGCTGTAAGAGGTCACTTATCTTTAGTAGTAGTCTGCATTCCAGAGGATTAAAATAACTACAAGTCCTTGAAGTCAGGAGATTAAGATGACTTCATACCCCATATTGAGTATTACAGATGGCTACAAGCCTTGAAGTCAGTGGATTAACATGTCCCTAAATTGGGTATTACAGAGATTAAGATGACTACAAACCCTGAAGTCAGAGGATTTAGATTACATATACTCCAAATTGAGTATTACATAGATTAAGAGGACTACAAGCCCTGAAGTCAGGAGATTAAGATGACCACATACGACAAATTGAGTATTACATAGATTAAGAGAACTACAAAGCCCTGAAGTTAGGAGATTAAGATGACTATAATTGATTATAAGATTGACAAATTGAGTATTACAGGAATTAAGAGGACTACAAGTCCTTAAGTCAGAAAATTAAGATGTCCATATACAACAAATTGAGTGTTAAAGAACAATAAAAATGCACATTATGCCCAGGGGATTGTGATGACTTACGCCACAATTCTATTGTATAATATTCAGACGACGCAATGCATAGTCCTTAATAATGTAACTATTGATAGATATATACGTTTTATAAACATTTAATTTAACATAAAATTGTACTTTTTACAAGAAAAGCACACTGAATAGACATTAAACCCAATATTTTGTACAGTTGAGGTGTCAACTGATAAAATCAAGCAAAATATAATTCATATAGACTCAAATTGTATTATTCTGCCCACTGAAAAGAAGTCTCTGAGGTATATGCAGGTCTTTTCTCTTGAATTTCGTCGAAGAATATTTGCGTTCTTATGGATGTCAGATATTACCACTTCTTTCACTGAAGGTTGTGATCCTAAAGTACGGACACTAGTAGTTGAACTGATGGTTCCAGAAGATCGCTTGGAGTCTAGAACTGTGTTGGCGAGATAAGTTATCTGTGTACTTCACAATTTGAAACACTTAAATCCTTAGCCACCTGTTCCACATCTCAACGAAATCGAGTAATGGGTTTATGGAGGAAGCCACACGTCTTGTAGAGACTGTACTTTCCTATCCGCCAGAAAATTGTGTCTGAGTATTAATTCAGAATTAGCCGGTGCATGCATGTTTTACAGTTTTTCAAAGGTATACCGTACCAGCAGCCAAGAAGGAGTGTCCGGATCTTGATATCCCCACATTTTTCAAAATTCGCTCGTGAGACGTTTCACGTGTGGAAGAACACACAGTTTGTAGCGACTGTCCTGTAGCGACATATCTTTCTGTTGGACTATCTTGAGGATTATAAGGAGTTGTTCGACTGGTAGCAACGCCTCTGGTAGCAAGATTTCAACAAAAGCAAGAGAACAGCATTGAAAAGAAATACTAACTCTATTTTTTACGGTTGATTTCTCAGTTGAAAATACTAAGTTCAAATAGGTACAAACTATACCACTTACATCGAAATCCCTCGAATTATTGTTCTAAAATAAACAATCTAATCACTGTTCTATGTTAGGAACAAAATCGACCTATTTTTGGTCGACACAAAGCGTAACAATTCGACGATGTCAGTAACCAATCTTAGGCGGATATGAACTGTGCTGGTCTCCAAGGTCCACATCATTGTCAATCCTTCACAGACATGCATCACTTTTACTTTGAAAGGAGTGCCAAACGGCCGTATTGTCTTTTAATATACTCTGTTAACGAATATAAAGAGATCGTGGACGATTCAACCTTGAGCCGTGAACGTCTGTTGCGGCCGTTACGGCACTTGTGCCCCGAGAGCTGGTCGTGACTCGCCGTGATCTGGGTCAGGTCACAGTTGCCGGTACTGTCACTGTCACGTTATGTCACTGCCCCGCTCGCCCCTGCCACGTGTCAGAGAACTCTCGGCCAACTTGTAATATATTTCAATAGTTTTCTTCATCTCATGTAAGAATAAGCCGTATTTTAGTAACGGCTCAGTACAGTAGCGTAACTTTTATAGTCTCTCCTCCACATGTAATGCAATACTATATTTGTTACTAACATTATGATCCCTGAAAGGTACGGGGAACGTTCGTTTGAAAGTACCGACCAATATGTTCCAAACTAATTTTTATGACGTTTTATTAGTAACAGTGTATGCTGCAGTTTCATTACTATAAGGGATAAAGAAAATCATGAGCGCAAATGTTTTTAGTGAAACACGAGTAATTGACAGTGATTAAAAGCCCACTGTTACCCCTTCTTCATGTTGTGAGCAGCACTCATGGATGGTTGGATCTTGTTTAATATTACGTAACCGAATAGACTTAATGTGCTGATAGAAGCTTCTACGTGGGATTATATAAAGCGGTGAGGTTTAGCTATAATCTCCTCCTATTGGCTTGATGACCACAAACCGCTGTACACATTACTGCACGTGCGTCGTATAATAAATCTTATAAAATATCTTATAATAAATAAGATATATTCCGTATATTTTACACACACACACACACACACACACACACAATGATATTAATGTTTCCTGATCTAAGGTGACGATAATATTGTTTCGTACACTCAATACATCCTTTTATTCTAAAGTATTTAATGTTTCAAAACAATAAATTAATAGCAATGGCAATGCTTATGGCCACGATATCTCCCGTAATTTTAATCTGCCACAAATTCTGTGAAATTCGATGAAGTCCCTTGACTCAGGTTAAAAGTGTCATAATCGCGGCCGTTTGGTTTTAAAAAATTTGTTTAAATCTTCTATAACGTAATATTAAACGAAATTAGAATCCATTAATAGTTTAAAACCACTTTTATACGTCGATATTTTAATAACTTGTAAGATTTCGGGTTGTAGTCGTTAAGTCTTCGAAGTATTCTTATTTTACAACTTTTCTAGGAAGATATCAGGTACTATAGACATGTCTTTAATCCAAAAACGGCATTCGCACATGAAATATAACTTTATTCCAACTCCAACATACATTTTATCCATTATTTCAACTGAGTATGGCGTCATATCGGAGACTGAGAAGAAAGTCTAGAAAGTAGTAGAAGCAGTTTCGCGTCTTTTATAACAACGGGTCATAACCGAAGGCGGCAAATACCTTGACAGTGACAGCCGCTCTCCCCGGTCACGGCGATACGTCGCGTCATACGCGTGAAAAGTAGAACAATGACCCGTGACAGACCGTGACTCAGCACTGTCACTGCTACTTTCCGACACGTACATTGGGCATTATTTGAGCGTGACGTCCAGTTATAGTTTCATAAAGAATAATTTCACTTTGCGCATTCACATGTTGCCTGGCATATTTAGGATTAAATGAACTTCTGCACGAGTCTGTGGGAAGGGCCATTGTTGCAGCACCGTTGAAGCTTTCGCGGCAGTAGTAGGGTTGAATTAAGAAATTTGTTTTATTGATGGGGAAATGATAATACCAAAATTCGCTAGTATGTGGAATTTGCACCCATTAAAAACCCACCTAGGCATTAAAAAGGCCCAGGCATTAATTCCCTTTCGTGACTGCCTTCCGCATTACTTTAAGAGGGTGCCTTCTTAAGCCAACAAAGACCTCAACAATATCAGGCCACCGGTTGGACAACACCGGTTTTCAAAACTCCCTCTATATAAACAGAGATAGTATTCCAAGTCTGTCTGTCATAGACCATTTTCCGAACAATGGTGTCC
Source organism: Homalodisca vitripennis (assembly GCF_021130785.1). Lineage (NCBI taxonomy): Eukaryota > Metazoa > Arthropoda > Insecta > Hemiptera > Cicadellidae > Homalodisca > Homalodisca vitripennis. The sequence continues at coordinate 134,380,023 of NC_060212.1, forward strand.
GCTGAATTAATAGATAGATCAGCTTAAAACCTGGCTGTTACAGTTGCCCGTTTATGAGTATTTTATGACCATACCTTTTACTAGGATTATCCTCGTTATATTCGCGACATAACTATGGCACAAACCAGTGGTATTTACAAGCAGGAAGATTTACGCTAAAATGAATACAATCATATTTCAAGGAAAGTTTTGGATTCTACATTTTCTAGAAATTTCAATTTTTGTACAATAAGGTATTCAAAAGTATTCATGTTTGTGCACGTCCGTCCCAATAAATGGTCCATATACGTACCAAAACACTGTATTTGCTGCAATCTTCGTTGATTTCTTTAGAATAAGAAATATTTTAGATTGTTTTCAAGCCGTAAATACAATGAATAGAAGGAATAGTTTCTTAAAACACAAATACCGATATAACGGGGTATCCGAGAATCTAACAACGACTGGACTAAATCTAACAAAAAAATATCACACGGACGGACAGACTAACGGAGGGTCCCTTCTTTTGCCTTTTGGCCCCAAAATCACTACAAATTTTTACAGTCTAGGAACGTTCTATCAAGAGGTATCACACTGACGAACGGACGGACCTTTGACCTTCTGCTACAATTTTAATACGGTTCTGGAACCCATGTGCCGTGTCTGAAGGCTCTAAAACTGAAGAGCTATCGCACAGATGGACGGACGGACCTTTCACCTTCTGCTACAAATTTAATACGGTTCTACCTCGGCGCGAGAGGAACCCATATACCGTGTCTGAAGAGTCTAAACCCTTAGTGCTACTGCACAGACGGACGGTTTTGAGAAGGCCCTGTCGTGTTCTTAAGAAGTCATTTGTTTAACCTTTTACTATTCAGTATAGATTGAGTGCGTGGCACAACTGAGAACAATCAGGATGGTGTATCCAAATGGATACATTCATGAGAATGTTAGAGAACTGAAGGTAATTACATTTCTTATTTAAGAATGCACAGACGAAATTCAAAATTACTGAATGCCTTCACAACTGTGAATGTCATACAACTTATCAACATCTGGAGTGACTCTATAATCCTGGAGTTCATGACTGGAAACCCACTTATTGTTATTTAAACCGTGAGATTTTAATTACACTGAAAATAAGGAATCCATTACGATTATCTGAAGTGGTTATCAATCACAGGATTGTTAGATGAGAGAGAAAGTGGATTATTGTCAAGCTCCATCGACGGCAAACAATAACCTGTCATTAGCATAGGCAACAATAGCACGGCACCAATCTCCTTTGTGTGGGAGAGTCGCACCTCAATTTGATTTGGTGGAACTGATCTTTGATAAACATCAATATTCGTGATGTGTTTCTATATCTCTCTTTTCCTCTATGCTCACATTCTTGATCAAATAAAGCTGAGTGTTAGTATTTTATTGAGGAAGTGATCATCGATAAACACCAATATTCGTGATGTGTTTCTATATCTCTCTTTTCCTCTATGCTCACATTCTTGATCAAATAAAGCTGAGTGTTAGTATTTTATTGAGGAAGTGATCATCGGAAAGGTGTAATATCAATAAGCTTTATGGTACTTTTCTCTCTGAGTATTAAACATATTCAATTTTTGATCGATGGACGTAAAAGATAAAGGCGCATTAGATGCCAATAGGTGAAAAGACCAAAGCTTTTGTCAGCTTTTTTGGCAGGTCGTAAACGAAACCTAGTAAAGATTGGGCACTACATAAACATTGGTTGTACATATCCAGTTCTCTTTTTTTCAGACCGTTTCAAAAGGCCTATTTCTATTTTTTAGTAATTATTATTCTGTAATGTACTTTAAAGTTAATTTTGAAATAATATAATATATTATTTCTTTTAGTTAATCTTGCGTCAGATACAATTTGTTCACTCATTTGAAAATTAAAATTGCTTAGTGTAAGTGTCATAGCATTAAATGTGTAGATTAGCTTTGCGGTTAGTGTAATATTTTTTCTCAAAATAAGCTACTACATTTTTGTATATTAATAATTGTAAGCACTAAACATGCGTTAGGTCACTGGTTCTGCAACATGTGAGAGTACTCTCGGCCGGTCATCTCCGGATAATTTTTCTTTATCTCGGTTAAGGATACATTTTATTTGAACAAAAGCTCAGTAAAATAGTATAACTTAAAGTATAATCGTTGCTGTTCTACATACAATGCAATACTTATGATAACTACATTTGTTATCATCTTCATGATTTATAGATAATTTTTTATACGAATATAACTGAGATAACTCACCTATAAACTCATTCTCCTTGAAGATACGGAGGATATTCGTTTGTAATTTCTTGGATCAACATATTCTAAGAAATAAGTGTAAAATGTTATTACTGACAGTAAAGTATGCTGCAGTTGCATTACCATAAGACATAAATGGCAGGAAATGATATGGTAAAACTCTTACCTAGTGAATACTACCTAAAATACGAGTAATTGTATTCAACGTAATTTACAATCCAGTCTTACATCGTCTTCATGTAGTAAACAACATCCATGGATGGGAGGATCTCTGGAAGATTATGTAACCGAATTGACTTAATGTGCTGATGGAAGCTTCCACGTGGAATTATATAAAGCGATGAGGTTTGACTCCAATCTTCTCCCGTTGGGTTGATGACTGCTAACCTGTACGAAAACCGCTGTACACATTACTACATTTGCTCCTCGTTGTATAAGATACATAGTTTTGTGTGTGTGTGTGTGTGTGTGTGTGTGTGTGTGTGTGTGTGTGTGTGCGTGCGCGCGCGTTCGCGCGCATGCATGTGTTTTATTGTGTTATGTTCTGTTACATATGTAAAATAAACTCATGTTTTACGGTTTATTACTTAGATCATTTAAATTGGCGTAAAAATCAGTTAACACATGTTTGAATTAATCCATATTAGTATTAGTAAGTGACGACATGACTTGGAAATCCGGTCTTATTTTTTGAATCCAAATATGACAATAAAAAGAGTATCATACATTTTTAAATATCTTTATTGTTATCAAAATAGGTTAATAATTTTTTGTTGTGTACAGGACCGGTCATTTTTCCTGTGAACGAACAAATTATTTTGAGTTTTCTATGACGTCTTACGTCACGTAATGGACGTGTTTGTCTGATAGAACTAACAGCAAAATATACGGTTATGGGGCGTTTGTTATTGTTTGCAAATATGAGTCACAACTAGAATGATAACAACAAATTACATGTAAACTGTCCGGGCCGCACATATTGCCAAAGCCCAGTTTGAATTATTTGTCGGTGTTTTGAACGCGAGCTTTTATTGGTTGTACAATCGAATCTGTTTGAAATATTGATGCAATACGTCATCGAGAGGCCAGACACGGGCTGGATTTGGTCGTCCAGCGCCGCGCCGCGACTCTTTGTTCTGAATATCGAGCTAGTTTCACTACACCAGTGGTCATTCTCGTACGGGCTTTTATATCAGAAATGAAGATTTAAAAACCAACATAACACATTTGCATGTTTCAATTAAGTAAAGTATTATTTTAACACACATGTTATAGTAAATAAACAAAACCAACTTTATTTTCTCTGACACAGTATTGTCTTTTATTTACATTAAAACAGTCGTATGAGATTAATTCTGAACGCGTGATGTACGATTTTATTATCAGATAAGTCTTAGTAAATTCCGTTTTATTCTCTATGTCATTAGGGGTGCTTTTAAGTAGGGTGTCCAAAAACCTAGAAATAGAAGTAAATAATGTCATATCTAGTATATTCATATCTTAATTAGTTTACCGTCTGTCTGTTTGTTTATGTGTATAAAACAATTGTCTTTTATTTTAAGGAAAATATAAAGTGCAAACTTTGTAGAGTTATTAGTTCAATTAATGCCCGTTAAAAATGATCTCAGGTTTTAAAATGGTAAACGTACAAAATGTTCAAACTATAGTACCTAAATAAATAATCAAACCGACATTAACCGAGACTAAAAAAACATTAAGGGATAATATAATATAGATTAATTTTAGATTGAAATTCTAATTCAAAATTGATATCACCACGACGAGTGATAACGGGGTAGTAAATGTTTTACTGAGTGCCATCCCTCACTTTATAATACACTTATCATGTTATTAATGCTGTGGTAAATTAATAGTCAGCTGATTGATGCATTTAACAGCTGAAATTACTAGTTCATAGTTGTCATTATAAACACCCTCTATCTAATTTGATATGGTGCATTATTTCGTACATTGTTTTGTTGAATTGTTCCTTAAATTTGGTTTCATTAGTTTAATGTATTGTAACTATATATCACTTATTTTATGGACTCATACAATTACACTAATTAGTTTGCACAACTTTAGTATTATTATTTTTTATTACTTCAAATGATTTATTTAACATCATTTAAAAAAGAATCAATTAAGTTAGTGTTTAGCTGATTATTAAATTTAAATCGTAGAATGCAGTAGTTACTGTTGTTTATTTTGTTTAGTAAATAAACTAATTTAAGGTCGAATAAATATAATACTATTATTTAAACTAAGGAATTGTATGTTTAATGGTAGTGTTAGGTTACAGTTAGTTAATCAAATATAATATAGTACATGCATCTTTTAAGGTAATTTTGAAAGGGTGTCAAAGATTGATGAAGAGGGTTTATTTCCATCCCAGAAATATATTGTTCTGTAAATCACCCGTCATCGTGACAAAACTTTAAAACGAGGAATCTCTTTTTATATGAGCCTAAAAAATTCATTACAGAATCTTCTAAATGAAAAAAAATAGAAGAATTTGATAGTCATAGTACATTGTTATGTAGAGCTGAAATTGTTGGTCAATTATACATGTCCTTGAGATTTAATGAGGCACAACCCGCTAATTAGCCTGTCACGGACGGCTAACTGGTTGCTAGTTACTACAAAAAGTGTCCTGATCAGTGATCATAGATTCGGGTCATGGTTATTTTCTAGGTAAAAATGCATGGATATCACAGAAGAAACTCGGCAACCAGAGTAATTTTGGTTTTACGGTGTCCACTTCAGAGGTGAAAGTCGTTCCAAACTGTACATCAAATAGTGGGCAATTTCACAGCTTGACAAACTCAATCAGTTCAGAATCGTGTTGCAGTCTTAAATTTCTCTTTTAAAATGAAAAAAAAAATCTATTTTCTTGTTAGTTAGATCTTTAACAATTGAAAAGAAAAATATCTAAAAGAAAGATTAATGAAAAAAAGTATATTTGCCGTGAATGAAAGATTATTGTACTGTTAAACTGTTGCAATTACGCAGTTGTGTAATCGGCACGGAGTGGTGTAATGGATTTTTAAGCCAGTGTCTTTCCTTTTCAGTTCAGAATCAACGTGTATTTAGGGATACTCCTCATATCCCCCAGATGATGACCTCCATAATCCTCCATGGTATTTGAACACAAAGTAACTCTTTGTATGATAAGATTAAGGACACGTAGTCATTTCAGTTGAAGGACACACTAATACACTTTTTCTCTTATTATCTTTCCGTAGTTACCCCGAGGCTTTATCCAATACTCCTTAATTTTAATCCATTGTGCCTTTTTTCAGCTCTGCAATCTTCAGTGCTGGCAATGAAAAAGTTATATCTGTCTTATTATGAGGTACAACGGACGACTACAATTCCTAACTCATTTCGAGTCTGTCCGAGTATGTCGTCGTGTCTTTTACATAAGATTAGGATGTGCTTAGTGCTATGGGGATTCTTAATATCTAAGAAAACGCAAATTCAAACGATAAAAACCTCAAATTGAGCAGGGGATGGAGCAGTAATTCTTACGCATTGAAAAATATCTGATTCATTAATAATTTAATAATTATTATTATACTTAGGTCTAATTTTCTAACACTTGCTAGAACAAAGCTATGATATTTATGTTTTTAGCTATAATTTTTTTAATAGTAGTGTATAATACATATACGTTGCGTAATAGATCGTAATATTGTAAATTTAAATATATAGTAAATATGTTCCACTATGAAAAGTATAATGTATTTAGCTTTAATTGTATATATGCTGCTGATCGCGCCTTGGTCACTGCTACGCCCCTTTGTAGATCATTTGTTGTGTTCTGTACACTAAATTCTGTCTTGATTGCCTGAGATTTAGCGAAACCTATGTGACTGGAAACACTCAATTTATGCCTATCTGACCGTTCCATACAATATATAAAAAATGAACTGACAGTAGGACTAGAAATTTTGCATGTACTACATTACTAACAACGATTTTCGATGGCGCATTTCACTCCATGTAATTTGGCAGACCATTAGGACTTATTTTTAAATTAGTCTTTTGGGCAGCCACGATGGCAATGACAAAACAGCAGAATGAATAACAAACTGAGTACAAGAATATGAAATTCTTTTAAACGTAATTTTCATTCATAGAGTAAAGAGCAAAAAAATAGAGTAAAAGTCTCAATGTTGAAAGTCCGTGACATGATTCGATTTCAGAGCAGCCTTTTGCGTTGTGGTACTCTGCCTTCCTCGAACTTTTATTCTCTTAACAATGTTATGAAACCTTATTTAATAAACAAAAGTGTGAATGTATAAATGTGGCAAAATATTTCTTGAAATTGTGCTTGAAACTTTATTTTATGAATAAGATATCCAACCTGTATGTCGCGATGTCGGCCGTGCAAGTCTAAGACCTAACCTGAGATTCTGTAAAACCCTAAAATTTATAAGTTAGTCAGAATGCCCACAGATGTCGCCTGTTGACGGATTTCTTGCACCCAGAATCACTACTCGGTGATTTCACTCTCACTTTATTGTTCACAATGATCGTAACTCTCCCTAGTGGGTTGCCACTTTGTCGTCGCTTCTGATATTAGTTGATCTTCTTTTACTCCTACATCTTATAAGTTAACATAACATTTTTGTGTTTATTACTCTGCTTTTAGCCATGTTATGTAGTTTATCTCTCTAATTAAATGCTTACCAGTCTACTACTATTTTAGTCGTGCTAAAATAATGTTTAGTATAGTTTACAAATTTCAGACGGACAAATAAAGATACAATGTTTGCTCCATGGCCCCGGAAAGGGCAATATCAGATTACAAATCTCTATGAAAAGTGATATGTGGATGTGTGATTCGTAAAAAATTTCCCTATCCCGACATATTTTAGACATAAAATTACTTTTACAATACAGTAATAAAATAGATCGAAAAATACTATAGGTGTTTATTAAGTACTTATTATACGTGTGAAGTTAGATCAGAAAATTGAAATTTACGCAACATTTTTAAGTACGAAGTCAGTGGTGAGTTAAATGTATTACATACAATGCAATAGGCATTGTAAATTACTGCAAAACCGATTATTTACAACAGATAATGAAAGGGTCCCAATTTTATTGAAAGAATCAAAACTGTTTACTATAACTTTTATTGCAATTTTTTAAGTTTTCTCGGGAAAAGCGAAGTAAACGGCCAAAATGGATTTTGACGTAGTAAAATAACTACATTAAGTTTTTCAACGATCTCTCTTAAGTAAATTTTCTGTATGTAAATTAGACACTTATGCGTCAAGTTTTTAACCGTGTTTTCTGTTTGAATTACTTTTCAGTATGAGATTGTAATCGCAACTCACTTTGAAATAAATTCATCAAAATGAAGAGCTTTTTCTAGTTTCGTTTAAAAGTTAGAAAAATTGAGTGGATATCGCATTTAAATTGTGTACTGGCAAGTATACAATGCCTAATTCACGGTTATTAATGCCATAAACAATGAAAGTTTTGTCGTCCATTAAAACAGGTAAAACCTGACATCTGCATTACTCCTTTGCCGATTTTTAAGTTATATATTATAGTAAAAATAGTTGTAATTAAATTTATAAATTTATAAACTTTTATTATACTGTAAGATATTACACAATTATTTCGGTTTGCATTAAAACAAACTTTAAAATTTCAACTCTTCACTACATTGAAACGTGATGTGATAATCTAATATTCACTTTTCTCTTCATTTTAGATAGCAAGAGAAATTGTTGTGTAATTTGAAAAAAAACTAAATTTTAATTGTAAATCCCTACGGGTTTCTTAAATAAAAATAAAGTCTAAAAAACAAACACAGAAAAAAAACATTTTTGTTTTTTTCCTTGGCCCGAAGATTTCCGCATAAGATTACCGCAGAGTCAATAAACACCCTGTATAATTAGCCAATGACCTATCAGGCGGTAAAAAGATGGGTAAAATAGTTAAACAGATTTTAGTTATTTTTGTGACATTCGATTCGCCCCTCAGCACTTAGAATAAATTTTTATTAGATACATGAACTGCACTTATAATGCTAATAATTACAATGGTACTTCATCTTCCAATAATTCTGCCAAATATAGTTTCTCTCTGTTTTCCTGTACGTTGCTAGTTTTCCAAACAATAATAATTCCTGGTTGAACTCGTTGAATAGAAATGGTTGAATAAAATTTGTAGTGGCGATATGTACAAGTCTATTGATTGATTGTACTAGTTTTATGTATGCATGTTACGATTAAAAAATTCGTACTTCATTGTTTAAAGTAATAAAGCATTTAAATACGTTCCAAGATGTTCTTTATTTGAATTACTGTACAGTAAAATATACTCAGAAATATATTTTTAAAACAATACACAGGAGTTGTGAAGCAGTGATGACGGCAGAGCAAAACCAACAAAAACTAAGGCGGAATAGTTGCTGTATATTTTAAGTGAAATAACTTGTATGACCTAGGAAATCTCGCTCAATCACGTTGTTGTTGAAAAAGCTTTTAGCGTCTGCCCTTCGGGATGAATATTTGATGCTACTTCAAGGACATTTCTCTTCTCTTCTTACAGCCAAGCGTAATAAATCTGATTATGGCAGATGCCTTAGCCCTGTAAAATTACAATACTGTAACCAAGTTCATAAAAGTACTCAACTGTGCGTTCAATGCTATAAATAGATTGTGGAATTTTAATGAAAACTTGGTCATTTCCATTTTATACAGTAAAAATCATCCACCCATTAATATGCAAATTGCTTTTTATGCACTTTGCGCTGTGGCGATTATTGCTATGAATCTCATAGTACATTTATTGCATGAATTAATTACTACTTATAAATAGGGTAAAGCTTTAAAAATTGTTTGACAAATAAAATAACTTAATTAAAAAATTAAACATTTATTGTGCAACTTAATATCAGAAACAGCTACAAACGCTGCACCTACTGTATAAAAGATTAAAATATTTCAATAAAGATTTTAAGTTGTTTTTGTCTTGAAAATAATGACCATGAAATTTTTAATAATTTTCTACATTACTGTCGGGCGTTTTCGTAATTATATTTATAATTAAAGTGATAATAGTCATATTATATTACTTCCCAATGTAAATCCTACGTTAAAGTTTGTACAATGCACATTGCAACAAGCCAGTCTGTAGCTGCAAGTCATGTAGCGTCATATTAACGGAGCTGTGGAATTACTCATGCCCCAGTTGTTCTGTTACATCAAGTACCATTCATAATAGACTGTTTACTTATTGTCAACATGAAAGTAATGGAGTTGAGATTGGCAATCGTGCCGTCTCGTCAAGCACGTGGGTCGTCTAAACGCTTTATTCAAGTACGGCAATATACCAACGTGTTGCTTGTTAGTGCTTGTTGTCTGAATGTAATATTACCTTGAAACACAATGTCTCTCAGTTTGATCTAAGTTATTCAAATTTGGTACGAAATTATATATTACTTTTGGAGTTGTTTCATCAACGCAAAGGACCTTATAAGTAGAAAACATAAGTACAAAAAGTAAAATTTCAACTATCGTGATTGGTATTTTAAAAATTGTGGTGTATTTATTTGAATTTGATCTAAAGCCAGACGGATTACCAGTTCATTTTATTGTAACTTACCAAATAATATTACATATGGTGTGTAGAATAAGGAGAAATCTCTAATACACTGTAGTACTAACTGAAATGCATTTACAAATTAACCGGTGAAAAAATTACCTAACAAGAATTAATTAAAAATGTTATACAGGGTGTCAATTAAGTCTGGAACCTCTTTTTTAATTTTTGAACCATAATAGAAAGAAATACCAAAGTTCACACGTGCTTACTGTGAGTAACGCACACATCTGCCCAATTACCGACCGGATAATCCCTTTGGGGGACGGTCCACAAGGGGTCAGACAAAATTCTTAAATAGCAGCAATATAGGTCAAGTTTGCAAAGTACAATGCCGCAAACCGCACTTAAAGGTGGATTCATTCAGTTATAGCTACTACAGAAGTACAAGAAAACAAGAACTTAAGTATACTTGTGCGATTTGAAGTGTAGTCTGTTACTGTTTTACAAAACAAGGACAGTGTTATATGAAACATAAAAATTAAGTCATAATTGAATTTGCTTATTTAAAGCGATTAAAGCTAAAAATAATTATACTAACTCGCATCCTAGCGACCAAGTGTTTTTAAATTCCCTAATGTTTGTTTATTTTTGCTTTTTTATTATTAGGACTTATTATGCTAGGTCTTTGAATAGGATAGGTTGATTTGAGCAGTATTTTTTCTTTGTTACTTGTTAAAAAAATTTATTGTAGCACTGAGTATTTTACGAGAAGAATAATCGTAATCGTAGTAAATAAATGGCTTCAAATGCACGAGGCATCAGCACAGTAGATATCGCGGTGTTTCTGGAGTCCGCCATGGAAGCCATCATTATCGTGCAGATTGTAATCTAAGCATGCACATATGAAACGTTCGTTGGACTCTAAATGTGGCCGGTATTGTTTCTCAAAATTATAGTTATTTTAGTCACGTAATATTCTGTTATAATTATGCATTTCCGTTCCTTTGTTCCAACGTATCATCTAAATTTGATTTTAACTAAGAGTTTGTTTTGATTTCATTAATGGAAATTAGTTTGTTTCTTTTTAAGATCGAATAAAATGATCTAAATGGTAGTTTTTTTAATGAACTATTTTATCTAAAGGCAAAGACTCAACCAAATGGAAATACGTGTGTGTTCTTATATATATATATATATATATATATATATATATATATATATATATATATATATATATATTTGTGTATGTATATTGTGTGATGTAGAATAATGGTAAATATTCAAAAGTTGTTTGTTGTTACAAATAATTATAAATTAAATTTGTTTCTAAGTATATATTGTTCCTACAGCGAAAGTAGGGAACAGTCTATTCAAAGTCAAAGCACAATGTTCACAGAAAATTTAATCCAATTTCCTTCATAGAAAACTCGTTGCGTTTTATAATTAATAAGAAGGAAAGAATAAATAATCTTTGAGTGTACCTAAAGATAAAAATGTCTACTAGTCTTTTCTGACTTGAATAAGTCGCTTTTCCTCTTATATTATTCATTCCATTTTAAAATATAGTAGGTAATCTTCCAAAAATTAAATTTGAACAGTTCGGCAGAGGTTTTGTTAATGATACCTACAGCATTAAATGTTTTTTTTTTATTTTGTAACAAGTTAAACGCTTTCCAAAACACCTAAATTCTCAGATTATTTTTCTCATTTTTAAACCCAAACGTTAACCAACATTTTAACAGAATTTTTGAAAATTCTTACGACTCGGTTGGTGATATGCACTGTTACGTTCAGATTCGAGTTGCGCGTTACCTTTTAGGAATTTAGAGTAATGCTCCTCTTTCAACAACTGTGTTTGGTAAAGGAACAAAATAAACATAGAAATATTACAAAAATATCTTATTCTTTGACAGCTAGATGAGTCGCAGAATTATCCCATTTCTATTTCATATATCGATTTTGTTGGAAACAAAGTTGGAGAACTGTATTTTCACAAAAAATTGTGAAATGTTAATCAAAATGATGTGAACAGCTTTGACTAATTACATATTGACAATGGTGAATGATTCAATACAGTATTAATTTTTTGTTGACAGTTTGAGTTCATGCATAATTAATAAACAATGCACAAGTTATGAGAATGAATACGAAAACGTTTTAAATACTGTATTGCTCCCATTCCATTTGAGCTGAACGCGTTTTATACGTGATATTGTACAGAAAGTTTTACCCACTTGTTTATTACAAAAAATAAATAAATGAAATACACCTCAGGCCAGTTAAAAATATTGTGTAATTCTCTCTACAGCATATTTCAAAAATAATTACTGGTCGGTACAACCAATTTATATTTTAATAACTACAAAATAACCGCAGTTGGAAATGGGTTTCGTGTCAGCATTGGAACATATTAGCTGACAGCAGCACAGATGCTGAGCTTGTTGTCAATTTCACAGCCATTGCACAATAATGTTAGTATTCATGTTATAAACAAGACTGGGCGGCGCAACATCCGTGTTTTATTTTCACAGTTCAGGGTTGACTCGGACTATTTTATCGTATTAAACATTTCCCTAAAGTTCTCAGAATTGCGAAAAGTATCCTCGTACATACGCCTTGCATGAAGAGTAATATCAAGCATTCCTTCGTATCAGTGAACACTTTGAAGAGAATGATGAAAAGCAATTTCTTATTCGTACAATGGAGGAATGTCTTCAAGAGAGTCAGACTGTGCCTACGACAGCAAGTATATTAAGAGAGAGCTTGTTAAACAGTACGAGAAGAATATTACAATATCGGGCGGAAAAGGAAAAGCAGGTACAGTGACGTTGCGTAAGGCATCTAATGAAATTCTTTGAAACTAACATAAAATATCAAAGGATTGCGATACAGAGAGAATTCATGTAATAAAACTGCAGCAAAGTTAATTATAAGTGGTGTCAAATCGTTCGAAATGATTGGAGGTGGTTTATACCCATCTCTAACTGAGCTCAGAGAATGAGTATTTTGGATGACATTCCCAATGCTTTGAAATTTCACGGTGTCGGTAGGTCACATCTGTAAGAACAGGTGTAGTCAATCACGCCATTATGCAAGGCCGTCAAATAGGTTTATTATGTCCTATAAAACCTAGCATAATTTCCTGAAAATAATATCCTGCTGACGTTTTACACAATATGGAGCTTTTTTCGTCCTATTCAAAAGAAACACGACTTGAAAAAACAAGGATCAGAGGAAATTTATGATTGGGTTACGTTTAGTTCTAATTGGACCTAACTTATACATTTCTTTTCGGAATGATTCACGATATGTTAAGGATGGCGGTAGGAGCCTTCTATATTTGATATAATTAATAATATTTTTAGCAATATGAATGAATTCTCTTCTAACAAAAAAATATCGGTCAACTCTTTATGGTAAGGTTAAAATAAATATTTTTTACGTATATTTTCTAGTTAGTTTAATAATTTTATATTTCTAAATATTTGTACAATATTTAGTTTAAGAAAAAGTGTATATTTACTCGAGTTCATTTCAAATCAGATGTATTCAATGCAATATTTTGACATTGTTTTTGAGGTATTCTAATAAGCTGATTTTGGATATGTAATTCAATTGTAATCTCTTTTATAAAAACACTTTAAAACGCTTCTAATGCAAATTTTCCCCATGTTTACCTATGACTTGCGCGGGTTATTAAATTTGGCTTTCAAATTTTATCACAACTTCTTCCACACACGTTTTTTTATCTATTAATTTAAAAAATTTACCATTATGGAGTCTTTCCGCAAATGCATAGGATACATTTGAGTACCATAAAGCATACTTTGTGGACGAGAACGAACTAGCCTATAAACTTGAAATTTTGCATGAAATTCATTTCTGTATGAGTAACATCGGATTTGGTGATAGTGTATGTTGTTATTCTATTAGATTTCGCTATATATCTGCAAATATTTGTACTAAAATATGTACCCTAATAAAATTAGCTATAGACTTGGAAATTTTAAATGCAACCTCAGTGCATCCTGTCATGCAACACATAGCTTCCCGTACTCATACCTTGTAGAGGATGAGTTTCAGCATAAAATTATCCAGAGTATAAAATTAATAGGTGAACTTTAATTCACCCAATATCCATGTTTTAGTGTCCAATGACGAAGTTCAAAAGCAAGTTCCTAGTAAAGGAACGAAATACAATATTCCAAGACAACCTCTCTTGACGTGAGAAGAGCTTAAGAGAGCAGAACTCGAGAAAACCTCCGTTGCAGTGAGTCAAACTAGTTCGTGATGCCGGTATCTCAGTTACTGAACTGCCTTCTGTTTCAATACATGGTACTCTGCTTTATAAACAATTGAATGCGAACTTTTTTAGACATTGTTTGTAATAATATTGAAAGGGACATATGTTTGAATAACTTAGTTTTTGAGAAACTACCCCATTACTATATCTTTTACCTATATTGACCTTTAGGTCACAATTTAAATATTGAAAGAAACAGGTTTGATTCGATATTAAATAACGTGCTATACGTAGTGAGTGAGAGACATAACAATGCAAGCCTAGTTTATGGCACGATATTACCAGCTGGAACGCGAGGATAACTAATGATGGGATAATCGATTGAATTCGAAAATCTAGTGATCGTTTATTTCTCATCTATATTTCTCAATCCTTTACCTTCACGATTTAAATTAACAGGTGTTTTCGCTATGACCGAAAGTGAGTAAAAAGTAATTAATATACAGAATAATCGAATGCTGAAAAATAAATCGGATTTAATTCAACTGGAACGAAACGATACATCGTCGCGTCGCCTTATACTGAGAATCAGTTGATACGACAATGTGGCAACGTCGCAAGGTGTGGGGGAAGTGGGGTGCGGGAATTTCCCATATGGCCAGGCTTGAAATGATAATTATATCTTCTCCTATAATTAAAAATACGACGTGGTTTATCCTACGTTTTACCTTGTCGCTTCTTCGGTTTCCATTCAGAAAATGTTTGTAATTTCATTCCTGTTTTCTGCTATTCTTAACTTGCTTTCCTTAAGAGTCAAGTTCGTAGCTCTTGTTATGGAGCTACGCAGAAGAGAAAACAATCAGTGAAATCTGTTTGAATGCATTATTATGAAACGAATGGCAAGTTTCTGCAGTCATGGAATTTGTATTCTGGCCAACCCTGCTGATGATACATAATTTGCTTGCGTTATCTCTAAGTTGCTGGATTTCCGACGTTTGGAAATTCTCAGTTTTAGCAATAGTGAAAATTACTTTATTTATATGTATCCTATTTATGCAACTAACAGGATAATAGTTAGTTTACACTTGAATCACGCTTTTTATTTTAGTGTTTCAGTTCATAATTACTCTAAATGATAATCTGTTGGCTAAAAAGAAACCGGTTATATAGAATGTTGCCCGTCTTTTCATTGCTGAGGAGGCAAAGTGTTTAGTTGGTAATAAATAGTAAGAATATTCACGTTACCAACAGTTCTGAATTTATTTATTAATTTAACATTGTGAAACGTGTTATTTTTTATAAGTAATAAGATAAATATAATTTTCTTAATTGGATAAGTAATTTAAAATGTGTATTATTTTAAACAAAAGTCACTATGTAAATGTTGTTTATTTCTTCATTTAAGTAAAGCAGTGTTAATTTCTCGCGTCGCTGACGCTGCGTTGCGCTCTGCCCGGCGTTTAGCGCAATTTCACACTGTAAACGTCGCGCGTTTCCGTAGGCCTTGTACTGGATCCGCCTCTCAGTTATTTCTATATTTTAATGTCTATTTCATTGTTGATCTCTTGCATCAGTTGTGTCTGCAGCAACGGCAAAAGTTACGCAGGCGAAACCCCTTGACATTCAAACAAGTGTACTTACATTCAAATCTCTTCTAACCATAAGGACACACGTGCCTCCCATCTTAATGTACTAGGTTGCAATTTTATTTTTATTATAATCAATTTTTTTAACTTAACACGTTGTTGGCTACGCGTCACTTGACGGCGGAAACATTTCTGAACAATTTAAATTCTGTCTTGTCAGTCCGCATGATATTTTTGAGAACATATTGACTTTTAGTCTTGAAAGTTTGTACGAGGCTTCAATTTTATACAGGCAACATCGAGTTTGACAGTGGTACATTTCACTCCATGGCATCGAATCTGGCTGAGCGTTAGTGAATACTTTTACATTGACCTTACTGGTAATCATGATTATAATTAAATATTTGGAGGATAAATAAATTTTTAAGCAAATAACACACTCCAACGAAATTTTAAAAGTGTGACATAGTAACGCTTGTAGCCTAACCTTCCTTAAGGTATTCCATCAAATATTTCATAAGTAGATTTTAAATTTAGAACAAAACTTTATTTCTACGTAGATGAGTTCTATAATGGTGTACGTATGTGTATCCATGGAATTTAGCTCAGGATCAATCAGTAAGCTTGCACATTGTATTCTCTACCGAGTGGTTGTAAAAATGTTTCTATATAAATGACTTGATTGTCTGTCAGCCCACAGGACTTCTTTAAAATAAAATAAGTTGTATAATTGTAAGTTTTGCATCCATCCCCAGCGAACCCTGTGGTTTGGCTTGCCATATTTGAATTTAATAGAAGTATATAGAACAGTTTTTGGAAATTGAGAGTCTTCAAGGATCTTTTATGATACTCTTATTTTCGAGGAATTGTGTAATATTTGATTTCTCGAAATTTAATTAAAAGAAAGATTAAGGTTTGCTCCATTGTATTATTATTTCATCAAATATTCATAGTATTCATTCCTTAAACGTTACGAGATGTTTAAAAGTTGGTTCTTATTAACTGCGTTTTTTTCCGTTTGCAGTTCTTTTTCGGTTGATTCTCTTTTTGCTCAAAAATATTGATGCTGTCAAAAGACGTCTGAGTGTCACAAAAAATAAATCAAGTTAGTTTACGTCTTTTAAATAGTTTTGAATTTTATCAAGGAAGAGACATATTCAGCACGTCAAAATTTAATATATTTATCAGCAAGTTTGATGTATTTTAAATGGCTGCTACAAGTTTATAAAATAAAATTGACGGTTTGACGGTGGTGGAGCGGAACCTGAGAAGGGTATAAAGAGGGTTCAAATCCTGCTTCTGACCTCGGCACGTTTTACCAGTAACAATCTTCATTACTCTACCCAACTCACACCATTGCGTCAAATAACATCTACCATAAGCTGTGCTCTATTAAGACGGAGAGAATAAGCTATCTGTGTATATAATACTATGTAAAAATGTAACACGTAATTATATAGCACTTTTTAAACATTTAATAACTCTTAAACATATTGAATTTTTTATTACAAACTAACGTTTTGAGTCTGTAATAACCTTTATAGTGTCATACTTCATCAACATATTTTCATAAAATATGTCGTAAGATTGTGGAAAAAATTTACAACGTATTGTAGCACTTCAAGTTGTGTTGTGAATGTCTATATTTTTTTCGATTTACTAAACATTTAAATAGTATTTTCTTGTACATACTCTAGACACCTAATTTTTCCACATTAATAAATATCTGGAACAATAGATCTTAATTGGATAACGCAAATTAATGAATTGATATATATTTCAGAAGGTGAGGTTTATACCTCATTTAAATGATGTCGGTTAGAGTTTCGATGGTATAGAGATAAATATACAGTGAATGACACGCGTACGCACGCACATACACGTGTTAGAGTGGTTAGGGACATGTACAAACGTCACCCTCTGGGACTTTAGTAGTACAAGGTGTGTTAATGTAAGTAGCGTTTTGAATAATAGGTTTTTTTTGCTCAATTTTAAACTTTGAAGGACTCTACGGGTATTAAAGGTTCACCAACAATAGCTCGTTTTCCATAAGGGGGTTATCTATTAAATGTACAGCTACTAGATGTGAATTCTTTCTATTCGCAAAGTGAGTACTTTTGGCAAATACTTTTTGGCTTCTGGTAACAAATATATCTTTAAATATGTATGAATTATGAGAAATGAGAAATTAAACACTCGTAGCATAAATCTTTCATATATAGCTTGATAAACTTTTCCGGATTTGTGATGGATTTTGAAGGAATAATCCTTTTTTACTCCATAAATAATTTAAATTTCAAATTTTCCCACGTACCATTATGCACAGTTATTTCTTGTAAAATACATAAAATTAAAACTACTTCTTCTGTTGTTGTGTGATTTGTATGGTGTATTTCGCTCTGAAACGTAACAATTACAATTTATTTCGTTCGCTATGTATGAAAACTCGTGAACAATTTGTTCAGTTGTGAATGTACCTTGATAACGTTGACTACATATGAACACACTAGTTCCTGCATGAAGGCAAATTTGTCCAACTCTCCAGCTCTGAATCTCTTTTGTTTGTCTTTAAACGATTGGAGAAAGATTTGCATCCCTAGTTGTTTGTATTTGCACTTCTTTTTATACCGCAGCGTTTTCGGGTTTTACGAAAACATTCTACCTGATCAACCATTATTATTGCAAACTTTAGAGTTAAAATTCAATTAAACATCCATGAAAGTAATCAAGTAATGACAGTACGCCTCAAATTAAAAATGGAATAACATTCCCCGTTGCACGAAATTCGATATAGTAATTTTAATTTCGTTTGTAAAATAAAGCAAACAAAAGCTAAACGCATTGAAGTGTAATGGCAATGTGTACATGACTAATAGCTGAGGATTGCGCCCTCCATTGTTATTGTTGTTGATGTTCCCTGCTGCAATTAAAAGTGGTTTTGTTTTGTATCGGGTTTAATTAATTCTTTCGTCAGTATACCGGCAATTATATATTTTTTTTCTTAGCCGTCGCCTTTTCCCTTTGGATACACATATTACATTCCTTACCAGACAATAAAATTGAAGATAAATAATTTTAAATAGTGAATAATATTTTTTTATTTGGAGCGTTTCTCAATATATTTTAATTGGTTTGTACATCAACCCAAGTCAAACTGTACTTAAAATAAAAAATCATGTAATAACTAATTTACAATGATCTACTATTTTTATACGTTATGTTGTATGAATTAGTTTACCAATCAATACAACATAATTAATCATCGATTGATTTTTAAGCATTCGATGAAGACTTCTTGATTTGAATTTAATTTCAAAATGTTTGGCTGTAAAAATCCCATTTTATGATTGATCTAGTTCTTGTAAAAAGGTTTAGAATTAAAAAAAGAAAGAGTAAAGTTCTTGCAATAGAATAGTCACTAATATAAATATATAAAATATATAAATATAATAAATTTCAATATCCCAGGTACTAAACGATAAACATTAAATTTAGTGTCTAAAAAGTATACAATAACTTAAGTAATACATTTTAGAAAAATTTATATTTTACCCCAAAGAAGCTCGGAACTTTCTCCTTGATCTTCCTTTACTGCTTTGTTAATTTTTCATTGTTCCGGTGCCATTGACGACACTGTTCACCCTTGCAGAAGCACCCACTCCATCCTGTTTGTCACGTCACATTCTGCTCAAACCACTTGACATAATCCTATTGTCTAGAGAGCTGCTTTTACGTCAGAAATTGCGATTTAATATTTCACGCTCTCCCAAAGGGCACCACTTTACGTCTTCACTTAGCGTTCTAATAGGGCATTGAGCGCTCCGCAGCTATTTTAAACGTCGTGTTGGTATACTTATGTGGTTTCGATTATTGTGTTTTACCGTCTCCGTTATTGAATAGCTGTTTTGGCCAATTATTTTTGTTTTGTATATTTTTTGTTGATTGTATTTATTCCTGCGTTGTTGCTTTAAACCAACACATAAACTATGGTTTATATATTTTGTGGTGGTCCTAAACAATTGTAGTACTGTTTTTTAGGGAGCAGCTATAATCATGGGACGGCCTAATACTATTTTAACTACTACAGATAGAGCTAAAATAACTTTAGATGCTGTTAGTAGTGTCCATGAAAACAACTGCTACGCTCTTACGAGGACGGCCCGCAAGGAGTCAGAGAAAAAGTAATGACAGCATGGGTCGAGTAGCATATCGAATTGAAGGTATTTATTAATGACATACAATTGTTACAAATCCGACCTCAAAAGATTGACCTTAACGAAAATGGTGGTTTATTGAATTTTGAAAACATTGTTTCTATCAGCTTTTGTATTATTCCCATATTGTTTTTTAAGACCAAGTACAACGGTGTCAGAAAAAAATAAAACATTGAGTGTAAAAAAGTCAAGTTCGCATAAGGGATAATATTAATGTCGCAAACCCGATCTCAAACATTTCAGGCACAACAATATAACAGCTGATTATAACAGGGTAAATTTAAAATGTTGAAGTCTTAATGTTTTCTTGTCTCATTTACTCTGTAATGAATAGTGATTAGTAATTCCACCACCAGCTTAGAAACCCGGGTCACTGCTTTATTTAAAAAAAAATCATTGGTCACTAACAAACAGTTCTTTTCAACCGTGTTTAATATAAATCCTTTTGTGGTTTTCTAAAAAGAAATTTATAATCACCATTCCGTATTTCTGTGGTTTATAGGTACGTGTTAAACTAGTGGAATATAATTGACAGGTTTTTATGTTGCATACAGCCAACATTGCGGCATAGTACAGACGTCCAGTCAAGCGTTACGCGATGAAGAAACCTTCCTAACTAAATTCAATCCTAACCACATTCTTGCACTACGAATATATTCTGAAATGCTGAATTTAAAGAATGTAAATTGGTAGTTGGGTTAATTTTAAATCTCAACACCTTAAATTTCAATCACATCTAATACAATCAAACTAATTTTTATTGATATTTCTGATAAGAATTAAAAAAATACGTTTTGATGGTACGTATATTGTAAAATTTACATATTACGTATACAATGGGGCAGGAGTTTTGGTGAAAATATAAGTACGTATAGGAAAGAAAAAAAACATAACCCAGGTATGCTAGGTTATTTCAAATAATATATAAAGAACGTCAGTGATACCAAAAATTCTGTTGCGTAACTAACGCCAATTTTTTATAAGATGAAATAAAATTTTCTTTTGATTTTTCAAAGGGTTATGTCTAGGATTAGAACTATACGTGTTAAAAATTAAATAATTTAAGTAAAGTTTTAAACACTTTTAACGTGGTAATCAGCTGTATAGTATTGATTGTAGTTGTTCATGAGTAGTATTTCATTAGACACCCAACAGTACTGTAATTTATGCTCGTTATTATCAAGACACTGTAAGCCCGTGTACAACAACGTGAGGTATCAGCAAAGGTCGGCCCTAGCTCATCTCGGAGTATCCCCCTTGACGTCTGAGTCGGCCGTTAATATTCCATATTCTACTCGGACCGGCCATAATCTCGCTTTGACGGCTTTAAGCGTACAAAAGCCCTCCTGCAAAAACGGTGGAGACAAATTGGTTTCTCTTGCTTCGTAAATTATACTCTTCGTTCTCCGTGTATTTGCGATGCAATCTTCCTCGTTCATGAATGTTTGATTTCACCCCTAGCAAAAAATTGATACGTGCTCCATCATGTCAAAAGTTTTATGTAACAACGCGCACTGTACACACGTACAGAAAATATTTCCAATCAACAATCAAAGTCGTGCTTCCTCAATGTAAGAAGTTTTGTTTCATCTATGTCTTGTTAGTTATTTAGAATCTTTGAACTGGAAGACACGACGTTGATTCAAAAGGTGGATATACACTAATATAAATAATTATTCCCTGCTCTTAATGTGTTTAGATAAGAATAGAGGCCTACTTTTACGAATCACCCCAAAATACGTGTTTGGTGAAATCTTGCGTGTACACGAATCCGTCAATGAGTCTTATTAGACTTATTAGTGAATACAGAATAAGTCCGTCTTTTTTGCATTTGTGGATTGCAAACTGTTTATTTATAAAAAGTCAAATAGCTTTAGTTTTGCAATTTTTAATATCTAAAATCTGAACAAGAGTATAAATGGAAAAATATATTCCTAATCTTGTAGTTAAAAATGTGCAAACACTTCACAATGTAATGTAATGTGTACAAGACTGTACGAGCAAAATTACAAAAATGAAAGAGACATATGTAGGGTAATATTTTTACAGTGGTATAAAAAATTTTTTGCTGTTACAAAAAAATCTTTATCCAAATCAGAATGATATATACAACTTAAAAAATCATCGCTTGGCTTCCATTATTGTAGATTTACTGAGCTGTTCTCAAAATTTATCAGTTGCAAAATAATATTTATGTATTTTACCCATTCTTCCATTAAATCTAAATCTGCAAATCCGTTTCCCTATGATTATAATTTGATTAAACTACGTTTTTTAAAAAAATTCTGCCAAATATACATGAATTCAAGCTAACTTAGCGTCATGGAAATCAGTTTTATTCTATACCACCACCACAATATTCAAAAAGGTATGATTTCATGAATGGGGTTTTCCGAAAAGCAGTACAACTATCCTTATAAGTTGAGAGCTTATACGTTAAAACAGATAGACGATTATTAAAAATAAATTTAGTTGCTGTGTCGGATTTGCTCCACATTCGTTGATAAATTTAAAAGAGCTAACATTTAATGAAATCGTAACTTTTTCGGAATCCATTCTTCACCATCTCTATGATTCTGTGATTCATGTCTCACGGTATGATGTAAAACTAAGATCCTCGTTATAAGTTTTAAACTTGGTACAATTTTAATATAAATCATAATTTACTGATTTAAATACCATATCCCCCTTTACTGTGTACATAGGTTAAATGTATTCGCATCTCCGTTATGTATTTAAACCTTTGAAGGCAGCTTTAAGTTTTTATAAGAAATGTTGTTGTGAATTTTATTCCTTGATTTATATTTTGGCTAATTTGTGGTGGTAATAATTTAAATTTTTATAATGTTCTTTGTCGTTTATAATTTTTTTACGTATAGAATTATGCAGACGTTCAGTAAGTAACTACGTAAATATTTTATTATTCTTTTATTTCAACTTTTATGGGGTATCTATTTCCAATGTATCTCTAAGACAACTGAATAAATTACAGTACAAATGTAGCCGGATGAGTAAACGCTAAACGACCCTCAGTATGCAAGCAACCGACCATCCCAGTCGTTAGTGGTGGCTCTGACGTCATCTTTAAACTTTACGTTAGTCCAAGTTTGTTGAAGAGAGGTTTTCTTAGAACAAACTTTCTCTGGTAGAATGAAACCCTACTTAATATTGTTTGTATTTTGAAGATTTGTACGAGGTTTAAAATGACCCTGACAATTTTTAAAAAGATATTTCGTTTTAAACAATCTAATGAATGTACACAAAATAAATATTCTTCATCATTTACCTGAACCCAAGAACACCCGGGTGTGTTAAAAATATAAATATGCATATAAAATATACTAATGACTGCAGTTTTACCTGAGTACAAAAGATTACTTACATACGCACAATTAATTTTAAATATATTACTTAGCCAATCTCATTCAATAAACAAATTTAAGATAATGCTACTTTAATTTCTGAAGACCACATTTATTACATTCATAATATATTGAATGTTTTTAGAACCGTTAGGCAATTTTGAACAAAGGAGCATTGTACTTGCACATTTTAGCCTGTCTACTACTAGAAATTGATTTTGAATTCTTGATTCGTTTAAAACTGTTAATACTATACATGTTTGTGTTTAGTCATAAAGTTTTAGGTTTGTAGATGTACAAAATTTTAAGTATACGATAACTCATATTTTAATACAATTACTATTGGGTCAGATTCCGTTATATGCCCCCAACGCTTAAACTTTTTTCAATGAACTTCGAACGTTATAAAACGATGTAGTTGAGTAACAGAACTAACATTCCATCAATCAACAAGCATTTCCAGGTATTGCGATCGGTATTGTTGTCGCTGTTATCTTATCTTTCCCGAGAATCCCGATTACGGCTGGCCGCGCGGCAGCACATGATTATTTAAGTTTTTTGCACGGTACATAATTGCCTTTCCATTACAATTCAATTTATATTTCTGATCAGCCCCTCTAGAATTTGATATTTTACTGATAGGTACTATCTCGAGGGATGTTTTTCTATCGTTGACATCAGCGCCAACAAAAGATGGTTGATGGCCGGAGGCACTTGCATTTTGGGTGGCGGAGAGTGATCAAGAATAAAAACAAGTTGTGTGTGTTTTTTCAATAAAGAGTTTGGTTTTTGCTTGGTAAGTTTTGTTTTTGTTGAATTTTTGTGTTTGGAGAAATGTAGAGGTATGGTCGATATAATACGTAAGTATCCTTTTTTCTTAGCTAGTAACCAATTGTAATTCATTATAATCATCCGTAAATGAAAAATTAGCGTTGGGGGCATAATGTTAGTTCTGTTACTCAACTACATCGTTTTATAACGTTCTACGTTCATTGAAAAGTTTAAGCGTTTGGGGAAAACGGAATCTGACCTACTATTGTAATTTATTATTATTGCAAATATTGGTATATAAAAAAAATTATAATCTTAATATTTACTTTTACACTACTTTATTGAATATTCAATACCATTATTGACTGTCTATCACTCCAGAGACTGTTAAAATTAAATTTGTCTTTTAATCTATCCCTCTGTCTGTCCACACGATATCTCGAAAGCGAAATGACATCAAAACCGAGGTAAATTATTATCATGATGGCGGATTGTTCCATTGGTTTTGTCTAAGCGTTATCGGTTAATTTTACATAGGTCATATGTGTAACCATGATTGCAACGAGACATTAAAGAATAAATAAATCTGTAAACAAAATAAGTACAATCATATGAGAGTGTAACTCTTGACATTACTGTATTATTAATTAAGTCAAACGAATAAAAATAGAGTGGAAATTCAAAAAAAAAGTCGGAGAAAAAATTTGAAGTACCCTCCCTAGCTCACCGGAACTTTTTTTATTTGAACACTGCTAAGAAATGAACACCACTAAAGAAGAAAACGTGAATGTGTTCCGCTCAAGATATTCCAAGATAGATATTATCCTGTGACTTCCATGAAATTTCATTCCTACTAAGGACAGAAGGTTCTAAGATGATGTATGTCCAACTTTGGAATTTGGCTCAGCGTAATTTTGGTGTCAATTTCTGTTTTTTATGACTGTATAGCTGTTTATCTCCCCCAGACATCTCAAGAATTAAATGAGGTATAGATTTTAATCTTATATGCAACCTCAGAAAAGCCTGTTATGACACGTGGTGTGGCGTACTATTGCTTTGTATGACGGTATGAAATATTGTGTTTATACAGCATTTTCAAATGAATAAGGTAGTTTTAGTGTTGCAGAAATCTTTAAATATATATTTTCTAACCATTTGTGTTATTGTAAGTATTTATATTTCTGTTAATATCCATCATCCACCATCTTGGTACAGTTGTATTCAATATGCCCTGAGTAAATTTGTGGGCAATACACGGTTAGTTATTTGTTTACGTTTTGAGATTCTTGATATTGATTTGTAACCTTTTTTCTGGTATTTAAAATGGTTTATAAATGTTGTGTTTTACTTTAATTAATTTCGATGTGACTTATTATCCCATATAGAGTAAATTATAGTGTTTATGAAGCAGAATACACCATTATAAAATACTTTAGTATAACATAGGATTTTAAGAAGCCTTATTTAAAAATTAATATATTAATTTGATAGCAATTAAAGAGTTGTCATCGCTGATTATTTTGTAGAAGTTTCTTCAAACGTTTAATTTATTTTCAATGTAATTTTCATATAACATTTATAATGGTCCGCTGAGCCAGAATGAATGTTTAAAACTGGACTTTATCATGGGTAAGGAATAGTTTATTATGCTTGGTAACGCAAAACTCATTAGTTACAATCAGTTGCTTCATTAACTGTTACATCTCACCCCATTGTATATTGTATGGCTGAGAGAGCGTCAAATGAGGTTCTCCAGATCTAGGATGAGTTGTTGGAATTAGACGGTAGCATTTGAGTCCTAATCTCTGTTAGTTACAGACACTTGTTGTTCCGCTGCCTCGCCAAGTATTCTTGTAACGACTTCAACCGTTGACAATTTCACAGCCATTGCACATGGCTTTGCCGCCGTTCCGGTTATAAACATTGTTCTACGGTCTGCAATTGAAACTTGCCAAGTACTTCGCATAAGATGTAAGGAGTGACATTTTCTTTTGTACACACAAAGTATTATGGTCTACAAATTGTAACAGCTGGCGAAGTAACAATTTTTGTATTTATCTCGTAATAACCATGTATATACCTGTGCTGACTGGAAAAACTTTTTTTTCTGCCGGGATCAAGTAATACATTTTTACTTGTTATACATACAATACATTTTTTTATTTGTTAATTATCCGCAGAATATTATAGAATTGAGTGAGCTATAGACTGAAGCTGAATTTATAAACAAAAATAAATATCGTTATATTTTATTTTTGTAATAAAATGATGTATTTCTTTAAAACGTTTAATTTCCTTTCGTATTATTTACTTTTTCTGTTTTTTAAGCTAACTAAAATATCCTTGCAACCGTTTTCCCTTATTCGCCTCAAAATTTACACATGGCTACAAATTATATGTGCAAGTGACAAAAAAGAGTTAAAGTTTGTATTTCCCGAAACAACATTAACATAAACTAAAATCTACTACATAATTTTAAATTTGGTGCTTTTTAATTTTTCCACTACTGTAATTTATAGTCTAAAATTTGTCATTAGTTACACTGTTGTGGTCCAAATAAAATGTAACACCTTTGTACTCGTATTAGCAACTAATTAAGTGATCGTAAAATTAAGGGAGTTTTACACGCGAGTTACGAGCAGTCGTTCTATAAAAGTGCTGTTAGTACAATAGTGGCATCTTTAAAGATCTTAAACATCGATATTAATAGTTTTATGCTGATATATATTACAATGTTAAACTCACAGATAAAAAGTTATATACTCTAACATGAAGTATTGTAACTACTATGAGAGTTCACTTCTGCGTACGTGATACAACAGAACTAGAATTGTTTTGAATTGGAAGAAACATAATGGTTAAAACATCGCGTCCATAACGGCACGAGTAATTGATGCAGCTGCAGAAAAGGTGGGATGCAATATTTGTCAAAGCGCTTCTTCTGCCGCTGACTCTTTTGTGTCGGTATTAAATGTTAGATAGGTTTCCTCTCTACGGCACTCTGCTATCCTGTCACACTCGTATTTCCTGCAATGCAATGTGATTTTCTTTTATCCAGTTTAATACAATCTGTGCTGAATCTAATACCTGAGTTCGTATCCAATTTTTGCAATGTTCAACAAATTATTGCAGTTTGGCTAGTTTCAATTGTACTTAAAATTAGGATAATGATATTTATTAGTTAAATTAAGTCAGTAGTACTGAGTGATGTAAATTATGATCGGTTGAATATCGGTTAAAATATATGAGCAACAACATTTTCGTGTGCATGGGATTTAATATATATCCAATTAAAATGTAGTGAATTATTTTTAAAGGAAAGGTCTATCCCCCTTTAAGCCTTATTCTGTCTGTCCTCATGGCTGACCTCTGACCTGTGCGAAGAACTTAGGGGACAGATTAAGGGGGAGAGCAAATACAGTAAAAGGTCGATGGTACTGATAAAAAGTGTTACGGTCACAAACAGGATTTGAATCTGGACTATCTCTAGCTCAGATATAGTCCGACGTCTTAGACCGCTCGGCGTTCGGCACTCCTCATAATAAACCGGATACCCTTTTTTAAACAGTTGAGAAAATATTTCAATAACCTTTAATTCTAAAGACTTTAATAGGAACAGAATTAATAACTGTGAGTATGGTAGTTTAATTACAATGAGAACTCAGTATTTAAACAATTAATAAACGATTAATAATAAAATAAAATGATAACTATGGGAAAAACAATGGGTGTCTAGGAAAAATTGGACATTTCCATAATGAGAAGGTCTCAGATTGTTTTCAAACGTAACGAGTTTAATTGTAACTGTCGAATGTCGTACTTCAAAGGTTAATGATTTGTAGCTCTTCAAATTGTTTGAACTTAATCATCAGCTATAAAATAGAAACAGGCGCATTTTTTAGATGGATAGATTTAAAAGAATGTTTTACTCCTTTGAATGAAAATGGTAGGATAGGAGGAAAGATACCATTTTGAATATATTTTTCAATTAAGATAAGGTATTTATATAATTTGATTCTTAGAAGGTTAAATTAAGTTTATAAAATATTATTTTTCGATTGAACGATTTCTATACATATCATGCAATTTTTACAAACTCGATATACATTTTTTGTATGCAATTTTACTTGGGAAATCTACTTTAGCAACTTTCCTCCTAAATACTGCAAGATTAAATGAAAATACTCCGCCGTGTACAAATACAATCGAAATAGTGTAACACGTTAGCTACACCTGTTACAATACGGCGCAATTAATTATTAAGAGAGGAACTGTTCCACTTGAAAGTTGTCAGAAATGAGCAACGCAAGTCGAATCTAAAGCCCCTGGCTGAGACAAATTTATTCAGCTCTCGAGAACAAAATCATTTGTGTTTGACTTTGAAACAAGTTTGAACAAGGCTTCAATCTCCGCTTTCTGTGTTCCGTACGTGCCTTCTTCCGACATAAGTACCTGTTATATTTGTTTACAGTTATATGTTAACGATTAAGCGCTATAGAACAGCATCTTTCGTAAAAAAAGTGAAACGTAACGTTTTAATAATTTATATTTCATCTAATTTTCAGTTGAAAAGCTTATATGAAGTTGAAGTGTTTATAAAATATAGGAGTGATTTAATTAAAATTTATAATATACGTTTTTAGCCCGTTATAACCCTATACAAATTACGTTATAGAGCAAGTATTAAAGAACCTCATTTTAAGTGTTATTTTTTTAATCCACTAGCAGTATAATCATTACGGCACGATTACAGTATAATCTAGTTACTCTGTAATCTTCGAGAGTAATTTGTTACATAATAATGTGCTATGGGCTGTAGATCATACTATGAAGAATGAAATATTCCTGCACATCCTTATTCAATTTTTTGCCATTAAAAATTGTTTTATCAAAAATTATATTTTTTAAATTGTTTTAAAAGTTATTGTTGTTATAACCTATTGCATGATTAACAAAGTGACGCAAACCTCACCTCCCTAAAATGTGTTCAAATACCACACGAGTATAAGATTACATTTTGATGTAAAAAATTACTCGTAATTTATACCGTGGTAAAGATGATTTGGTAAGTTAGTTTTATTTATCGAACAATCAATTTACATTATACATTTTGGACAATATAAAAAAATTTTAACCCCAAGTAGTTTTTCTTCAGAAATATTAGTATATGTTTGAATAAACATTAAAAAATAAAATTAATAATGTTGATTAAGTTTTTATAGCATGTTCAATGACGAACATATATTTTTTATTTATATTATAAATTAGTCAATTAACTATCTTAAGTAAATAACTATTTTCTATTATTAAGTGGCTGTGAATAATATCTTGTTGAAATCTGCATATATTTTATAAAATTTTAAACCTACTGTTATTAGAAATCTCATGTATTAAACACTGATTTTTCATTTACATGGAATACAATTATATAAGTATAAACAGTTATTGTACGTCAATTTGCACAAAACTCTTGTAACGACTCTTTACTTGTTGCCATGTTAACATTGTATCTTAAAAATTTTAATTATCTTGAAATTCTTTAAGGTATAAACCTCTAATGGCTTTACTAGGAATGTTTATAAACAGTCTGTGTTTCTTGGAATGTTTGTAAACAGTCTGTGTGTCTCTACGTGAGGCCATACCGTAGATAAAGTATGAGTACAAACTTGCGTTCGTAGATCGTTATGAAATGGCAATGCAAATAACTTTCATATAAAACCCTTCAATTCGTTGTACTTTGCCTACAGACTAATTATGCTCATATTCAATACAATCGGACCAAGTTGGGTTTCCAGTCCAAGTGCATTCGATAACTACCGTAATGTCTAACTCTCACCTTTTCCTACCAAATGTTGAGTTTACTTCTACGTATTACAATATTCTGTTTAATAATCAAAACTTAAAATATGTATAAAATAATGCAGTAACACACACAAAAAATTAATATGCCTAATATGACACTGTAATATGCCTATGTTCTAAATAAATCAAGAGGGATATTTAATTATTATTATAAAAATTGTGCTGAACAAAGTAAAAGCAGGATTTATGACAATTTGTGTGAGTATCAAGGCCTTCTTTTCACCTTCCATTAACTATTATTTACAAATGATATTGTTTGTTCATATGATTTAGAGTTCTCGGTGAAATTTTACTGGATTTTTCGAAATTTGAAACACTGTACATATAATATGTGTGTTTTTAAACATATATCTTTGTACATGACAAGTGCATGACGCTGTCGCTGCAGCGAGACCTTGATTGTGACTACTCGTTGTATGATCGTTAAAACGGCATATACAAATTATTTTTTCAAACGTTTCCTTTTATTATTCATTTGTTTGAGGAATATGAGTTCATCTCGTCATTGAAAATAAAAACCGACACTGGAATAATTTGGCCGCTATTTGAAAACCTAACGTTTTAATGACGAATATGTAGGTTTGAACTTTTTTGTTTTAAGTTTGGAATCAAACATAATTTGTTTTTGTTATTAATTGAATGGACGAACGTGGCAAAGCTTTCATATGGTGAAGTTTGTTCAACTAAGAATTAATAGGACTGAAATAAAAAATTGTTTTGTAAAATTGTAAACTGCACGCAATAAGTCGTTAAACGTATAATCTGATTAACAATTTAATTATCTTGAGTCGAAGTCCGAAGGTAACCCACGTTTCCCCGCGTGTTTATTGAGTTATTAAAGCGGCGGATCAGTGTTTCGCCGGCGAGATAATTAACCTGACAGGCGTTAATGTAGGAACATCAGAATTTACTTTGCCTTCCAAATTAATTTACCTCGCCTCCTTTGTTTATGCTAAATGTCCCTGCCTAATCACAAGTTAATTACTGCATTATCTGATTATTTTATTCGTTACTCCATTTTACCATTTTAGTGCAAATTATTTAGTATGATTAAATTATTTACATGAAAACTGGTTATATTACGAGTATAACATATATCAAATTCCTATCATATTAATGTTAATATCAATAACAAATGGTTTATAGATAAAATTGGAAAAAATTACATGTTCATAATTTTTTAGTGTTCAAAGCTAGTGTTATAATTATTTCAGTATTAAATTTCTTATTAGTATATTCCTTTTGGTTTTTTTATTATTCTATTACTCTTAATGGAAACATATTACTAAGCAACAATTATTGTGAGTGTTTTCATATCGATACTCTTGTATTTACATTTATAATTTTATACCGTATGAGACAGTTATATTAGTATAATGTGTTGTATGTAATGTTTTAAGAGCTACTTTTCCATAAATGAACTTAGTGCAAATTTGTAAATAATTTGTCAATTTCATATTTTTTATCGATCGGAATACGCGCGATACACAAAAATAACCACATAGTCAAAAATCTCAGCACTGACCCAGGCAGGTCCGGATAAGACAAAGTATTAAATTAACTTCCCACAACCTGCTTTGAAAATTAGTTACTCGTATTTGCACCCTCAGAATTAGGAGTAAAGGTTTCTTTGTTTATTTAGTCAAAGATATTTACTAGTTAAACCTTTCTAAATCAGAATGTTTCTAAAAATGACACACATCAAACCTTATTGTCCTGTTGAGATTGAGAGAAACTGGTTTGGTTGGTTGATGCTTTTATAAGTGTATTGTTTTTCTAACATTTATTAGTGATTCATTAATGGTAATTAATGTACTTTTTATTGATTACAATAAATTGTAGGTGAGTGTTATGGTACAATCACTATGTGCTGAATGATAATATTCATGTAGATGATGTCTTGTGTTTTGCATAGTGACGTAATTGTTGCTACTTGTCGATAGAACGTTCCAAGCGGACGAAATTAAGAGTTGAAGTAATTTTGCCAGTTATTTGTTGATACTTTTTTGTATTTACAAATCGAAAATGTTTATACTTTGGAATAGTGTGTGTATTTTTTAATTATGTTAAAAAATAGACACATTTATTTGTATTTATTTTATTGACTGAAGTAACGTCTTTGGTATTCAATATTTATTGAGGTTTACTACTTGAATGGACCATGTCATTTCGCTTCTATACTTCTTGTACGAATAAAGAAACTATTAATATATTCTAATTTGAATCATGCCGTATATTAATCTAGTGAGAAGCCTTTGAACACATTTTTTCATAGGCACTCAATTGTCTTGACATTTTAATCTATTACTGCTCTTGCAATTCATTTTATCTGTTTCCAGGTATGTCGAGGTCGCCGTGTTCTGTAAGTTGAACAATTACCACTGCCTTAGTAATTTAATGTATGTCTGTTCACAAATGGCTGTGCACGTCTATCTGATTCGACGAATCAATTGTTATCTTATACAATTTATTATTTAAAAACATACAATTCAAAGAAGACATCACTGCAGTGACGGCGTCATGTTTTACTCGCTTCGCTCGTGTGCCCTAAGGCGTTAACACCTCAAAATAGCTTTTTCATGTGTAGATTAAATTACGTCACCGCAATGTCCTCGTGGCTCGCTTGTGTAAAAAAAGGCGTTAACACCTCAACACAGAATCACACTTCCTTTAGAGCTTAATCCGTTATATTGTTATTGTTAATCCGTTATTGTAGGCCTTTAGCCTGAAATTGGATCTTAATGAAAGTAAATGTGTCCCCTAACATAGTTTATATTACTCTCTATATAAATTGTTGTGATATACTAGTGCATTATGTTAGTTAAGCTTTATTCGGTAATTATCTGATTTAAGTAACATAGATAAAAAACATGAGAAAATAACCTTTATCAATCACCATCACTATTTGATCATGTAAGAAAATAACATGAATAGGTTCCTAATTATTTAATGTTTTTATTTTAATCTCGTTATATAAGGAGGGTGGGAAAATGAGTCGCACATAAATAAATACTATAAGTGAACAGGATTGATCAATGCAAAAAATCTTCATAGTCCAATGTACTATCCGCCTTTACATTGCTTATTGTGATGCGTTATGCTAGTTGTTCTTGGACCATGATTTCCTTTGCTTTTGACAATGATCAATATTTTAATACAAGTTGCTCAGCTCCGTATACGATACTTCTCAGCCCTGCGTCAAAAATTAAAAAATCAATTGTTTTATTTTAAGGCTGAATATATTGCGTGTAAAACTGTGTTGGGAGATTCTGTAAAAGGACCTACGTACATCGCTTTATACGTTATGAGCTATTGTCAAATAGCTAACCTCAGTAGTTAGAATTTAATAACAATCGCAAAAAAACCGCAAATGTTAGATTATATTCTACGTGCCCTTTATGTATATGTAAAAACTTTTGTTTATAGTAAATGTCTGTCGAATTCAAAACTCTAATCATTACAACATAATTTAAACTTTACAACTTAACTTCACCCTCTGATCATAAAATAAATAGGGTAGTAGTAAAATAATGTATATGATTATGATCGTAAATTTTAGCTGATCGATTAACGCAAAGATATTTAGCAACTACTAGCTGTTTCCCGCGGCTTCGCACGCGTCTCTTAAGCTTTGCCCGTATATTTCTTTGCCTTCAAATAGTGTTTGGATATTTTAATATACGTAACTACTGTGTTGTAATTGCAGTTTATAATGTGCAGGCGCTTTGATAACTTTTATATCTTGCAGTACAGCCTGGTGGTTAGTTACATCAATGGGCATTGCGTATAAACCTTCTACATAGAAAAATACAAATTTTCATAGTGATCGGTCCAATAGTTTCTGAGTCTATAAAGGACAAACACACAAACATTCATTTTTATATATTATGATTGCAGAAACAGTTTAAACAAAATTTGTCGTTTCTCTTAAGCTTACTCTATGCTTTAAAACTATAAGTGTAAAGAAATTTATATATAAATATATTTTTTGTCGCATTATATACGTTTACAAAGAACAGCTGATTAAAAATTTGAAAAGACTCTTTCACTTAATAACATATGTTTGCTGCAATGCATTTCTTACGGGTATTTCTGTAACCAGTGGGGCGGAATCCTGAATCGGGAAAGGGATAAAAAGTATCCTATAACCTTCTACAGATCAAGACGAACAAATTAAAAAAAAAATTAGGCGAATCCGTCCAGCCGTTTGTGAGTGATGCTGTTACACACGAACAGTTTCATTTTTATATATATAGATAAGGAACACTTTTTACCCTTTTATGATACACGTGTGAAAATTGGTATGGAAAAGAGTACAATTAATAAAGTTAGCCATGCTGAGTTAACATTCTATACTGGAGTTTCATTGCTTTTGAATTACATTCGTGTCTAGATTCATTAGCTTGATGGTCAGATATTTTACTTATACATATAGACTTATAACCCTTTTGGTCTTGAAATTTAGAGATAATTTCGAGGTTATATCTAAAGAATTGGTTTTTATATTTTGACAACCTAAGATTTCAACCTTTCTAGTTTTTGAGCCTTTATTGCTGAACTTATAGCGACACGTTCTTTTTTAGGGCGTCCAGACCCCTAATACAGGGTTCTTGAAGGTTGCATCACAGTCCTTGGGAGATTAATTATAACTATTCACATATCTGTTGAATTTGCGTACCAAATATTGTGAACGCAATGAATAATGTACATAACATTAGTTAACTTTTAAAATCAAGCTTATGTGCTTTCTGGTCACTTTAGGTACTAGGTGAAGGCTATTCCCAAACCCTAAATCTCTAATATCTTACAATCGAGCTTGTTAGTTTACAGCATTAGCATTAGATCAGAATTATCTGATTTCTACAGCATATGCGCTGACGGGTTATACATGACTTCTGGGTGTTCAAAAATAATGATGCGTAGGTCTCTAGTTTCCGAGTTTTAGGTTTGTTTGACCTAAACCCATAATACTTTAGAGCAGTAGCTACATTTGGTTCCTTTGCTTCGAGTGTCTAGGTTATTAGCAACTCAGAATCTTAGTTTCATTTACTATGTTTTGTTTCCAAATGGAAGATACCCATTGAGGACTTGAGGTTGACCCGACTACATATCCTTT